>NC_088231.1:21319147-21344147 GCF_036934945.1 Oncorhynchus masou masou
AGAGAGATCCCCCAGTCTTCTGGTTCGGCGGGGGTCATGCCAAATAGTGTTCCCCTCTACGTCACAATCGGATTCTATGAGTTCTAACTTCTGTTGCTAGGGATGTTGCAAGGGCTGTTGCTAGAACACTAATAGTTTATGGAATCCCATTGTGAGTAGAGCGGGACACTATTTGGCATGACAGGCCCTCACGCACGGTACGGTTTTGTTGTTGTTGTTGTTGTTGTTGTTGTTGACGAAGCATAAAATGAGTTGAGTTTGTCTACAAAAGAGGCATGATTGGGCAGGTCACAGCTGGGCCTTCCTTTGTAATCTGTAATGGACTGTAGTCCCTGTCACATCACGGCTGGGTCTTCCTCTGTAATGGACTGTAGTCCCTGTCACATCACGGCTGGGTCTTCCTCTGTAATGGACTGTAGTCCCTGTCACATCACGGCTGGGTCTTCCTCTGTAATGGACTGTAGTCCCTGTCACATCACGGCTGGGTCTTCCTCTGTAATGGACTGTAGTCCCTGTCACATCATGGCTGGGTCTTCCTCTGTAATGGACTGTAGTCCCTGTCACATCACGGCTGGGTCTTCCTCTGTAATAGACTGTAGTCCCTGTCACATCACGGCTGGGTCTTCCTCTGTAATGGACTGTAGTCCCTGTCACATCACGGCTGGGTCTTCCTCTGTAATCTGTAATGGACTGTAATCCCTGTCACATCACGGCTGGGTCTTCCTCTGTAATGGACTGTAGTCCCTGTCACATCACGGCTGGGTCTTCCTCTGTAATGGACTGTAGTCCCTGTCACATCACGGCTGGGTCTTCCTCTGTAATGGACTGTAGTCCCTGTCACATCACGGCTGGGTCTTCCTCTGTAATGAACTGTAGTCCCTGTCACATCACGGCTGGGTCTTCCTCTGTAATAGACTGTAGTCCCTGTCACATCACGGCTGGGTCTTCCTCTGTAATGGACTGTAGTCCCTGTCACATCACGGCTGGGTCTTCCTCTGTAATCTGTAATGGACTGTAATCCCTGTCACATCACGGCTGGGTCTTCCTCTGTAATGGACTGTAGTCCCTGTCACATCACGGCTGGGTCTTCCTCTGTAATCTGTAATGGACTGTAGTCCCTGTCACATCACGGCTGGGTCTTCCTCTGTAATGGACTGTAGTCCCTGTCACATCACGGCTGGGTCTTCCTCTGTAATGGACTGTAGTCCCTGTCACATCACGGCTGGGTCTTCCTCTGTAATGGACTGTAGTCCCTGTCACATCACGGCTGGGTCTTCCTCTGTAATGGACTGTAGTCCCTGTCACATCACGGCTGGGTCTTCCTCTGTAATGGACTGTAGTCCCTGTCACATCACGGCTGGGTCTTCCTCTGTAATAGACTGTAGTCCCTGTCACATCACGGCTGGGTCTTCCTCTGTAATGGACTGTAGTCCCTGTCACATCACGGCTGGGTCTTCCTCTGTAATCTGTAATGGACTGTAGTCCCTGTCACATCACGGCTGGGTCTTCCTCTGTAATGGACTGTAGTCCCTGTCACATCACGGCTGGGTCTTCCTCTGTAATGGACTGTAGTCCCTGTCACATCACGGCTGGGTCTTACTCTGTAATGGACTGTAGTCCCTGTCACATCACGGCTGGGTCTTCCTCTGTAATGGACTGTAATCCTTGTCACATCACGGCTGGGTCTTCCTCTGTAATGGACTGTAGTCCCTGTCACATCACGGCTGGGTCTTCCTCTGTAATGGACTGTAGTCCCTGTCACATCACGGCTGGGTCTTACTCTGTAATCTGTAATGGACTGTAGCTGCGGGAAGCGGAGCCTGTGTGTGTGTGTGTGTGTGTGTGTGTGTGTGTGTGTGTGTGTGTGTGTGTGTGTGTGTGTGTGTGTGTGTGTGTGTGTGTGTGTGTGTGTGTGTGTCTGGACAGAGAGGATCAAATAGATTCCGTTAAAAGCTAGTTAGTTGCAGGTCAACATGTTGCTGTCACCATTAGCTACACTCTGTAGAAGGACGAGTCATTATAGCTCCATTTACTTCCTGGTTACCCGTCGGGCCTGTAAGAAGTACTGGGTTACCTTCTCTGGAATGGATCTTTGTTTTAATATGTGATCCTACAGATGATACTGTAATTACATCGGCAGGGTAGCCTAGTGGTTAGAGTGTAGAGGTGGCAGGTAGCCTAGTGGTTAGAGTATAGAGGTGGCAGGTAACCTAGTGGTTAGAGTGTAGAGGTGGCAGGTAGCCTAGTGGTTAGAGTGTAGAGGAGGCAGGGTAGCCTAGTGGTTAGAGTGTAGAGGCGGCAGGGTAGCCTAGTGGTTAGAGTGTATAAGCGGCAGGGTAGCCTAGTGGTTAGAGTGTAGAGGCGGCAAGGTAGCCTAGTGGTTAGAGTGTAGAGGTGGCAGGGTAGCCTAGTGGTTAGAGTGTAGAGGAGGTAGGTAGCTTAGTGGTTAGTGTCGAGGCGGCAGGGTAGCCTAGTGGTTAGAGTGTAGAGGCGGCAGGGTAGCCTAGTGGTTAGAGTGTATAAGCGGCAGGGTAGCCTAGTGGTTAGAGTGTAGAGGCGGCAGGGTAGCCTAGTGGTTAGAGTGTAGAGGTGGCAGGGTAGCCTAGTGGTTAGAGTGTAGGGGCGGCAGGGTAGCCTAGTGGTTAGAGTGTAGAGGCGGCAGGGTAGCCTAGTGGTTAGAGTGTAGAGGCGGCAGGGTAGCCTAGTGGTTAGAGTGTAGAGGCGGCAGGGTAGCCTAGTGGTTAGAGTGTAGAGGCGGCAGGGTAGCCTAGTGGTTAGAGCATTGGACTAGTAACCGAAAGGTTGCAAGTTCAAATCCCTGAGCTGACAAGGTACAAATCTGTTGTTCTGCCCCTAAACAAGGCAGTTAACCCACTGTTCCTAGGCCGTCATTGAAAATAAGAATTTGTTCTTAACTGACTTGCCTAGTTAAATAAAGGTTAAAATACGTAGATTAACTTCTAGAATGATTATCCAACATGTCTCTTGTTCCTTCCCCCCCTTTTTTTCAGTGCTGGAGTGGGCCGGACTGGTTGTTTCATCGTGATTGACGCCATGGTGGAGCGAATCAAACACGAGAAGACAGTTGACATCTACGGTCACGTGACCCTCATGAGGTAAATGGGATGTCGAATCACTTTGTTTGGGCGGGGGGGGGGTCTATCATCCAACAAGCGTTCATTTTCAGAACGCTGAACCAATTGCCACTATAGGGGACCATGTAGGAGCAGACATTATATTAATTATAATATTTAAAAAAAAATCATAATATTTTTCAGACTCTTTTCAGTAAATGCTAACTAAATGCTAACTGAAACCAGGACTCTATGATTACCAGTGTTACCAGTAAATGCTAACTGAAACCAGGACTCTATGATTACCAGTGTTACCAGTAAATGCTAACTGAAACCAGGACTCTGTGATTACCAGTGTTACCAGTAAATGCTAACTAAAACCAGGACTCTGTGATTACCAGTGTTACCAGTAAATGCTAACTGAAACCAGGACTCTATGATTACCAGTGTTACCAGTAAATGCTAACTGAAACCAGGACTCTGTGATTACCAGTGTTACCAGTAAATGCTAACTGAAACCAGGACTCTATGATTACAGTGTTACCAGTAAATGCTAACTGAAACCAGGACTCTGTGATTACCAGTGTTACCAGTAAATGCTAACTGAAACCAGGACTCTGTTATCCCCAGTGTTACCAGTAAATGCTAACTGAAACCAGGACTCTATGATTACCAGTGTTACCAGTAAATGCTAACTGAAACCAGGACTCTGTTATCCCCAGTGTTACCAGTAAATGCTAACTGAAACCAGGACTCTATGATTACCAGTGTTACCAGTAAATGCTAACTGAAACCAGGACTCTGTTATCCCCAGTGTTACCAGTAAATGCTAACTGAAACCAGGACTCTGTGATTACCAGTGTTACCAGTAAATGCTAACTGAAACCAGGACTCTGTGATTACCAGTGTTACCAGTAAATGCTAACTGAAACCAGGACTCTGTGATTACCAGTGTTACCAGTAAATGCTAACTGAAACCAGGACTCTGTGATTACCAGTGTTACCAGTAAATGCTAACTGAAACCAGGACTCTGTTATCCCCAGTGTTACCAGTAAATGCTAACTGAAACCAGGACTGTGATTACCAGTGTTACCAGTAAATGCTAACTGAAACCAGGACTCTGTTATCCCCAGTGTTACCAGTAAATGCTAACTGAAACCAGGACTGTGATTACCAGTGTTACCAGTAAATGCTAACTGAAACCAGGACTCTGTGATTACCAGTGTTACCAGTAAATGCTAACTGAAACCAGGACTCTATGATCACCAGTGTTACCAGTAAATGCTAACTGAAACCAGGACTCTATGATTACCAGTGTTACCAGTAAATGCTAACTGAAACCAGGACTCTGTTATCCCCAGTGTTACCAGTAAATGCTAACTGAAACCAGGACTCTATGATCACCAGTGTTACCAGTAAATGCTAACTGAAACCAGGACTCTGTGATTACCAGTGTTACCAGTAAATGCTAACTGAAACCAGGACTCTGTGATTACCAGTGTTACCAGTAAATGCTAACTGAAACCAGGACTCTGTGATTACCAGTGTTACCAGTAAATGCTAACTGAAACCAGGACTCTGTGATTACCAGTGTTACCAGTAAATGCTAACTGAAACCAGGACTCTGTGATTACCAGTGTTACCAGTAAATGCTAACTGAAACCAGGACTGTGATTACCAGTGTTACCAGTAAATGCTAACTGAAACCAGGACTCTGTGATTACCAGTGTTACCAGTAAATGCTAACTGAAACCAGGACTCTGTTATCCCCAGTGTTACCAGTAAATGCTAACTGAAACCAGGACTCTATGATTACCTGTGTTACCAGTAAATGCTAACTGAAACCAGGACTCTATGATCACCAGTGTTACCAGTAAATGCTAACTGAAACCAGGACTCTATGATTACCAGTGTTACCAGTAAATGCTAACTGAAACCAGGACTCTGTTATCCCCAGTGTTACCAGTAAATGCTAACTGAAACCAGGACTCTATGATCACCAGTGTTACCAGTAAATGCTAACTGAAACCAGGACTCTGTGATTACCAGTGTTACCAGTAAATGCTAACTGAAACCAGGACTCTGTGATTACCAGTGTTACCAGTAAATGCTAACTGAAACCAGGACTCTGTGATTACCAGTGTTACCAGTAAATGCTAACTGAAACCAGGACTCTGTGATTACCAGTGTTACCAGTAAATGCTAACTGAAACCAGGACTCTGTGATTACCAGTGTTACCAGTAAATGCTAACTGAAACCAGGACTGTGATTACCAGTGTTACCAGTAAATGCTAACTGAAACCAGGACTCTGTGATTACCAGTGTTACCAGTAAATGCTAACTGAAACCAGGACTCTGTTATCCCCAGTGTTACCAGTAAATGCTAACTGAAACCAGGACTCTATGATTACCTGTGTTACCAGTAAATGCTAACTGAAACCAGGACTCTATGATTACCAGTGTTACCAGTAAATGCTAACTGAAACCAGGACTCTGTGATTACCAGTGTTACCAGTAAATGCTAACTGAAACCAGGACTCTATGATTACCTGTGTTACCAGTAAATGCTAACTGAAACCAGGACTCTGTGATTACCAGTGTTACCAGTAAATGCTAACTGAAACCAGGACTCTATGATTACCAGTGTTACCAGTAAATGCTAACTGAAACCAGGACTCTATGATTACCAGTGTTACCAGTAAATGCTAACTGAAACCAGGACTCTATGATTACCAGTGTTACCAGTAAATGCTAACTGAAACCAGGACTCTGTTATCCCCAGTGTTACCAGTAAATGCTAACTGAAACCAGGACTCTATGATTACCAGTGTTACCAGTAAATGCTAACTGAAACCAGGACTCTATGATTACCAGTGTTACCAGTAAATGCTAACTGAAACCAGGACTCTATGATTACCTGTGTTACCAGTAAATGAACCCTGACTGAAACCAGGACTCTGTGATTACCAGTGTTACCAGTAAATGAACCCTGACTGAAACCAGGACTCTATGATTACCAGTGTTACCAGTAAATGAACCCTGACTGAAACCAGGACTCTATGATTACCAGTGTTACCAGTAAATGAACCCTGACTGAAACATTCAACTTTTAGGTCCCAGCGGAACTACATGGTGCAGACGGAGGATCAGTACGCCTTTATCCACGACGCGCTGCTGGAAGCCGTCGCCTGCGGCAACACCGAGGTTCCGGCGCGAAACCTTCACGCCTACATCCAGAGACTGACCCAGATAGAACCGGCGGAGAACGTCACGGGCACGGAACTGGAGTTCAAGGTGCGTTCTAAAGTTTCTAGGGTTCCGTGGTGCTGTTCTAGGGGGGAAATAAATGTTGTGTCTGTGAGATCCAGGGCCTGCGGGCCTCTTTGCCCGGGTTCAAATAAAATCAAATAAAATATTTAAATATTGATCAGTTATTTTGACCGACGACAGCAAGAGTCATCAATTTCAGATAAAATTTCAGAGCAAAATAGCACCTCTCTGTCTCAGTATGTGTAGACCGTGTATCTGATGATGTCTGGACAGTGAATCAGCACCTCTCTGTCTCACTATGTGTAGACCATGTATCTGATGCTGTCTGGACAGTGAAACAGCACCTCTCTGTCTCAGTATGTGTAGACCATGTATCTGATGCTGTCTGGACAGTGAAACAGCACCTCTCTGTCTCAGTATGTGTAGACCATGTATCTGATGCTGTCTGGACAGGGAAACAGCGCCCCCTCTGTCTCAGTATGTGTAGACCATGTATCTGATGCTGTCTGGACAGTGAAACAGCACCTCTCTGTCTCACTATGTGTAGACCATGTATCTGATGCTGTCTGGACAGTGAAACAGCACCTCTCTGTCTCAGTATGTGTAGACCATGTATCTGATGCTGTCTGGACAGTGAAACAGCACCTCTCTGTCTCAGTATGTGTAGACCATGTATCTGATGCTGTCTGGACAGTGAAACAGCACCTCTCTGTCTCAGTATGTGTAGACCATGTATCTGATGCTGTCTGGACAGTGAAACAGCACCTCTCTGTCTTAGTACATGTAGACTATGTATCTGATGCTGTCTGGACAGTGAAACAGCGCCCCCTCTGTCTCAGTATGTGTAGACCATGTATCTGATGCTGTCTGGACAGTGAAACAGCGCCCCCTCTGTCTCACTATGTGTAGACCATGTATCTGATGCTGTCTGGACAGTGAAACAGCACCTCTCTGTCTCAGTATGTGTAGGCCATGTATCTGATGCTGTCTGGACAGTGAAACAGCACCTCTCTGTCTCAGTATGTGTAGACCATGTATCTGATGCTGTCTGGACAGTGAAACAGCGCCCCCTCTGGCTCAGTATGTGTAGACCATGTATCTGATGCTGTCTGGACAGTGAAACAGCACCTCTCTGTCTTAGTACATGTAGACTATGTATCTGATGCTGTCTGGACAGTGAAACAGCACCTCTCTGTCTCAGTATGTGTAGACCATGTATCTGATGCTGTCTGGACAGTGAAACAGCACCTCTCTGTCTCAGTATGTGTAGACCATGTATCTGATGCTCTCTGGACAGTGAAACAGCGCCCCCTCTGTCTCAGTATGTGGAGACCATGTATCTGATGCTGTCTGGACAGTGAAACAGCACCTCTCTGTCTCAGTACATGTAGACTATGTATCTGATGCTGTCTGGACAGTGAAACAGCGCCCCCTCTGTCTCAGTATGTGTAGACCACGTATCTGATGCTGTCTGGACAGTGAAACAGCACCTCTCTGTCTCAGTATGTGTAGACCATGTATCTGATGCTGTCTGGACAGTGAAACAGCGCCCCCTCTGTCTCACTATGTATAGACCATGTATCTGATGCTGTCTGGACAGTGAAACAGCACCTCTCTGTCTTAGTACATGTAGACCATGTATCTGATGCTGTCTGGACAGTGAAACCGCACCTCTCTGTCTCAGTATGTGTAGACCATGATGCTGTCTGGACAGTGAAACAGCGCCCCCTCTGTCTCAGTATGTGTAGACCGTGTATCTGATGCTGTCTTGACAGTGAAACAGCACCTCTCTGTCTCAGTATGTGTAGACCATGTATCTGATGCTGTCTGGACAGTGAAACAGCACCTCTCTGTCTCAGTATGTGTAGACCATGTATCTGATGCTGTCTGGACAGTGAAACAGCACCTCTCTGTCTCAGTATGTGTAGACCATGTATCTGATGCTGTCTGGACAGTGAAACAGCGCCCCCTCTGTCTCAGTATGTGTAGACCATGTATCTGATGCTGTCTGGACAGTGAAACAGCGCCCCCTCTGTCTCAGTATGTGTAGACCATGTATCTGATGCTGTCTGGACAGTGAAACAGCGCCCCCTCTGTCTCAGTATGTGTAGACCATGTATCTGATGCTGTCTGGACAGTGAAACAGCACCTCTCTGTCTCACTATGTGTAGACCGTGTATCTGATGCTGCCTGAACAGTGAAACAGCGCCCCCTCTGTCTCAGTATGTGTAGACCATGTATCTGATGCTGTGTGGACAAGAAGGGTATAACATGTTAACTCCGTGACATGTACTTTACTCTATAAACCTATGAAGAAACGTGTAGGACATAGGAGGTCCCGTTTCCCCTTGTGGAAACCAAATGCCCGTCCAACTGATTCCCTTCTGACCGCCGGCCCTGGTGAGATCTCAGTGCTCCATCGACTTCCTGTGGTTTCCTCTCTGTCCCTCTCTTATGAGCTGTTGTTCTTTCTCACCCGAGTCAAGCAACGGTCAGACTCTGTGTGTGTGTGTGTGTGTGTGTGTGTGTGTGTGTGTGTGTGTGTGTGTGTGTGTGTGTGTGTGTGTGTGTGTGTGTGTGTGTGTGTGTGTGTGTGTGTGTGTGTGTGTGTGTGTGTGTGTGGTTTCGCTGACGCAGGATAAACTCTGGTTTGGCGTGTGTGTCGAGACAGCCAGGGGGCCTGTGGTTTCCTCTCCCACTTCTCTCCTCCTCCCCCTCTCTTCTCTTCTCCTCCCCCTCTCTTCTCTTCTCCTCCCCCTCTCTTCCTCCTCCTCCCCCTCTCTTCCTCCTCCTCCTCCTCCCCCTCTCTTCCTCCCCCTCTCTTCCTCCTCCTCCCCCTCTCTTCCTCCCCCTCTCTTCCTCCTCCTCCCCCTCTCTTCCTCCTCCTCCTCCTCCCCCTCTCTTCCTCCCCCTCTCTTCCTCCTCCTCCTCTCCTCCTCCTCCTCCCCCTCTCTTCCTCCTCCTCCCCCTCTCTTCCTCCTCCTCCCCTCTCAACCTCCTCCTCCTCCTCTCTTCCTCCTCCACCCTCCCCCTCCTCCTCCCCCTCTCTTCCTCCTCCTCCCCCTCCTCCTCCCCCACTCTTCCTCCTCCTCCCCCTCTCTTCCCCCTTCCTCCTCCTCCCCCTCTCTTCCCCCTTCCTCCTCCTCACCCTCTCTTCCTCCTCATCCCCCTCTCTTCCTCCTCCTCCCCCTCTCTTCCTCCTCCACCCTCCCCCCCTCCCTCCTCCCCCACTCCCCCTCCTCCTCCCCCTCTCTTCCTCCTCCACCCTCCCCCTCCTCCTCCCCCACTCTTCCTCCTCCTCCCCCTCTCTTCCCCCTTCCTCCTCCTCACCCTCTCTTCCTCCTCCTCCCCCTCTCTTCTCCCCTCTCTCCTCCTATTTGTTAGACTGTGCAAACTGAACTGTATAGCGGTCATTACTCTGTGCTACTATGTCATGACATAATGCATTATGTCACGTGATATTTTCTTATGAATTGTTAAGCCATATCTTATCTTGTTATAACACACTATGTCATGACATATCGCGTCCCAGCATCGAGCCAATGCTATGATCAAGCTTAAATATTAAGTCATGCACTGTTCTGTTCTGCTGTGTCACATTCTATGTCACATTATTACATGATGTGTAGCTATGTCACATTATAACACCCTATGTCACCACCCCTCCCCTTGATAGCGCTTGACCAGTGTGAAGGCCCACACTCCCCTTCTCCTCGCATGTCATATCTCATGATACAATATGTAATGCTATGTCACATTATAACAACCTATGTCATCTCCCTCCCCCTCCATAGCGGTTGGCCAGTGCGAAGGCCCACACCTCCAGGTTTGTGAGTGCCAACCTGCCGTGTAACAAGTTCAAGAACCGTCTGGTGAACATCATGCCCTATGAGTCCACCAGGGTCTGTCTGCAGCCAATCAGAGGAGTGGAGGGGTCAGACTACATCAACGCCAGCTTCATAGACGGATACAGGTGAGGAGGGAGGGGGTCAGACTACATCAACGGCAGCTTCATAGACGGATACAGGTGAGGAGGGAGGGGGTCAGACTACATCAACGCCAGCTTCATAGACAGATACAGGTGAGGAGGGAGGGGGTCAGACTACATCAACGCCAGCTTCATAGACGGATACAGGTGAGGAGGGAGGGGGTCAGACTACATCAACGGCAGCTTCATAGACAGATACAGGTGAGGGGGGAGGGGGTCAGACAACATCAACGGCAGCTTCATAGACAGATACAGGTGAGGAGGGAGGGGGTCAGACTACATCAACGGCAGCTTCATAGACAGATACAGGTGAGGAGGGAGGGGGTCAGACTACATCAATGGCAGCTTCATAGATAGATACAGGTGAGGAGGGAGGGGGTCAGACTACATCAACGGCAGCATCATAGACAGATACAGGTGAGGAGGGAGGGGGTCAGACTACATCAACGGCAGCTTCATAGACAGATACAGGTGAGGAGGGAGGGGGTCAGACTACATCAACGGCAGCATCATAGACAGATACAGGTGAGGAGGGAGGGGGTCAGACTACATCAACGGCAGCTTCATAGACAGACACAGGTGAGGGGGGGGAGGTTCATACGGTAGCAGCCAACTTTAAACAATCAATGACGCACGTTTCTTTCGAAAACAGCAGACATTTATTTGAAATTCTCCATTGATTGGATGTGTCCATTGATTGGATGTGTCCATTGATTGGATGTGTCCATTGATTGGACATGTGTCCATTGATTGGACATGTGTCCATTGATTGGATGTGTCCATTGATTGGATGTGTCCATTGATTGGATGTCTCCATTGATTGGATGTCTCCATTGATTGGATGTCTCCATTGATTGGATGTCTCCATTGATTGGATGTGCCCATTGATTGGATGTGCCCATTGATTGGATGTGCCCATTGATTGGATGTGCCCATTGATTGGATGTGCCCATTGATTGGATGTGTCCATTGATTGGATGTGCCCATTGATTGGATGTGTCCATTGATTGGTTGTGTCCATTGATTGGATGTGCCCTATCAGTACCATAGATATATTACTATAGATAAACCTCTCCCCAGGGACTCTATCAGTACCATAGATATATTATTATAGATAAACCTCTCCCCAGGGACTCTATCAGTACCATAGATATATTATTATAGATAAACCTCTCCTCAGGGACTCTATCAGTACCATAGATATATTATTATAGATAAACCTCTCCCCAGGGACTCCATCAGTACCATAGATATATTATTATAGATAAACCTCTCCTCAGGGACTCTATCAGTACCATAGATATATTATTATAGATAAACCTCTCCTCAGGGACTCCATCAGTACCATAGATATATTATTATAGATAAACCTCTCCCCAAGGACTCTATCAGTACCAGAGATATATTATTATAGATAAACCTCTCCTCAGGGACCCCATCAATACCATAGATATATTATTATAGATAAACCTCTCCTCAGGGACTCTATCAGTACCATAGATATATTATTATAGATAAACCTCTCCTCAGGGACCCCATCAGTACCATAGATATATTATTATAGATAAACTTCTCCTCAAGGACTCCCAGATGTTTCAGCGTGTTGTTAAAGACCTGATTCGCTGAGTCAAGGACTTGATGATTAGTTGACAAGTTAAATCAGGTGCTAGTTCTGGAATAGATCAAACACATGGAATGGCTGGGAGTCCTGAGGAGAGGTTGGGAACGGCTGGGGGTCCTGAGGAGAGGTTGGGAACAGCTGGGGGTCCTGAGGAGAGGTTGGGAACAGCTGGGAGGCCTGAGGAGAGGTTGGGAACGGCTGGGAGGCCTGAGGAGAGGTTGGGAACGGCTGGGAGTCCTGAGGAGAGGTTGGGAACAGCTGGGAGGCCTGAGGAGAGGTTGGGAACGGCTGGGAGTCCTGAGGAGAGGTTGGGAACAGCTGGGAGTCCTGAGGAGAGGTTGGGAACAGCTGGGAGTACTGAGGAGAGGTTGGGAACAGCTGGGAGTCCTGAGGAGAGGTTGGGAACAGCTGGGAGTCCTGAGGAGAGGTTGGGAACAGCTGGGAGTCCTGAGGAGAGGTTGGGAACAGCTGGGAGTACTGAGGAGAGGTTGGGAACAGCTGGGGGTCCTGAGGAGAGGTTGGGAACAGCTGGGAGTCCTGAGGAGAGGTTGGGAACAGCTGGGAGTCCTGAGGAGAGGTTGGGAACAGCTGGGAGTCCTGAGGAGAGGTTGGGAACAGCTGGGAGTCCTGAGGAGAGGTTGGGAACAGCTGGGAGTCCTGAGGAGAGGTTGGGAACAGCTGGGGGTTCCTGAGGAGAGTTTGGGAACAGCTGGGAGTACTGAGGAGAGGTTGGGAACAGCTGGGAGTCCTGAGGAGAGGTTGGGAACAGCTGGGAGTACTGAGGAGAGGTTGGGAACAGCTGGGAGTCCTGAGGAGAGGTTGGGAACGGCTGGGGGTCCTGAGGAGAGGTTGGGAACAGCTGGGAGTCCTGAGGAGAGGTTGGGAACAGCTGGGAGTCCTGAGGAGAGGTTGGGAACAGCTGGGAGTCCTGAGGAGAGGTTGGGAACAGCTGGGAGTCCTGAGGAGAGGTTGGGAACAGCTGGGGGTCCTGAGGAGAGGTTGGGAACAGCTGGGAGTCCTGAGGAGAGGTTGGGAACAGCTGGGAGTCCTGAGGAGAGGTTGGGAACAGCTGGGAGTCCTGAGGAGAGGTTGGGAACAGCTGGGAGTACTGAGGAGAGGTTGGGAACAGCTGGGAGTCCTGAGGAGAGGTTGGGAACAGCTGGGAGTCCTGAGGAGAGGTTGGGAACAGCTGGGAGTCCTGAGGAGAGGTTGGGAACAGCTGGGAGTACTGAGGAGAGGTTGGGAACAGCTGGGGGTCCTGAGGAGAGGTTGGGAACAGCTGGGAGTCCTGAGGAGAGGTTGGGAACAGCTGGGAGTCCTGAGGAGAGGTTGGGAACAGCTGGGAGTCCTGAGGAGAGGTTGGGAACAGCTGGGAGTCCTGAGGAGAGGTTGGGAACAGCTGGGAGTCCTGAGGAGAGGTTGGGAACAGCTGGGGGTTCCTGAGGAGAGTTTGGGAACAGCTGGGAGTACTGAGGAGAGGTTGGGAACAGCTGGGAGTCCTGAGGAGAGGTTGGGAACAGCTGGGAGTACTGAGGAGAGGTTGGGAACAGCTGGGAGTTCCTGAGGAGAGTTTGGGAACAGCTGGGAGTCCTGAGGAGAGGTTGGGAACAGCTGGGAGTCCTGAGGAGAGGTTGGGAACAGCTGGGAGTACTGAGGAGAGGTTGGGAACAGCTGGGAGTCCTGAGGAGAGGTTGGGAACGGCTGGGGGTCCTGAGGAGAGGTTGGGAACAGCTGGGAGTCCTGAGGAGAGGTTGGGAACAGCTGGGAGTCCTGAGGAGAGGTTGGGAACAGCTGGGAGTCCTGAGGAGAGGTTGGGAACAGCTGGGAGTCCTGAGGAGAGGTTGGGAACAGCTGGGGGTCCTGAGGAGAGGTTGGGAACAGCTGGGAGTCCTGAGGAGAGGTTGGGAACAGCTGGGAGTCCTGAGGAGAGGCTGGGAACAGCTGGGAGTACTGAGGAGAGGTTGGGAACAGCTGAGGGTCCTGAGGAGAGGTTGGGAATGGCTGGGAGTCCTGAGGAGAGGGTAGAGAACCACTGTTGTAATAGATGAACAATTATATCAAAAAGTAAGATAAGGAACAGACAAAGCAAAACCAAAACCCAACATCCAGTATTAAAATAATATTAAAATGTGTCCTGGAGTGGAACACAGCAGATATGGCCTGGGGTGGAACACAACAGATATGTCCTGGAGTGGAACACAACAGATATGTCCTGGAGTGGAACACAACAGATATGTCCAGGAGTGGAACACAACAGATATGTCCTGGAGTGGAACACAACAGATATGTCCAGGAGTGGAACACAACAGATATGTCCAGGAGTGGAACACAACAGATATGTCCTGGAGTGGAACACAACAGATATGTCCAGGAGTGGAACACAACAGATATGTCCTGGAGTGGAACACAACAGATATGTCCAGGAGTGGAACACAACAGATATGTCCAGGAGTGGAACACAACAGATATGTCCTGGAGTGGAACACAACAGATATGTCCTGGAGTGGAACACAACAGATATGTCCTGGAGTGGAACACAACAGATATGTCCTGTGGTGGAACACAACAGATATGTCCTGGGGTGGAACACAACAGATATGTCCTGGGGTGGAACACAACAGATATGTCCAGGGGTGGAACACAACAAATATGTCCTGGAGTGGAACACAACAGATATGTCCTGGAGTGGAACACAACAGATATGTCCAGGGGTGGAACACAACAAATATGTCCTGGAGTGGAACACAACAGATATGTCCTGGAGTGGAACACAACAGATATGTCCTGTGGTGGAACACAACAGATATGTCCTGGGGTGGAACACAACAGATATGTCCTGGGGTGGAACACAACAGATATGTCCTGGAGTGGAACACAACAGCACCACCTGGAGTGGAACACAGCAGATATGTCCAGGAGTGGAACACAACAGATATGTCCTGGAGTGGAACACAACAGATATGTCCTGTGGTGGAACACAACAGATATGTCCTGGAGTGGAACACAACAGATATGTCCTGGAGTGGAACACAACAGATATGTCCTGGAGTGGAACACAACAGATATGTCCAGGGGTGGAACACAACAGATATGTCCAGGAGTGGAACACAACAGATATGTCCTGGAGTGGAACACAACAGATATGTCCTGGAGTGGAACACAACAGATATGTCCTGGGGTGGAACACAACAGATATGTCCTGGAGTGGAACACAACAGATATGTCCTGGGGTGGAACACAACAGATATGTCCTGGAGTGGAACACAACAGATATGTCCAGGAGTGGAACACAACAGATATGTCCTGGAGTGGAACACACCAGATATGTCCTGGAGTGGAACACAGCAGATATGTCCTGGAGTGGAACACAACAGATATGTCCAGGAGTGGAACACAACAGATATGTCCTGGAGTGGAACACAACAGATATGTCCTGGAGTGGAACACACCAGATATGTCCAGGAGTGGAACACAACAGATATGTCCTGGAGTGGAACACAACAGCACCGCCTGAAGTGGAACACAACAGCACCGTCTGGAGTGGAACACAACAGCACCGCCTGAAGTGGAACACAACAGCACCGCCTGGAGTTTGCTAAACGGCATTGGAACTTGGATTGGAACCAGTGCTATTTATTTATTTTATTTTACCTTTATGTAACTAGGCAAGTCAGTTAAAATCAAATATTTATAATGACGGCCTACAAAAAGGCAGAAGGCGTCCTACGGGGACAGGGTTGGGATTAAAAATTACAAATATAGGATAAAACATCACGTTAAGAGACACACAACACTACATAAAGAGAGACCACAACACTACATAAAGAGAGACTACAACACTACATAAAGAGAGACCACAACACTGCATAAAGAGAGACCACAAACCTACATAAAGAAAGACCACAACACTACATAAAGAGAGACCACAACACTACATAAAGAGAGACCACAACACTACATAAAGAGAGACCACAACACGACATAAAGAGACACCACAACACTACATAAAGAGAGACCACAACATTACATAAAGAGAGACCACAACACCACACAAAGAGACCACAACACTACATAAAGAGACACCACAACACTACATAAAGAGAGACCGCAACACTACATAAAGAGAGACCACAACACTACATAAAGAGAGACCACCACACTACATAAAGAGAGACCACAACACTACATAAAGAGACCACAACACTGCATAAACAGACCACAACACTACATAAAGAGACCACAACACTACATAAAGAGACACCACAACACTACATAAAGGGTGACAGCAGTCTACTGCTGCTGTCACCCACAACATCTACAGTAGACTACTGTCACCCAGACATCTACAGTAGACTACTGTCACCCAGACATCTACAGTAGGCTGCTGTCACCCACAACATCTACAGTAGGCTGCTGTCACCCACAACATCTACAGTAGACTGCTGTCACCCACAACATCTACAGTAGACTACTGTCACCCAGACATCTACAGTAGACTGCTGTCACCCACAACATCCACAGTAGGCTGCTGTCACCCACAACATCTACAGTAGACTGCTGTCACCCAGACATCTACAGTAGACTACTGTCACCCAGACATCTACAGTAGACTACTGTCACCCACAACATCTACAGTAGGCTGCTGTCACCCACAACCTCTACAGTAGACTGCTGTCACCCACAACATCTACAGTAGACTGTCACCCACAACATCTACAGTAGACTACTGTCACCCACAACATCTACAGTAGACTACTGTCACCCACAACATCTGCAGTAGCCTGCTGTCACCCAGACATCTACAGTAAACTGCTGTCACCCACAACATCTACAGTAGACTGCTGTCACCCAGACATCTACAGTAGACTACTGTCACCCACAACATCTACAGTAGACTTCTGTCACCCACAACATCTACAGTAGTCTGCTGTCACCCACAACATCTACAGTAGACTACTGTCACCCAGACATCTACAGTAGGCTACTGTCACCCACAACATCTACAGTAGACTACTGTCACCCAGACATCTACAGTAGACTGCGGTCACTCCCACAACATCTACAGTAGACTACTGTCACCCACAACATCTACAGTAGACTGCTGTCACCCACAACATCTACAGTAGACTACTGTCACCCAGACATCTACAGTAGGCTACTGTCACCCAGACATCTACAGTAGACTGCTGTCACCCACAACATCTACAGTAAACTGCTGTCACCCACAACATCTACAGTAGACTGCTGTCACCCACAACATCTACAGTAGACTGCTGTCACCCACAACATCTACAGTAGACTACTGTCACCCACAACATCTACAGTAGACTACTGTCACCCACAACATCTACAGTAGACTGCTGTCACCCACAACATCTACAGTAGACTACTGTCACCCAGACATATACAGTAGACTGTCACCCAAAACATCTACAGTAGACTACTGTCACCCAGACATATACAGTAGACTACTGTCACCCAGAACATCTACAGTATGCTGCTGTCACCCAAATATCTACAGTAGACTACTGTCACCCAGACATATACAGTAGGCTGTCACCCACAACATCTACAGTAGACTACTGTCACCCAGACATATACAGTAGGCTGCTGTCACCCACAACATCTACAGTATGCTGCTGTCACCCAGACATCTACAGTAGACTACTGTCACCCACAACATCTACAGTAGACTACTGTCACCCAGACATCTACAGTAGACTACTGTCACCCACAACATCTACAGTAGACTGCTGTCACCCAGACATCTACAGTAGGCTACTGTCACCCAGACATCTACAGTAGACTGCTGTCACCCAGACATCTACAGTAGACTGCTGTCACCCAGACATCTACAGTAGACTACTCTCACCCACAACATCTACAGTAGACTGCTGTCACCCACAACATCTACAGTAAACTACTGTCACCCAGACATCTACAGTAGACTACTGTCACCCACAACATCTACAGTAGACTGCTGTCACCCACAACATCTACAGTAGACTGCTGTCACCCACAACATCTACAGTAGACTACTGTCACCCACAACATCTACAGTAGACTACTGTCACCCAGACATCTACAGTAGGCTACTGTCACCCAGACATCTACAGTAGACTGCTGTCACCCACAACATCTACAGTAAACTGCTGTCACCCACAACATCTACAGTAGGCTGCTGTCACCCACAACATCTACAGTAGACTGCTGTCACCCACAACATCTACAGTAGACTGCTGTCACCCACAACATCTACAGTAGACTGCTGTCACCCACAACATCTCCTCCTATCACGGGCAGAAACAACAACGGGAACATTCCTATCAGTTCAGTGTCATTATAGAGCACCTGGAGGGACCAGTGACTCTTTCAGTTGATAGTCTTCTGGTGGAACCAAGCCAGTCACCTAGTTCTGCTGCCGTTGTGGCGGACAGCACAAAGCTTCCAGGTACTCCCATCACTGATGCTCCGACAGCGTTACTGAACCCTATGGACAGGGAGGGAGGGAGGGAAGGGGTGGGGGGAGGGAGAGAGAGAGAGAGAATGAGATGGTGGAGAGGGGGAGAGAGAGAGAAGGAGATAGTGGATAGGGGGAGAGAGAGAGAAGGAGATAGTGGAGAGGGGGAGAGAGAGAGAAGGAGATAGTGGATAGGGGGAGAGAGAGAAGGAGATAGGTGGAGAGGGGGAGAAGGAGAGAGAGAGAGAGAAGGAGATAGTGGAGAGGGGAGAGAGAGAAAGAGAGAGAGAGAGAATGAGATGGTGGAGAGGGAGTGAGAGAGAAGGAGATAGTGGAGAGGGGGAGAGAGAGAATGAGATAGTGGAGAGGAGAGAGAGGGAGAGAATGAGATGGTGGAGAGGGAGTGAGAGAGAAGGAGATAGTGGAGAGGGGGAGAGAGAGAGAAGGAGATAGTGGAGAGCGGGAGAGAGAGAGAGAGAAGGAGATAGTGGAGAGGGAGAGAGAGAGAAGGAGATAGTGGAGAGGGAGAGAGAGAGAAGGAGATGGTGGAGAGGGAGAGAAGGAGAGAGAGAGAGAGAGAGAGAAGGAGATAGTGGAGAGGAGAGAGAGGGAGAGAATGAGATGGTGGAGAGGGAGTGAGAGAGAAGGAGATAGTGGAGAGGGGGAGAGAGAGAATGAGATAGTGGAGAGGGAGAGAGAGGGGAGATGGGGGAGAGAGAGAAGGGGATAGTGGAGAGGGAGAGAGAGAGAGAAGGAGTTGGTGGAGAGGGGGGGAGAGAGAGAAGGAGATAGTGGAGAGGGGAGAGAGAGAGAGAAGGAGATAGTGGAGAGCGGGAGAGAGAGAGAGAGAAGGAGATAGTGGAGAGGGAGAGAGAGAGAAGGAGATAGTGGAGAGGGAGAGAGAGAGAAGGAGATAGTGGAGAGGGGGAGAATGTAGATCCATCTAAATGAGTGTAACATCCAGCTAGCAGAGCAAGTGAATTGGAGGCTGCTTTCAGCAGTTCATTGTCGCGCTGTCTGACAGTGACAGTGTGTTTACACTAGGAAGCAGCATTGAGACTGTGAAATATCGGAAGCCATTCACTTTCAACGGAAGGACAGAGAGAGAAGCGGAGAGGGCGGGGACTGTTAAGAGATGTGAGCATGGGAAAGGGAGCTGAACAGGGGGCGGGGCTAAAACTGGGAAAAACTGAACTTTATTCAAATCCCCCGTGACCAATCGTAGCTCACCATAGCTTCCATCCCCTACTGGATTGGCTGTTGATACGTAGCACTACCTAGCATGCTTGCTGGCTTGTTAGCACCCACATGAGGGCTAAGGCTAGCGTGGCCCGTGTTGCTTGTATAGTGTAAACGCCCACTGAGCTTTAGCCCAGGGACAGACCAGTTTACACAAGACGATAATGATGCCCTCAAATATTCATTAACGTGGGTGGGGGGGTCAACAACCTACCAGCAGTCAGCGTTTACTAGGGGGGTCAACAACCTACCAGCAGTCAGCGTTTACTAGGGGGGTCAACAACCTACCAGCAGTCAGCGTTTACTAGGGGGGTCAACAACCTACCAGCAGTCAGCGTTTACTAGGGGGGTCAACAACCTACCAGCAGTCAGCGTTTACTAGGGGGGTCAACAACCTACCAGCAGTCAGCGTTTACTAAGGGGGGTCAACAACCTACCAGCAGTCAGCGTTTACTAGGGGGTCAACAACCTACCAGCAGTCAGCGTTTACTAGGGGGGTCAACAACCTACCAGCAGTCAGCGTTTACTAGGGGGGTCAACAACCTACCAGCAGTCAGCGTTTACTAGGGGGGTCAACCCACCAGCAGTCAGCGTTTACTAGGGGGGTCAACAACCTACCAGCAGTCAGCGTTTACTAGGGGGGTCAACAACCTACCAGCAGTCAGCGTTTACTAGGGGGGTCAACAACCTACCAGCAGTCAGCGTTTACTAGGGGGGTCAACAACCTACCAGCAGTCAGCGTTTACTAGGGGGGTCAACCCACCAGCAGTCAGCGTTTACTAGGGGGGTCAACAACCTACCAGCAGTCAGCGTTTACTAGGGGGGGGTCAACAACCTACCAGCAGTCAGCGTTTACTAGGGGGGTCAACAACCTACCAGCAGTCAGCGTTTACTAGGGGGGTCAACAACCTACCAGCAGTCAGCGTTTACTAGGGGGGTCAACAACCTACCAGCAGTCAGCGTTTACTAGGGGGGTCAACCCACCAGCAGTCAGCGTTTACTAGGGGGGTCAACAACCTACCAGCAGTCAGCGTTTACTAGGGGGGTCAACAACCTACCAGCAGTCAGCGTTTACTAGGGGGGTCAACAACCTACCAGCAGTCAGCGTTTACTAGGGGGGTCAACAACCTACCAGCAGTCAGCGTTTACTAGGGGGGTCAACAACCTACCAGCAGTCAGCGTTTACTAGGGGGGTCAACAACCTACCAGCAGTCAGCGTTTACTAGGGGGGTCAACAACCTACCAGCAGTCAGCGTTTACTAGGGGGGGGGTCAACAACCTACCAGCAGTCAGCGTTTACTAGGGGGGGGGTCAACAACCTACCAGCAGTCAGCGTTTACTATGTATCAAATGTGATCACAGTTATGTGCCCTAAATGGCACCCTATTCCCTATGTAGTGCACTACTTTAGACCAGAGCCCTATGGCACCCTATTCCCTATGTAGTGCACTACTTTAGACCAGAGTTGGCACCCTATTCCCTATGTAGTGCACTACTTTAGACCAGAGCCCTATGGCACCCTATTCCCTATGTAGTGCACTACTTTTGACCAGAGCCCTATGGCACCCTATTCCCTATATAGTGCACTACTTTTGACCAGGGCCCTATGGCACCCTATTCCCTATATAGTGCACTACTTTAGACCAGGGCCCTATGGAGAAATAGGGAGCCACTTGGATCAGAGCCATAGAAATGAGGTCTAACAGGTTCCAGAGCTTCAGTGTTGTCAGACACGGTGACATTTAACCATGACTTTGACAGGGTGAACTGAACTGAATCACGCTGTTTTCTCCACGGTGGTGTGTAACCTAATCCACCGTAACAGATAGACTGAAGGCTCGAATACACGGAATTAGTAGCCGTGTAAAGACGGGTGTTTCCCACAGAAATCAGAGACCGGACAGATTTCAATTCTATTTTCTTCTTTTCTTTTACCTTTATTTAACCAGGCAAATCAGTTAAGAACAAATTCTTATTTTCAATGACGGCCTAGGAACAGTGGGTTAACTGCCTGTTCAGGGGAAGAACGACAGATTTGTACCTTGTCAGCTCGGGGGGTTTGAACTTGCAACCTTCTGGTTACTAGTCCAACGCTCTAACCACTAGGCTACCTGCCTCCTCTACACTCTAACCACTAGGCTACCCTGTCGACCCAAACGGCCAACGTGTCGGATCACAGTGATAAATAGTAACAACGTCGGCGAAACTCTGTCGTTTATTTGTGCTGCAACACTGCTAACAACTGCGTCCGGTAAACGGTTGGCATCACAATCTCTCTGAGGTTATTCACGAAAATGAAGGAGCGTTGCTTTAAAACAGGAAGAAACATGGTATATAACAAACGATGATGTTTCGTTTTATTGTGGTTGTGGTTCTTACCCTGACTGTCCAACGTTGACATCGTTGACACGGAGAGTCGCTGGGTCAACCTGGGGCTCTGGTGCCGTCTTCCTGTTGTTGAAACGGACTTCTCCGTCCGGACACTAACACACGGTGACCGAGGTACAGGTGTCTGCATCATCACCCTGGGACAGAAATCCAACCAGTAGAAAGTGGGGGAGGGCGTGGCCTCAGTAGAAGGGTGCCTGTGTGTGAAACGTACCTCTCCGTCCGGACACTAACACTGTCCATTGTTCGTACGGAGAGTCACGGCATCAACCTGCCTCTGTTGCTGTCTTCTTCCTGTCCTCCGAGACGACCTTCTGTCTGACGGTGTCTGAGGTAACAGGTGACGACGTCATCGCACCGAGGCAAGAGACGGTGCGTTCCAGACCCCGCTACGTTTACAGACATGTCGGTGCATTTCAACTCCATGTCACGTCATTGACTGTGCAGTCTGGCGTCAGATTAGCTGGGGCAGATGATGTGGTTAGCTGATATGTTTATTCACCTGTCCAGGTGTTGTGAGAGCTGGGCAGGGGTCTGTAATGTAGTCGTCCTGGAACGCACCCTATCCAGGTGTTGTGAGAGCTGAGCAGGGGTCTGTAATGTAGTCATCCTGGAACGCACCCTATCCAGGTGCTTTGAGAGCTGAGCAGGGGTCTGTAATGTAGTCATCCTGGAACGCAGCCTATCCAGGTGTTGTGAGAGCTGGGCAGGTGTCTGTAATGTAGTCGTCCTGGAACGCACCCTATCCAGGTGTTGTGAGAGCTGGGCAGGGGTCTGTAATGTCGTCATCCTGGAACGCACCCTTTCCAGGTGCTGTGAGAGCTGGGCAGGTGTCTGTAATGTAGTCATCCTGGAACGCACCCTATCCAGGTGTTGTGAGAGCTGGGCAGGGGTCTGTAATGTCGTCATCCTGGAACGCACCCTATCCAGGTGTTGTGAGAGCTGAGCAGGGGTCTGTAATGTAGTCATCCTGGAACGCACCCTATCCAGGTGTTGTGAGAGCTGGGCAGGGTTCTGTAATGTAGTCATCCTGGAACGCACCCTATCCAGGTGCTGTGAGAGCTGGGCAGGGGTCTGTAATGTAGTCATCCTGGAACGCACCCTATCCAGGTGTTGTGAGAGCTGGGCAGGGTTCTGTAATGTAGTCATCCTGGAACGCACCCTATCCAGGTGTTGTGAGAGCTGGGCAGGTGTCTGTAATGTAGTCGTCCTGGAACGCACCCTATCCAGGTGTTGTGAGAGCTGGGCAGGGGTCTGTAATGTCGTCATCCTGGAACGCACCCTTTCCAGGTGCTGTGAGAGCTGGGCAGGTGTCTGTAATGTAGTCATCCTGGAACGCACCCTATCCAGGTGTTGTGAGAGCTGGGCAGGGGTCTGTAATGTCGTCATCCTGGAACGCACCCTATCCAGGTGTTGTGAGAGCTGAGCAGGGGTCTGTAATGTAGTCATCCTGGAACGCACCCTATCCAGGTGTTGTGAGAGCTGGGCAGGGTTCTGTAATGTAGTCATCCTGGAACGCGCCCTATCCAGGTGCTGTGAGAGCTGGGCAGGGGTCTGTAATGTAGTCATCCTGGAACGCACCCTATCCAGGTGTTGTGAGAGCTGGGCAGGGTTCTGTAATGTAGTCATCCTGGAACGCACCCTATCCAGGTGTTGTGAGAGCTGAGCAGGGGTCTGTAATGTAGTCATCCTGGAACGCACCCTATCCAGGTGCTGTGAGAGCTGGGCAGGGGTCTGTAATGTAGTCATCCTGGAACGCACCCTATCCAGGTGCTGTGAGAGCTGGGCAGGGGTCTGTAATGTAGTCATCCTGGAACGCACCCTATCCAGGTGCTGTGAGAGCTGGGCAGGGGTCTGTAATGTAGTCATCCTGGAACGCACCCTATTCAGGTGTTGTGAGAGCTGGGCAGGGGTCTGTAATGTAGTCATCCTGGAACGCACCCTTTCCAGGTGCTGTGAGAGCTGAGCAGGGGTCTGTAATGTAGTCATCCTGGAACGCACCCTTTCCAGGTGCTGTGAGAGCTGGGCAGGGGTCTGTAATGTCGTCATCCTCTACAAGGGTGGGCAGTTCCAGTCCTCGGGGGGCCTGATTGGTGTCACAGTTTTGCCCCAGCTAACACACCTGACTCCAATAATCACCTAATCATGATCTTCAGTTTAGATGCAATTTGTTTAATCAGCTGTCTTTGCTTTGGGATGGGGAAAAGTGTGACACCTCGAGGACTGGAGTTGCCTACCCATAACATTATTCAAATAAATTCAAAACAAACATTTATTTCATTTATTTTTTTTAGTTTATAAACATATTTTCTGGAGATATATATAAAAACAAGGCTAGATACAGTTTTTGAAAAAGACAATTATATCAATTTTTAAAACAACATGGGGAGAAAATATCATACATAGAGATTGACCCAACAAGCAAAATAATACCCAACATGCAACATTTCAATAATATTCAAACAAAACCCATTCCATTGACAATTTTAATATTTTATATTTAACCGTTGTTTAACCAGGCGAGTCGGTTAATTAAAAAACACATTCTTATTTACAATGATGACCTGGAGTCCTGGTATTTACAGGTGACAAATACAATGACGACAAAGGCATGAAAAATATACCCCTTTCACACACAGACCAAAATCCCACTAATTTACCTGCATGTTTTATACCAGGTTATTGGTATATCTGGAATGAACAGAAAATAAGGGTTTCTTTTTGACTAGCTGACTGACTGACTGACTGGCTGACTAACTGGCTGACTGACTGGCTGACTAACTGGCTGACTGACTGACTGGATGACTGACTGGCTGACTGACTGACTGACTGACTGACTAACTGACTGGCTGGCTGACTGACTAACTGACTAACTGACTGACTAACTGGCTGACTGACTGGCTGACTGACTGGCTGACTGACTGGCTGGCTGACTGACTGGCTGGCTGACTGACTGGC
>NC_088231.1:21349147-21351647 GCF_036934945.1 Oncorhynchus masou masou
TGTCAGGGCTCGTTTTAATGTTACCGCTAGCTATGTGGTCTGGCATCGGTGTCAGTGCTCGTTTTAATGTTGCAGCTAGCTATGTGGTCTGGCATCGGTGTCAGGGCTCGTTTTAATGTTGCAGCTAGCCCTGTGGTCTGGCATCGGTGTCAGGGCTCATTTTAATGTTTCCGCTAGCTATGTGGTCTGGCATCGGTGTCAGGGCTCGTTTTAATGTTACCGCTAGCTATGTGGTCTGGCATCGGTGTCAGGGCTCGTTTTAATGTTACCGCTAGCTATGTGGTCTGGCATCGGTGTCAGGGCCCGTTTTAATGTTACCGCTAGCTATGTGGTCTGGCATCGGTGTCAGGGCTCGTTTTAATGTTACCGCTAGCTATGTGGTCTGGCATCGGTGTCAGGGCTCGTTTTAATGTTACCGCTAGCTATGTGGTCTGGCATCGGTGTCAGGGCTCGTTTTAATGTTACCGCTAGCTATGTGGTCTGGCATCGGTGTCAGGGCTCGTTTTAATGTTACCGCTAGCTATGTGGTCTGGCATCGGTGTCAGGGCTCGTTTTAATGTTACCGCTAGCTATGTGGTCTGGCATCGGTGTCAGGGCTCGTTTTAATGTTACCGCTAGCTATGTGATCTGGCATCGGTGGCAGGGCTCGTTTTAATGTTACCGCTAGCTATGTGGTCTGGCATCGGTGTCAGGGCTCGTTTTAATGTTACCGCTAGCTATGTGGTCTGGCATCGGTGTCAGTGCTCGTTTTAATGTTGCAGCTAGCTATGTGGTCTGGCATCGGTGTCAGGGCTCGTTTTAATGTTGCAGCTAGCCCTGTGGTCTGGCATCGGTGTCAGGGCTCATTTTAATGTTTCCGCTAGCTATGTGGTCTGGCATCGGTGTCAGGGCTCGTTTTAATGTTACCGCTAGCTATGTGGTCTGGCATCGGTGTCAGGGCTCGTTTTAATGTTACCGCTAGCTATGTGGTCTGGCATCGGTGTCAGGGCTCGTTTTAATGTTACCGCTAGCTATGTGGTCTGACATCGGTGTCAGGGCTCGTTTTAATGTTACCGCTAGCTATGTGGTCTGGCATCGGTGTCAGGGCTCGTTTTAATGTTGCAGCTAGCTATGTGGTCTGGCATCGGTGTCAGGGCTCGTTTTAATGTTACCGCTAGCTATGTGATCTGGCATCAGTGTCAGGGCTCGTTTTAATGTTACTGCTAGCTATGTGATCTGGCATCAGTGTCAGGGCTCGTTTTAATGTTACCGCTAGCTATGTGATCTGGCATCAGTGTCAGGGCTCGTTTTAATGTTACCGCTAGCTATGTTATCTGGCATCAGTGTCAGGGCTCGTTTTAATGTTACCGCTAGCTATGTGATCTGGCATCAGTGTCAGGGCTCGTTTTAATGTTACCGCTAGCTATGTGGTCTGGCATCGGTGTCAGGGCTCGTTTTAATGTTGCAGCTAGCTATGTGGTCTGGCATCGGTGTCAGGGCTCGTTTTAATGTTGCAGCTAGCTATGTGGTCTGGCATCGGTGTCAGGGCTCGTTTTAATGTTACCGCTAGCTATGTGGTCTGGCATCGGTGTCAGGGCTCGTTTTAATGTTACCGCTAGCTATGTGGTCTGGCATCGGTGTCAGGGCTCGTTTTAATGTTACCGCTAGCTATGTGGTCTGGCATCGGTGTCAGGGCTCGTTTTAATGTTACCGCTAGCTATGTGGTCTGGCATCGGTGTCAGGGCTCGTTTTAATGTTACCGCTAGCTATGTGATCTGGCATCGGTGGCAGGGCTCGTTTTAATGTTACCGCTAGCTATGTGGTCTGGCATCGGTGTCAGGGCTCGTTTTAATGTTACCGCTAGCTATGTGGTCTGGCATCGGTGTCAGGGCTCGTTTTAATGTTACCGCTAGCTATGTGATCTGGCATCGGTGTCAGGGCTCGTTTTAATGTTACCGCTAGCTATGTGGTCTGGCATCGGTGTCAGGGCTCGTTTTAATGTTACCGCTAGCTATGTGGTCTGGCATCGGTGTCAGGGCTCGTTTTAATGTTACCGCTAGCTATGTGGTCTGGCATCGGTGTCAGGGCTCGTTTTAATGTTACCGCTAGCTATGTGGTCTGGCATCGGTGTCAGGGCTCGTTTTAATGTTACCGCTAGCTATGTGATCTGGCATCGGTGGCAGGGCTCGTTTTAATGTTACCGCTAGCTATGTGGTCTGGCATCGGTGTCAGGGCTCGTTTTAATGTTACCGCTAGCTATGTGATCTGGCATCGGTGTCAGGGCTCGTTTTAATGTTACCGCTAGCTATGTGATCTGGCATCGGTGTCAGGGCTCGTTTTAATGTTACCGCTAGCTATGTGGTCTGGCATCGGTGTCAGGGCTCGTTTTAATGTTACCGCTAGCTATGTGGTCTGGCATCGGTGTCAGGGCTCGTTTTAATGTTACCGCTAGCTATGTGGTCTGGCATCGGTGTCAGGGCTCGTTTTAATGTTACCGCTAGCTATGTGATCTGGCATCGGT
>NC_088231.1:21354147-21444244 GCF_036934945.1 Oncorhynchus masou masou
ACACAACTTTAATTCTACCAATGAGAGGCCTCCATTAAAACATATTCTGCATGCATGGTTAGGATTGGATGAAACGTAGATTCATGTCAAATTAAAATGTCCATTAGTCTAACGTGGAATTCTCGTCTCGTCACATTTTCATCGACTAAAACTAAAACTAATTATATAATAAATTCAAAGTAAGTTGTTACAGTTATGGGTTTTTTTCTCCAGGGCATCTGGTCTCGTTATCATCATAGTTTCAGTCAGGAAAAATAGGTTGTTGGCGAGTATTTTTCCTTGTAGTTATTGTTGACTAAATTAACACTGACACACAGCTTTGTTTTGGTGACATTTCGGGACTTTTTGGAGTGTAAAAATGTTTGACCAATAAAAATCTTGTTTTCTCTAAACCTAATCCTAGCATTAAACCTAACCTTAACCCCCAAAACCCTAATCCTAAAAACCCTAAACCCAACTCTTAAGTAAAAAATAACAAATTTGAACAAATTCAGGACCTGAATATAAGAAAAAGAAAGAAAACCTTTTAAAAAAAGGACATTAATGTATTAGGACATTGGGGTACACCCCCCCCTCCCCCCCCCACACACACACACACACACACACACACACACTCTCTGTTAACCCTCATTGTGTCTCCCCCTACAGGAGAAGTGCCATCAGTACTGGCCAGCAGAGCGTTCTGCCAGGTACCAGTACTTTGTGGTGGACCCCATGGCTGAGTACAACATGCCCCAGTACATCCTGCGAGAGTTCAAAGTCACCGACGCCAGGGTGAGTGGGGGAGGGAGAGGGGGAGTGAGTGGGGGAGTGGGGGAGTGAGTGAGTGAGGGGGTGTTTGTGATCAGATATTTCTCACAACTGTTTTTGCTGAGTGAGTGAGTGAGTGAGTGAGTGAGTGAGTGAGTGTCAAACTGTGTGGTTTAATCAACCTGTGTTCTGATTGGTGGATTATTTTTTTCCAGGACGGCCAGTCTCGGACGGTTCGTCAGTTCCAGTTCACTGATTGGCCGGAGCAAGGAGTGCCAAAGTCAGGGGAGGGGTTCATTGATTTCATTGGCCAGGTGCACAAAACTAAAGAGCAGTTTGGCCAGGACGGACCAATCACGGTGCACTGTAGGTAAGGTTCCGCCTCCCTCAACGCCTCTTTAATCTGACTTGATGTCACCGAACTCCAGATATGTGTTTTTTTGTTATTGAAAATACATGTACAAACATTGAAAGAGCAGAATTTTAAAAAGCACATGTTTAATAAAAACATAAATATAGATAGACACAGAACATATTTACATGTGGCACTATTCACAGAGAAATGCATCAAGCACGGCAGCCATTTTGTGATCTAATCCGTGGTGTTGTCTTGTGTGGTCCGTCAGTGCTGGTGTGGGGAAGACATGCATCAAGCACGGCAGCCATTTTGTGATCTAATCCGTGGTGTTGTCTTGTGTGGTCCGTCAGTGCTGGTGTGGGGAAGACATGCATCAAGCACGGCAGCCATTTTGTGATCTAATCCGTGGTGTTGTCTTGTGTGGTCCGTCAGTGCTGGTGTGGGGAGGACATGCATCAAGCACGGCAGCCATTTTGTGATCTAATCCGTGGTGTTGTCTTGTGTGGTCCGTCAGTGCTGGTGTGGGGAAGACATGCATCAAGCACGGCAGCCATTTTGTGATCTAATCCGTGGTGTTGTCTTGTGTGGTCCGTCAGTGCTGGTGTGGGGAGGACAGGGGTCTTCATCACTCTGAGTATCGTTCTGGAGAGGATGAGATATGAAGGAGTAGTGGACATCTTCCAGACTGTCAAGATGCTGCGAACACAGAGACCTGCTACGGTACAAACTGAGGTGAGATATTCAACTCCCAGTCATCCTAAAGTCAACTGTTGAGGTTTGGTGTGAGTCTGGACAATGAGAACTACTACTTCTACTAGTAGCGTCTGTAATGTTGGGCCACACCTACAGGGATTGACCAGCCCAGCTACTGCTGCTGCTACTATTACTACTACCACTACTAATACTACTACCACTACTAATACTACTACTACCACTACTACTACTGATACTACTACTACTACCACTACTAATACAACTACTACTACTGATACTACTACTACTACCACTACTAATACTACTACTACTTCCACTACTAATAATACTACCACTACTAATACTACTACTACCACTACTAATACTACTACTACTACCACTACTAATACTACTACTACTACTACTACTACTAATAATACTACTACCACTACTGATACTACTACTACTACCACTACTACCACTACTAATACTACTACCACTACTGATACTACTACTACTACCACTACTAATACTAATACTACTACCACTACTGATACTACTACTACTACCACTACAAATACTACTACTACTACCACTACTAATACTACTACCACTACTGATACTACTACTACTACCACTACTAATACCACTACTAATACTACTATCACTACTAATACTACTACTACTACTACTACCACTACTACTAATACTATTACTACTACCACTACTAATACTACTACCACTACTGATACTACTACTACTACCACTACTAATACTACTACCACTACTAATACTACTACCACTACTAATACTAATACTACTACTACTACCACTACCACTACTACTAATACTAATACTACTACCACACCTACAGGGATTGACCAGCCCAGCTACTGCTGCTACTACTACTACTGATACTACTACTACTACTACTAATACTACTACTACTACTACTACTACCACTACCACTACTACTACTGATACTACTACTACTTCTGCTACTACTACTAATACTACTACTTCTACTACTACTACTGATACTACTACTACTACTGATACTACTACTACTACTACTACTACTGATACTACTACTACTACTGATACTACTACTACTACTACTACTAATACTACTACTACTACTTCCACTACTAATAATGCTACCACTACTAATACTACTACTGATACTACTACTACTACTACTGATACTACTACTACTACTGATACTACTACTACTACTACTACTGATACTACTACTACTACTACTACTGATACTACTACTACTACTACTACTGATACTACTACTACTAATACTACTACTACTACTTCCACTACTAATACTACTACTACTACTGATACTACTACTACCACTACTAATACTACTACTACTACTACTACTACTGATACTATTACTACTACTACTACTACTGATACTATTACTACTACTACTACTACTACCACTACTAATACTACTACCACCACTACTAATACTACTACCACTACCACTACTACTACTACTACTGATACTACTACTACTTCTGCTACTACTACTAATACTACTACTTCTACTACTGCTGCTACTACTACTACTGATACTACTACTACTACTAATACTACTACTACTACTACTGATACTACTACTACTAATACTACTACTACTACTGCTGCTACTACTACTACTACTACAACAACTGATACTACTACTGCTACTACTTCTGCTACTACTACTGCTTCTGCTACTACTACTGCAACTGATGCTACTACTACTACTACTACTACTACTACTACTACGCTAATACTACTGCTTCTGCTACTACTACTACTACTACTACTGCCACAACTGATACTACTACTACAACTGATATTACTACTACTGTTACTACCATTACTACTGCTGCTACTTCTAGTACTACTACTACTACTGCTACCACTACTACTGCTACTACTACTACAACTGATACTACTACTACTGCTAATACTACTGCTTCTGCTACTACTACTACTACTGCTACAACTGATATCACTACTACTGTTACTACCATTACTACTGCTGCTACTACTACTACTACTACTACTACTACTACTACTACTACTACTACTACTACTACTACTACTACTACTGCTGGTACTACTACTGCTGGTACCACTACTGCTACCACTACTGCTACTACTACTACTACTGCTACTACAACTGATACTACTACTACTGCTAATACTACTGCTTCTGCTACTACTACAACTGCTACTACTACTACTACTTCTACTACTATTACTACTACTAGTAGTACAACTGCTAGTACTGCTACTACTACTGTGGTTGCTACTACTAAGAGTATATTGTTGATGATTGTAATAGGTGTGTTGTTGTTGTTGTTGTTGATGATGATGATTGTAATAGGTGTGATGTTGTTGTTGATGATTGTAATAGGTGTGTTGTTGTTGTTGATGATGATTGTAATAGGTGTGTTGTTGTTGATGATGATTGTAATAGGTGTGTTGTTGATGATGATGATTGTAATAGGTGTGTTGTTGTTGATGATGATTGTAATAGGTGTGTTGTTGTTGTTGATGATGATTGTAATAGGTGTGTTGTTGTTGATGATGATTGTAATAGGTGTGTTGTTGTTGATGATGATTGTAATAGGTGTGTTGTTGATGATGATGATTGTAATAGGTGTGTTGTTGTTGATGATGATTGTAATAGGTGTGTTGTTGTTGATGATGATTGTAATAGGTGTGTTGTTGTTGTTGATGATGATTGTAATAGGTGTGTTGTTGTTGATGATGATTGTAATAGGTGTGTTGTTGATGATGATGATTGTAATAGGTGTGTTGTTGTTGATGATGATTGTAATAGGTGTGTTGTTGTTGATGATGTTTGTAATAGGTGTGTTGTTGTTGTTGATGATGATTGTAATAGGTGTGTTGTTGTTGTTGATGATGATTGTAATAGGTATGATGTTGTTGATGATGATTGTAATAGGTATGATGTTGTTGTTGTTGATGATGATTGTAATAGGTATGTTGTTGTTGTTGATGATGATGATTGTAATAGGTATGTTGTTGTTGTTGATGATGATGATTGTAATAGGTATGATGTTGTTGTTGATGATGATGATTGTAATAGGTATGATGTTGTTGTTGTTGATGATGATTGTAATAGGTATGTTGTTGTTGTTGATGATGATGATTGTAATAGGTATGATGTTGTTGTTGATGATGATGATTGTAATAGGTGTGATGTTGTTGTTGTTGATGATGATTGTAATAGGTGTGTTGTTGTTGTTGTTGATGATGATTGTAATAGGTGTGTTGTTGTTGATGATTGTAATAGGTGTGTTGTTGTTGATGATGATTGTAATAGGTGTGTTGTTGTTGATGATTGTAATAGGTGTGTTGTTGTTGTTGATGATTGTAATAGGTGTGTTGTTGTTGATGATGATTGTAATAGGTGTGTTGTTGTTGATGATGATTGTAATAGGTGTGTTGTTGTTGATGATAATTGTAATAGGTGTGTTGTTGTTGATGATTGTAATAGGTGTGTTGTTGTTGATGATTGTAATAGGTGTGTTGTTGATGATGATTGTAATAGGTGTGTTGTTGATGATGATTGTAATAGGTATGATGTTGTTGTTGTTGATGATGATTGTAATAGGTGTGATGTTGTTGTTGTTGATGATGATTGTAATAGAGGTGTTGTTGTTGTTGTTGATGATGATTGTAATAGGTATGATGTTGTTGTTGTTGATGATGATTGTAATAGGTGTGTTGTTGCTGTTGATGATTGTAATAGGTGTGTTGTTGTTGATGATTGTAATAGGTGTGTTGTTGTTGATGATGATTGTAATAGGTGTGTTGTTGTTGATGATTGTAATAGGTGTGTTGTTGATGATTGTAATAGGTGTGTTGTTGTTGATGATGATTGTAATAGGTGTGTTGTTGTTGATGATTGTAATAGGTGTGTTGTTGATGATGATTGTAATAGGTATGTTGTTGTTGTTGATGATGATTGTAATAGGTGTGATGTTGTTGTTGTTGATGATGATTGTAATAGGTGTGATGTTGTTGTTGTTGATGATGATTGTAATAGGTGTGATGTTGTTGTTGTTGATGATGATTGTAATAGAGGTGTTGTTGTTGTTGTTGATGATGATTGTAATAGGTATGATGTTGTTGTTGTTGTTGTTGATGATGATTGTAATAGGTGTGATGTTGTTGTTGATGATGATTGTAATAGGTGTGATGTTGTTGTTGTTGATGATGATTGTAATAGGTGTGATGTTGTTGTTGTTGATGATGATTGTAATAGGTGTGTTGTTGCTGTTGATGATGATTGTAATAGGTGTGTTGTTGCTGTTGATGATTGTAATAGGTGTGTTGTTGTTGTTGATGATTGTAATAGGTATGATGTTGTTGTTGTTGATGATTGTAATAGGTGTGTTGTTGTTGTTGATGATTGTAATAGGTATGATGTTGTTGTTGTTGATGATTGTAATAGGTGTGTTGTTGTTGTTGTTGATGATGATTGTAATAGGTATGATGTTGTTGTTGATGATTGTAATAGGTGTGTTGTTGTTGTTGATGATGATTTTAATATGTATTATGTTGTTGTTGTTGTTGATGATTGTAATAGCTGTGTTGTTGTTGTTGTTGATGATTGTAATAGGTGTGTGGTATGATGTTGTTGTTGATGATGATTATAATAGGTGTGTGGTATGATGTTGTTGTTGATGATGATTATAATAGGTGTGTGGTATGATGTTGTTGTTGTTGATGATGATTGTAATATGTATGATGTTGTTGTTGTTGATGATGATTGTAATAGGTATGATGTTGTTGTTGTTGATGATGATTGTAATAGGTATGATGTTGTTGTTGTTGATGATGATTGTAATAGGTGTGTTGTTGTTGTTGTTGATGATTGTAATAGGTGTGTGGTATGATGTTGTTGTTGTTGATGATGATTGTAATAGGTATGTTGTTGTTGATGATGATTGTAATAGGTATGATGTTGTTGTTGTTGATGATTATTGTAATAGGTATGATGTTGTTGTTGTTGATGATGATTGTAATAGGTGTGTTGTTGTTGTTGATGATTGTAATAGGTATGTTGTTGTTGATGATGATTGTAATAGGCATGATGTTGTTGTTGATGATGATTGTAATAGGCATGATGTTGTTGTTGTTGATGATTGTAATAGGCATGATGTTGTTGTTGTTGATGATGATTGTAATAGGTATGATGTTGTTGTTGATGATGATTGTAATAGGTATGATGTTGTTGTTGTTGATGATGATTGTAATAGGTGTGATGTTGTTGTTGTTGATGATGATTGTAATAGGTGTGATGTTGTTGTTGTTGTTGATGATTGTAATAGGTATGATGTTGTTGTTGTTGTTGATGATTGTAATAGGTATGATGTTGTTGTTGTTGATGATGATTGTAATAGGTATGATGTTGTTGTTGATGATTGTAATAGGTATGATGTTGTTGTTGATGATTGTAATAGGTATGATGTTGTTGTTGTTGATGATGATTGTAATAGGTATGATGTTGTTGTTGTTGATGATGATTGTAATAGGTATGATGTTGTTGTTGTTGATGATGATTGTAATAGGTGTGTTGTTGTTGATCTGTTTGTTTCAGGACCAGTACCAGTTCTGTTACCGGGCCGGTCTGGAGTATCTGGGTAGCTTCGACCACTATGCAACATAATCCCTCCCTCTGGTCTGCGTCCCAAACAACACCCGAACTCCCTGTGTCGTGCACTACTTTAGACCATAGTGTATTCTCACTACTGTGGCCCAGTGTTTACACTCAAAAGTAGTGCACTACTGATTAGTGCGCTATGCAGGGAATAGGGGCCATTTGAGATCAGGCCTCCACCACCTCCAGAGGGCAGGGCACCCATGGCGCCACTCCTCCCCCAAAACGAGCACCTAAACTGAGCCATATTTGCGTGTCTGACCGGGGGATACCTCCAGACCCCAACCCAAACCCACTCACTACTCAGTCAGAAGTGCACTACTTTGTGCATTATATAGGGATTAAGACACCATTTTGGACGCGAACTGGCACTACTTAACAATGGAATGAGGATTCAATGGATTGATATTGGAACAAGTCTTTACATGGTGAAGGTAGACAGTCAGGGGAACAAGTCTTTACATGGTGAAGGTAGACAGTTAGGGGAACAAGTCTTTACATGGTGAAGGTAGACAGTTAGGGGAACAAGTCTTTACATGGTGAAGGTAGACAGTTAGGGGAACAAGTCTTTACATGGTAGACAGTTAGGGGAACAAGTCTTTACATGGTAGACAGTTAGGGGAACAAGTCTTTACATGGTAGACAGTTAGGGGAACAAGTCTTTACATGGTGAAGGTAGACAGTTAGGGGAACAAGTCTTTACATGGTGAAGGTAGACAGTTAGGGGAACAAGTCTTTACATGGTGAAGGTAGACAGTTAGGGGAACAAGTCTTTACATGGTGAAGGTAGACAGTTAGGGGAACTCACTTCATTCACAGGGGAACAAGTCTTTACATGGTGAAGGTAGACAGTTAGGGGAACAAGTCTTTACATGGTGAAGGTAGACAGTTAGGGGAACAAGTCTTTACATGGTGAAGGTAGACAGTTAGGGGAACAAGTCTTTACATGGTGAAGGTAGACAGTCAGGGGAACTCACTTCATTCACAGGGGAACGAGTCTTTACATGGTGAAGGTAGACAGTCAGGGGAACAAGCAACACCCACCTGGATATGTACTGGACTACAGTAGGATGACAAACTCAGCATCAAATCAACTTTGGACATTTTCTGTTATTTTTATCAAGAAAGTCCACTTTCTGTTTTCCGTCAGGGATTGACTGGACATTGTGGGGACGACGCAGAGAGACTTTTGAGGAGTGGAACTGTAAGGAACAAACAGTATTAACGAAACGAGACACCTTGGATTCATAGATCATGAAACACACCAGGAGGACATTTCTTTGGGCCCCGGAATGTTGTTTCAGGTGAATGAAGAAGGAGAGGAGGAGGAAGATGAGGAGGGAGAGGAGGAGGAAGAGGAAGAGGAGGAGGAAGATATTTCTACAGTACTAAGTAATAATGAGCTTGATTCAATCAAATCCGCATTCCGGTATTTACGCAGTAGTTGTTTATTTTACCCGTGGTCAAATGATCAAATTACATGACAGAATGGTTATAGGGGTGATGTAAACACCTACCACTGACAGAATGGTTATAGGGGTGATGTAAACACCTACCACTGACAGAATGGTTATAGGGGTGATGTAAACACCTACCACTGACAGAATGGTTATAGGGGTGATGTAAACACCTACCACGGCCAGGTAGACACCACGGCCAGGTAGACACCACAGCCAGGTAGACTCCACGACCAGGTAGACACCACAGCCAGGTAGACTCCACGACCAGGTAGACTCCACGACCAGGTAGACACCACGGCCAGGTAGACTCCACAGCCAGGTAGACACCACAGCCAGGTAGACTCCACGACCAGGTAGACTCCACGGCCAGGTAGACACCACGGCCAGGTAGACTCCACGGCCAGGTAGACTCCACAGCCAGGTAGACTCCACGACCAGGTAGACACCACAGCCAGGTAGACTCCACAGCCAGGTAGACTCCACAGCCAGGTAGACTCCACAGCCAGGTAGACACCACAGCCAGGTAGACTCCACGACCAGGTAGACTCCACGGCCAGGTAGACACCACGGCCAGGTAGACACCACGGCCAGGTAGACTCCACGGCCAGGTAGACACCACGGCCAGGTAGACACCACGGCCAGGTAGACACCACGGCCAGGTAGACACCACGGCCAGGTAGACACCACGGCCAGGTAGACTCCACGGCCAGGTAGACACCACGGCCAGGTAGACTCCACGGCCAGGTAGACACCACGGCCAGGTAGACACCACGGCCAGGTAGACACCACGGCCAGGTAGACTCCACGGCCAGGTAGACACCACAGCCAGGTAGACACCACAGCCAGGTAGACACCACAGCCAGGTAGACACCACAGCCAGGTAGACTCCACAACCAGGTAGACTCCACAGCCAGGTAGACACCACAGCCAGGTAGATGCTTCCAGCTCACAGAAGTGTGGGTACGTGAAGACACTGTGTAAAAATTTCCACATGCAAGTTTGATTGAATACCTGCCTATGTGTCACTATTGAAGAGGAATTGTGAAAGGGGTTAAAAATCCCCAAAGAGTTTAATAAACAACATCCATCTGGTTTTGTAGTACTATATAGATCTGTAACTCTCTTTTTTTAGTTTTTACTACAGACTTGTGACTTTGTCTCGTCCTACGGATGGCGACAAGGTTACAACAAATGTATTTTGTATTGTAGTTTTTTGTAGTTTTTTGTTGTTTTTTGTTGTTGTTAAAGCTGTGTTACTGTTTTAATGTGTACAATCAAGCGAAGTCAAATGGTTTACAGTTGACTTTACAGCCCGTTATCGACAGTGTCACTCACTCCTCTGTCATGTTTGTGTTCCTGCAGTCTCTCTCTCTCTCTCTCTATTTAACTCTATCAATCCTTACTCGGTTGCTGAACTCTCGTCTTCTCATTATGTCATTATCATAAGTGGGGCTAGGAGTATTTCCTTTTCCTGACCATGTGACCTGACCAGGAGAAACTCTGGTCCAGGGTCCTAAATTCTGAGCTCCTGACCATGTGACCTGACCAGGAGAAACTCTAAACTCCTAGCCCTAATCCTCAGTACCAAGGCCAATACATGGCAGCCATTTTGAATGACCAGGTACCAACTAAGTATGATTCTGCTGCTATCAAAACACTCAACTTTTCCACCAGACAGTGACTAGTAACCGAAAGGTTGCAAGTTCAAAACCCCGAGCTGACAAGGTACAAAATCTGTCGTTCTGCCCCTGAACAGGCAGTTAACCCACTGTTCCTAGGCCGTCATTGAAAATAAGAATTTGTTCTTAACTGACTTGCCTAGTAAAATAAAGGTAAAATAAATTTAAAAAATATTCCAGTGTATACTACAGTGTACTACTGTAGATACTAACCAGTGTATACTACAGTGTACTACTGTAGATACTAACCAGTGTGTACTACAGTGTACTACAGTGTATACTACAGTGTACTACTGTAGATACTAACCAGTGTGTACTACAGTGTACTACTGTAGATACTAACCAGTGTATACTACAGTGTACTACAGTGTATACTAACCAGTGTATACTACAGTGTACTACAGTATATACTAACCAGTGTATACTACAGTGTACTACAGTGTATACTAACCAGTGTATACTACAGTGTACTACAGTGTATACTAACCAGTGTATACTACAGTGTACTACAGTGTATACTAACCAGTGTATACTACAGTGTACTACAGTGTATACTAACCAGTGTATACTACAGTGTACTACAGTGTATACTAACCAGTGTATACTACAGTGTACTACTGTAGATACTAACCAGTGTATACTACAGTGTACTACAGTGTATACTAACCAGTGTGTACTACTGTAGATACTAACCAGTGTATACTACAGTGTACTCCAGTGTATACTAACCAGTGTATACTACAGTGTATTCCAGTGTATACTACATACTAACGAGAAAAGCCCAGTTATGACAGAAACAGATATGCACATAAATTGCTAGATAGAAGCAAAGTATTTGTCCCAATAAGCTTCACTAAGAGATCTCTCAACGATGAAGGAAAAGAGGAATGGAGGGAGTGAAGGAGGGAGGGAGGGATGGGGAACGAAGAGAGGGAGGGATGGGGAACGGATGGAGGGTGGGATGGGGAAAGGAGGGAGGGAGGGAGGGATGGGGAACGAAGAGAGGGAGGGATGGGGAACGGAGAGAGGGAGGGATGGGGAACGGAGAGAGGGAGGGAAGGATGGAGGGAGGGATGGGGAATGAAGAGAGGGGAGGATGGAGAGATGGAGGGAGGGAGGGAGGGAGGGAGGGAGGGAGGGGGAGGGAGGGATGGGGAAAGGAGGGAGGGAGGGAGGGATGGGGAACGAAGAGAGGGAGGGATGGGGAACGGAGAGAGGGAGGGAAGGATGGAGGGAGGGATGGGGAATGAAGAGAGGGGAGGATGGAAAGATGGAGGGAGGGAGGGAGGGAGGGAGGGATGGGGAAAGGAGGGAGGGAGGGAGGGATGGGGAACGAAGAGAGGGAGGGATGGGGAACGGAGAGAGGGAGGGAAGGATGGAGGGAGGGATGGGGAATGAAGAGAGGGGAGGATGGAGAGATGGAGGGAGGGAGGGAGGGAGGGAGGGAGGGAGGGAGGGAGGGATGGGGAACGGAGGGAGGGATGGATGGAGGAAAGGAGGGAGGGAGGGAGGGAGGAAAGGAGGGAGGGTTGGATGGAGGAAAGGAGGGAGGGATGGATGGAGGAAAGGAGGGAGGGATGGAGGAAAGAGGAGGGAGGGTGAAGGTATTTTTCTTACTGGAATGCTCCCAGATATATAAGCGTTCTCTCTCTGATTCAGTACTCGTGCAATAAGTATGTGTGACTATTATATTTCTGTCAAGTGTCTCACTACTCTAGTTTCTCCGTGTATAATGTTGACGAGGACCTATCTTTTCAGGCACCATGGTGTTATTTTGACTGATATTGAGTGAGACCTGCCCAATGAAACGTGTCCGTGTCAAGGACCTTTGACCCAGGAAGTAGATACATTTTTGTCTTGTCATGGCACAAGTAGACAATGTCGTCCTTTTGTGTGTATCACAGCAATGAATGAGCAACAAATTGTAGTATTTCCAAACAGCATCAAATAAGTATTGTTAAGTTTAGACTGTATAGTGCCTTATAATTGCTCGCCTATTTTGATAAAGTTTAAGTTGTTAGTAATAATTGTATGTATGTTTACTGGAATGTTCATTGTGTGTGTAATGTAAAGGATTTCGTTGTTATGGTTGTTTTTAGTATGTTACGATATGTTATGGGAGTTTATGGAAGAGTCATTAAGGAACGGGGGGGTTTCTGTTTTTCATTCACCACTTCTCTCATTCACCTTCATCTAGGCAACAAATGACCAGCCTAGTGTAATGTCTCTGGGTTAAACCCCAACATGGTCAACAGCTAACCTAGTGTAATGTCTCTGGGTTAAACCCCAACATGGTCAACAGCTAACCTAGTGTAATGTATTTGGTTTCAACCCCAACATGGTCAACAGCTAACCTAGTGTAATGTCTTTGGTTTAAACCCCAACATGGTCAACAGCTAACCTAGTGTAATGTCTTTGGTTTAAAACCCCAACATGGTCAACAGCTAACCTAGTGTAATGTCTTCGGGTTAAACCCCAACATGGTCAACAGCTAACCTAGTGTAATGTATTTGGTTTAAAACCCCAACATGGTCAACAGCTAACCTAGTGTAATGTCTCTGGGTTAAACCCCAACATGGTCAACAGCTAACCTAGTGTAATGTCTCTGGGTTAAACCCCAACATGGTCAACAGGTAACCTAGTGTAATGTCTTCGGTTTAAACCCCAACATGGTCAACAGGTAACCTAGTGTAATGTCTTCGGTTTAAACCCCAACATGGTCAACAGCTAACCTAGTGTAATGTATTTGGTTTAAACCCCAACATGGTCAACAGCTAACCTAGTGTAATGTCTTTGGTTTAAACCCCAACATGGTCAACATCTAACCTAGTGTAATATCTTTGTTTAAACCCCAACATGGTCAACAGCTAACCTAGTGTAATGTCTTTGGTTTAAAACCCCAACATGGTCAACAGCTAACCTAGTGTAATGTCTTTGGTTTAAAACCCCAACATGGTCAACAGCTAACCTAGTGTAATGTCTTCGGGTTAAACCCCAACATGGTCAACAGCTAACCTAGTGTAATGTCTTCGGGTTAAACCCCAACATGGTCAACAGCTAACCTAGTGTAATGTCTTCGGTTTAAACCCCAACATGGTCAACATCTAACCTAGTGTAATGTCTCTGGGTTAAACCCCAACATGGTCAACAGCTAACCTAGTGTAATGTCTTCGGTTTAAACCCCAACATGGTCAACAGCTAACCTAGTGTAATGTCTTTGGTTTAAAACCCCAACATGGTCAACAGCTAACCTAGTGTAATGTCTTTGGTTTAAACCCCAACATGGTCAACAGGTAACCTAGTGTAATGTCTCTGGGTTAAACCCCAACATGGTCAACAGGTAACCTAGTGTAATGTCTCTGGGTTAAACCCCAACATGGTCAACAGCTAACCTAGTGTAATGTCTTCGGGTTAAACCCCAACATGGTCAACAGGTAACCTAGTGTAATGTCTCTGGGTTAAACCCCAACATGGTCAACAGCTAACCTAATGTAATGTCTTCGGTTTATACCCCAACATGGTCAACAGCTAACCTAGTGTAATGTCTCTGGGTTAAACCCCAACATGGTCAACAGGTAACCTAGTGTAATGTCTTTGGTTTAAACCCCAACATGGTCAACAGGTAATCTAGTGTAATGTCTCTGGGTTAAACCCCAACATGGTCAACAGCTAACCTAGTGTAATGTCTCTGGTTTATACCCCAACATGGTCAACAGCTAACCTAGTGTAATGTCTCTGGGTTAAACCCCAACATGGTCAACAGCTAACCTAGTGTAATGTCTTCGGTTTAAACCCCAACATGGTCAACAGCTAACCTAGTGTAATGTCTTCGGTTTAAAACCCCAACATGGTCAACAGCTAACCTAGTGTAATGTCTTTGGTTTAAAACCCCAACATGGTCAACAGCTAACCTAGTGTAATGTCTTTGGTTTAAACCCCAACATGGTCAACAGCTAACCTAGTGTAATGTCTTCGGGTTAAACCCCAACATGGTCAACAGCTAACCTAGTGTAATGTCTTCGGGTTAAACCCCAACATGGTCAACAGCTAACCTAGTGTAATGTCTCTGGGTTAAACCCCAACATGGTCAACAGCTAACCTAGTGTAATGTCTCTGGGTTAAACCCCAACATGGTCAACAGCTAACCTAGTGTAATGTCTTCGGTTTAAACCCCAACATGGTCAACAGCTAACCTAGTGTAATGTCTTCGGTTTAAAACCCCAACATGGTCAACAGCTAACCTAGTGTAATGTCTTTGGTTTAAAACCCCAACATGGTCAACAGCTAACCTAGTGTAATGTCTTTGGTTTAAACCCCAACATGGTCAACAGCTAACCTAGTGTAATGTCTTCGGGTTAAACCCCAACATGGTCAACAGCTAACCTAGTGTAATGTCTTCGGGTTAAACCCCAACATGGTCAACAGCTAACCTAGTGTAATGTCTCTGGGTTAAACCCCAACATGGTCAACAGCTAACCTAGTGTAATGTCTCTGGGTTAAACCCCAACATGGTCAACAGCTAACCTAGTGTAATGTCTCTGGGTTAAACCCCAACATGGTCAACAGCTAACCTAGTGTAATGTCTTCGGTTTAAACCCCAACATGGTCAACAGCTAACCTAGTGTAATGTCTTCGGTTTAAAACCCCAACATGGTCAACAGCTAACCTAGTGTAATGTCTTTGGTTTAAAACCCCAACATGGTCAACAGCTAACCTAGTGTAATGTCTTTGGTTTAAACCCCAACATGGTCAACAGCTAACCTAGTGTAATGTCTTCGGGTTAAACCCCAACATGGTCAACAGCTAACCTAGTGTAATGTCTTCGGGTTAAACCCCAACATGGTCAACAGCTAACCTAGTGTAATGTCTTCGGGTTAAACCCCAACATGGTCAACAGCTAACCTAGTGTAATGTCTTCGGGTTAAACCCCAACATGGTCAACAGCTAACCTAGTGTAATGTCTCTGGGTTAAACCCCAACATGGTCAACAGCTAACCTAGTGTAATGTCTCTGGGTTAAACCCCAACATGGTCAACAGCTAACCTAGTGTAATGTCTCTGGGTTAAACCCCAACATGGTCAACAGCTAACCTAGTGTAATGTCTTCGGTTTAAACCCCAACATGGTCAACAGCTAACCTAGTGTAATGTCTTCGGTTTAAAACCCCAACATGGTCAACAGCTAACCTAGTGTAATGTCTTTGGTTTAAAACCCCAACATGGTCAACAGCTAACCTAGTGTAATGTCTTTGGTTTAAACCCCAACATGGTCAACAGCTAACCTAGTGTAATGTCTTCGGGTTAAACCCCAACATGGTCAACAGCTAACCTAGTGTAATGTCTTCGGGTTAAACCCCAACATGGTCAACAGCTAACCTAGTGTAATGTCTCTGGGTTAAACCCCAACATGGTCAACAGCTAACCTAGTGTAATGTCTCTGGGTTAAACCCCAACATGGTCAACAGCTAACCTAGTGTAATGTCTCTGGGTTAAACCCCAACATGGTCAACAGCTAACCTAGTGTAATGTCTCTGGGTTAAACCCCAACATGGTCAACAGCTAACCTAGTGTAATGTCTTCGGTTTAAACCCCAACATGGTCAACAGCTAACCTAGTGTAATGTCTCTGGTTTATACCCCAACATGGTCAACAGCTAACCTAGTGTAATGTCTCTGGGTTAAACCTCAACATGGTCAACAGCTAACCTAGTGTAATGTCTTCGGTTTAAACCCCAACATGGTCAACAGCTAACCTAGTGTAATGTCTCTGGGTTAAACCCCAACATGGTCAACAGCTAACCTAGTGTAATGTCTCTGGGTTAAACCCCAACATGGTCAACAGCTAACCTAGTGTAATGTCTCTGGGTTAAACCCCAACATGGTCAACAGCTAACCTAGTGTAATGTCTCTGGGTTAAACCCCAACATGGTCAACAGCTAACCTAGTGTAATGTCTCTGGGTTAAACCCCAACATGGTCAACAGCTAACCTAGTGTAATGTCTTCGGTTTAAACCCCAACATGGTCAACAGCTAACCTAGTGTAATGTCTTCGGTTTAAACCCCAACATGGTCAACAGCTAACCTAGTGTAATGTCTTCGGGTTAAACCCCAACATGGTCAACAGCTAACCTAGTGTAATGTCTTTGGTTTAAAACCCCAACATGGTCAACAGCTAACCTAGTGTAATGTCTTCAGTTTAAACCCCAACATGGTCAACAGCTAACCTAGTGTAATGTCTCTGGGTTAAACCCCAACATGGTCAACAGCTAACCTAGTGTAATGTCTTTGGGTTAAACCCCAACATGGTCAACAGCTAACCTAGTGTAATGTCTCTGGGTTAAACCCCAACATGGTCAACAGCTAACCTAGTGTAATGTCTTCGGTTTCAACCCCAACATGGTCAACAGCTAACCTAGTGTAATGTCTCTGGGTTAAACCCCAACATGGTCAACAGCTAACCTAGTGTAATGTCTTCGGTTTATACCCCAACATGGTCAACAGCTAACCTAGTGTAATGTCTTTGGTTTAAACCCCAACATGGTCAACAGCTAACCTAGTGTAATGTCTTTGGTTTAAAACCCCAACATGGTCAACAGCTAACCTAGTGTAATGTCTCTGGGTTAAACCCCAACATGGTCAACAGCTAACCTAGTGTAATGTCTCTGGGTTAAACCCCAACATGGTCAACAGCTAACCTAGTGTAATGTCTTCGGTTTATACCCCAACATGGTCAACAGCTAACCTAGTGTAATGTCTTTGGTTTAAACCCCAACATGGTCAACAGCTAACCTAGTGTAATGTCTTTGGTTTAAACCCCAACATGGTCAACAGCTAACCTAGTGTAATGTCTTTGGTTTAAACCCCAACATGGTCAACAGCTAACCTAGTGTAATGTCTTTGGTTTAAACCCCAACATGGTCAACAGCTAACCTAGTGTAATGTCTTCGGTTTAAACCCCAACATGGTCAACAGCTAACCTAGTGTAATGTCTCTGGGTTAAACCCCAACATGGTCAACAGCTAACCTAGTGTAATGTCTCTGGGTTTAAACCCCAACATGGTCAACAGCTAACCTAGTGTAATGTCTCTGGGTTAAACCCCAACATGGTCAACAGCTAACCTAGTGTAATGTCTCTGGGTTAAACCCCAACATGGTCAACAGCTAACCTAGTGTAATGTATTTGGGTTTAAACCCCAACATGGTCAACAGCTAACCTAGTGTAATGTCTCTGGGTTAAACCCCAACATGGTCAACAGCTAACCTAGTGTAATGTCTTTGGGTTAAACCCCAACATGGTCAACAGCTAACCTAGTGTAATGTCTCTGGGTTAAACCCCAACATGGTCAACAGCTAACCTAGTGTAATGTCTTCGGTTTAAACCCCAACATGGTCAACAGCTAACCTAGTGTAATGTCTTCGGTTTAAACCCCAACATGGTCAACAGCTAACCTAGTGTAATGTCTTCGGGTTAAACCCCAACATGGTCAACAGCTAACCTAGTGTAATGTCTTCGGGTTAAACCCCAACATGGTCAACAGCTAACCTAGTGTAATGTCTTCGGGTTAAACCCCAACATGGTCAACAGCTAACCTAGTGTAATGTCTCTGGTTTAAACCCCAACATGGTCAACAGCTAACCTAGTGTAATGTCTCTGGGTTAAACCCCAACATGGTCAACAGCTAACCTAGTGTAATGTCTCTGGGTTTAAACCCCAACATGGTCAACAGCTAACCTAGTGTAATGTCTCTGGGTTAAACCCCAACATGGTCAACAGCTAACCTAGTGTAATGTCTTCGGTTTCAACCCCAACATGGTCAACAGCTAACCTAGTGTAATGTCTCTGGGTTAAACCCCAACATGGTCAACAGCTAACCTAGTGTAATGTCTTCGGTTTATACCCCAACATGGTCAACAGCTAACCTAGTGTAATGTCTTTGGTTTAAACCCCAACATGGTCAACAGCTAACCTAGTGTAATGTCTTTGGTTTAAAACCCCAACATGGTCAACAGCTAACCTAGTGTAATGTCTCTGGGTTAAACCCCAACATGGTCAACAGCTAACCTAGTGTAATGTCTTTGGTTTAAACCCCAACATGGTCAACAGCTAACCTAGTGTAATGTCTTCGGTTTAAACCCCAACATGGTCAACAGCTAACCTAGTGTAATGTCTCTGGGTTAAACCCCAACATGGTCAACAGCTAACCTAGTGTAATGTCTCTGGGTTTAAACCCCAACATGGTCAACAGCTAACCTAGTGTAATGTCTCTGGGTTAAACCCCAACATGGTCAACAGCTAACCTAGTGTAATGTCTCTGGGTTAAACCCCAACATGGTCAACAGCTAACCTAGTGTAATGTATTTGGGTTTAAACCCCAACATGGTCAACAGCTAACCTAGTGTAATGTCTCTGGGTTAAACCCCAACATGGTCAACAGCTAACCTAGTGTAATGTCTTCGGGTTAAACCCCAACATGGTCAACAGCTAACCTAGTGTAATGTCTCTGGGTTAAACCCCAACATGGTCAACAGCTAACCTAGTGTAATGTCTTCGGTTTAAACCCCAACATGGTCAACAGCTAACCTAGTGTAATGTCTTCGGTTTAAACCCCAACATGGTCAACAGCTAACCTAGTGTAATGTCTTCGGGTTAAACCCCAACATGGTCAACAGCTAACCTAGTGTAATGTCTTCGGGTTAAACCCCAACATGGTCAACAGCTAACCTAGTGTAATGTCTTCGGGTTAAACCCCAACATGGTCAACAGCTAACCTAGTGTAATGTCTTTGGGTTAAACCCCAACATGGTCAACAGCTAACCTAGTGTAATGTCTCTGGGTTAAACCCCAACATGGTCAACAGCTAACCTAGTGTAATGTCTTCGGTTTCAACCCCAACATGGTCAACAGCTAACCTAGTGTAATGTCTCTGGGTTAAACCCCAACATGGTCAACAGCTAACCTAGTGTAATGTCTTCGGTTTATACCCCAACATGGTCAACAGCTAACCTAGTGTAATGTCTTTGGTTTAAACCCCAACATGGTCAACAGCTAACCTAGTGTAATGTCTTTGGTTTAAAACCCCAACATGGTCAACAGCTAACCTAGTGTAATGTCTCTGGGTTAAACCCCAACATGGTCAACAGCTAACCTAGTGTAATGTCTCTGGGTTAAACCCCAACATGGTCAACAGCTAACCTAGTGTAATGTCTTCGGTTTATACCCCAACATGGTCAACAGCTAACCTAGTGTAATGTCTTTGGTTTAAACCCCAACATGGTCAACAGCTAACCTAGTGTAATGTCTTTGGTTTAAACCCCAACATGGTCAACAGCTAACCTAGTGTAATGTCTTTGGTTTAAACCCCAACATGGTCAACAGCTAACCTAGTGTAATGTCTTTGGTTTAAACCCCAACATGGTCAACAGCTAACCTAGTGTAATGTCTTCGGTTTAAACCCCAACATGGTCAACAGCTAACCTAGTGTAATGTCTCTGGGTTAAACCCCAACATGGTCAACAGCTAACCTAGTGTAATGTCTCTGGGTTTAAACCCCAACATGGTCAACAGCTAACCTAGTGTAATGTCTCTGGGTTAAACCCCAACATGGTCAACAGCTAACCTAGTGTAATGTCTCTGGGTTAAACCCCAACATGGTCAACAGCTAACCTAGTGTAATGTATTTGGGTTTAAACCCCAACATGGTCAACAGCTAACCTAGTGTAATGTCTCTGGGTTAAACCCCAACATGGTCAACAGCTAACCTAGTGTAATGTCTTTGGGTTAAACCCCAACATGGTCAACAGCTAACCTAGTGTAATGTCTCTGGGTTAAACCCCAACATGGTCAACAGCTAACCTAGTGTAATGTCTTCGGTTTAAACCCCAACATGGTCAACAGCTAACCTAGTGTAATGTCTTCGGTTTAAACCCCAACATGGTCAACAGCTAACCTAGTGTAATGTCTTCGGGTTAAACCCCAACATGGTCAACAGCTAACCTAGTGTAATGTCTTCGGGTTAAACCCCAACATGGTCAACAGCTAACCTAGTGTAATGTCTTCGGGTTAAACCCCAACATGGTCAACAGCTAACCTAGTGTAATGTCTCTGGTTTAAACCCCAACATGGTCAACAGCTAACCTAGTGTAATGTCTCTGGGTTAAACCCCAACATGGTCAACAGCTAACCTAGTGTAATGTCTCTGGGTTTAAACCCCAACATGGTCAACAGCTAACCTAGTGTAATGTCTCTGGGTTAAACCCCAACATGGTCAACAGCTAACCTAGTGTAATGTCTTCGGTTTCAACCCCAACATGGTCAACAGCTAACCTAGTGTAATGTCTCTGGGTTAAACCCCAACATGGTCAACAGCTAACCTAGTGTAATGTCTTCGGTTTATACCCCAACATGGTCAACAGCTAACCTAGTGTAATGTCTTTGGTTTAAACCCCAACATGGTCAACAGCTAACCTAGTGTAATGTCTTTGGTTTAAAACCCCAACATGGTCAACAGCTAACCTAGTGTAATGTCTCTGGGTTAAACCCCAACATGGTCAACAGCTAACCTAGTGTAATGTCTTTGGTTTAAACCCCAACATGGTCAACAGCTAACCTAGTGTAATGTCTTCGGTTTAAACCCCAACATGGTCAACAGCTAACCTAGTGTAATGTCTCTGGGTTAAACCCCAACATGGTCAACAGCTAACCTAGTGTAATGTCTCTGGGTTTAAACCCCAACATGGTCAACAGCTAACCTAGTGTAATGTCTCTGGGTTAAACCCCAACATGGTCAACAGCTAACCTAGTGTAATGTCTCTGGGTTAAACCCCAACATGGTCAACAGCTAACCTAGTGTAATGTATTTGGGTTTAAACCCCAACATGGTCAACAGCTAACCTAGTGTAATGTCTCTGGGTTAAACCCCAACATGGTCAACAGCTAACCTAGTGTAATGTCTTCGGGTTAAACCCCAACATGGTCAACAGCTAACCTAGTGTAATGTCTCTGGGTTAAACCCCAACATGGTCAACAGCTAACCTAGTGTAATGTCTTCGGTTTAAACCCCAACATGGTCAACAGCTAACCTAGTGTAATGTCTTCGGTTTAAACCCCAACATGGTCAACAGCTAACCTAGTGTAATGTCTTCGGGTTAAACCCCAACATGGTCAACAGCTAACCTAGTGTAATGTCTTCGGGTTAAACCCCAACATGGTCAACAGCTAACCTAGTGTAATGTCTTCGGGTTAAACCCCAACATGGTCAACAGCTAACCTAGTGTAATGTCTCTGGTTTAAACCCCAACATGGTCAACAGCTAACCTAGTGTAATGTCTCTGGGTTAAACCCCAACATGGTCAACAGCTAACCTAGTGTAATGTCTCTGGGTTTAAACCCCAACATGGTCAACAGCTAACCTAGTGTAATGTCTTCGGGTTAAACCCCAACATGGTCAACAGCTAACCTAGTGTAATGTCTTCGGGTTAAACCCCAACATGGTCAACAGCTAACCTAGTGTAATGTCTTCGGGTTAAACCCCAACGTGGTCAACAGCTAGGACCTGAGATAAACCTCAGCATGGGATTTTAAAATAAGTGTTATCTGCACAAATCTGTTGATGAGAGTGGTTTTCTGCATCCTGTTGTACCCTATTCCTGATAGAGTGCACTACTTTTGACCAGGGGCCATAGGGCTCTGATCAAAAGTAGTGCACTATATAGGGAATAGGGTGCCATTTGGGACACAGGCGTAGTGTTTTTGGGGTATTGAGTCCTGACAATCTGTCATGTCAGTCAAGCTTGACCGAGTCATTGACATTCTTTTGTTCCAAAATGTCACGTTGTTTAGTTGTTTTTTCTTCTTCGTGGCTCTTGGTATGTATTCTTGTATTCCCCTAGAGACTTCAATTTGACTCCTGTGAAAGTTGCCAATTCCAACAGAATCCCATTATGGGTTTGGCACAGACAGAGAGAGAGAAAAAAACACAAGTCACAGTAATAACTTAGCTACACTTCTATATAAAGATACATGACAATGGCTTTTGACGTGGTCTTTTGTTCGTAACTCAGTCAAACCACCACATTTGTGTTTTTTTACATTCCATTCCAGTTTAAACCTCCTTTTTTTATTTAAAGAAAACAGTCAAACTTCTTGTCTGAGTCTGCATCCATCGCAGTATATTCTACATATGGGGACTAGGGTGCCGTTTCAAACACATCCTGTGTTAATTAGAATTACGTTGTCCATCCCCTCCCCCCCCGGCTGTCGTTGGTCATGTGACAAAGGTCCGGTTCCTATTTTTTACTGTCTACATACACTGTCCTCTAAGCATCGTTTTGGAACTCGCTCGTTCATTCTTCACAACTTTGTATTGTCCATCACCTCGCTGTACATCTTACAGTGACACGGATCGCCGGGGTGCGTCCCAAAAATGACACCCTATTCCCTTTATAGTGCACTACTACCCATAGGCACAGGTCAAAAGTAGTGCACTATATAGGGTAATAGGGAGCCATTTTGGGACGTAGACGGTTGTCTTTTTATATATGCATGGTATTGGTAGCCTACCAGGACTTTTGAGACGGTCCCTTGGCAAACACCTTGATGGGAAGATTTAGCACTTTCTCTCTTTGTACTATGCACTACTACTATACTACTACCACCTTGTTGATTCTGTTCAGACACGGGTTCAAATATACTTCAAGCGTTTGCTCTGGCCTGTCTGGAGTGCCAGATGGGCGGGGTTTGTGTTTTGTTTTTTTTGCGACTGTTCCATTGGTTCCGTTGCCCCAGGCAAGCTCAATCAAGCCCAGATACAGTATTTTGAAATGCTTTCCCCATGTTTGATTCTGATATCACTCCGCCCCAAACTATGTTACTTGAAGTTATGTTTGTCAGATCAACTCTAGATGTTTAATGCGTTGTGTATATGTAAATAACACAGAACACGAATAATAAAATCTACAAATAAAATAACTATTAAATAAATAAAAAAACAAGATTTTAATGAAAGCTTCTATCACGGTCACTTGTGTGTATAATGTCACCCTCTGGTCATGCTACCACTAAATAAAACTATAAACTATCACATCAATTAATAAATACATTGTTATTTTCCCCCCCCAAAATGTATCATGTGGATGAATAAAACTGGAGTTTATTAAAATAAAAAAAGAGAAAAATTCTAAACAGAATATGACGTGTTAAAAAAAAAAAGGAAATGATCAAATTACCTCTGAACAACCTGTACATGTAAACGGTTGTCTGTTTTGAGTGAAACAAGTGCTTTGCAATTTTTCTTCAGTTCCCTGAGGCGACACTGAAAAAAAAGAAGTCTGTATGAAATTCTGTTCTTTGTCGACACAAGTTTTTTTTGTTACAAATAAACTCAAGTGAAAAAAAAATTATGTCGGTGCTTCTGCTTGTGTTTAGAGGTTAGTAATGATGTGTGACTGTTAGAGAGGACTACAAGAAAGAGGGAGAGAGAGAGAATGGACCAGCATGTTTCTTTGTTTATGACAGAATGTTTTTGATTAGTTACCACCTGCAGTATTTTTCACAATTCATGGTATTGGAGCACGGTTGTAGGTTCTAACCCCAGTCAAAGCTCTGGAGTATAGTGTTAGGTTCTAACCCCAGTCAAGGCTCTGGAGCACGGTTGTAGGTTCTAACCCCAGTCAAAGCTCTGGAGTATAGTGTTAGGTTCTAACCCCAGTCAAGGCTCTGCAGCATGGTTGTAGGTTCTAACCCCAGTCAAGGCTCTGGAGTATAGTGTTAGGTTCTAACCCCAGTCAAGGCTCTGGAGCACGGTTGTAGGTTCTAACCCCAGTCAAAGCTCTGGAGTATAGTGTTAGGTTCTAACCCCAGTCAAGGCTCTGGAGCACGGTTGTAGGTTCTAACCCCAGTCAAAGCTCTGGAGTATAGTGTTAGGTTCTAACCCCAGTCAAGGCTCTGCAGCACGGTTGTAGGTTCTAACCCCAGTCAAGGCTCTGGAGCACAGTTGTAGGTTCTAACCCCAGTCAAGGCTCTGGAGCACGGTTGTAGGTTCTAACCCAGTCAAGGCTCTGGAGCACGGTTGTAGGTTCTAACCCCAGTCAAGGCTCTGGAGCACGGTTGTAGGTTCTAACCCCAGTCAAAGCTCTGGAGCGTAGTGTTAGGTTCTAACCCAGTCAAAGCTCTGGAGTATAGTGTTAGGTTCTAACCCAGTCAAAGCTCTGGAGTATAGTGTTAGGTTCTAACCCCAGTCAAAGCTCTGGAGCGTAGTGTTAGGTTCTAACCCCAGTCAAGGCTCTGGAGCTTCCCCATCTGAACTCCAGAGCCTGGTTGCACGTTGAAACTCTGGTCTCAAGATCATGCCCTCTGCTGGTCAGCAGGTCAAAGTGAGACAAACTAGCGACTGTGGGTTTACGTTATCAGGCACAGAAACCACCAATATTTTCACGTCTAATTCAGTCCGGATTCAATACGACCGCTCTGCATACTGTATGTCGACTCAATTGCAAATTACCTTTAAATTGTGTGTAGCCGACAAAGCGCAATACTAATGGTTTGTTTTACGTAACAGGTTAGGAGAACGAGGTTAAGGTTAGAAAAAGTGTTAGGCTATAATGCAACAGTTTTCAATAACTGTTGTCCCCAGCGCCATCGAGCCATGAGCGTAAACAACCCTTCAGTATCATAACACAGACTTTTAACTACCTATACAACACGCTCCCTCCTGCCTCATCAAATCATTCATTCTACCTATACAACACGCTCCCTCCTGCCTCGTCAAATCATTCATTCTACCTATACAACACGCTCCCTCCTGCCTCGTCAAATCATTCATTCTACCTCTACAACACGCTCCCTCCTGCCTCGTCAAATCATTCATTCTACCTCTACAACACGCTCGCTCCTGCCTCGTCAAATCATTCATTCTACCTATACAACACGCTCCCTCCTGCCTCGTCAAATCATTCATTCTACCTCTACAACATCACGCTCGCTCCTGCCTCGTCAAATCATTCATTCTACCTCTACAACATCACGCTCGCTCCTGCCTCGTCAAATCATTCATTCTACCTATACAACACGCTCGCTCCTGCCTCGTCAAATCATTCATTCTACCTCTACAACACGCTCCCTCCTGCCTCGTCAAATCATTCATTCTACCTATACAACACGCTCCCTCCTGCCTCGTCAAATCATTCATTCTACCTCTACAACACGCTCCCTCCTGCCTCGTCAAATCATTCATTCTACCTATACAACACGCTCCCTCCTGCCTCGTCAAATCATTCATTCTACCTATACAACACGCTCCCTCCTACCTCGTCAAATAATTCATTCTACCTATACAACACGCTCCCTCCTGCCTCGTCAAATAATTCATTCTACCTCTACAACACGCTCCCTCCTGCCTCGTCAAATCATTCATTCTACCTCTACAACACGCTCCCTCCTGCCTCGTCAAATCATTCATTCTACCTATACAACACACTCCCTCCTGCCTCGTCAAATCATTCATTCTACCTCTACAACACGCTCCCTCCTGCCTCGTCAAATAATTCATTCTACCTCTACAACACGCTCCCTCCTGCCTCATCAAATCATTCATTCTACCTATACAACACGCTCCCTCCTGCCTCGTCAAATCATTCATTCTACCTATACAACACGCTCATTCCTGCCTCGTCAAATCATTCATTCTACCTATACAACATCACGCTCATTCCTGCCTCGTCAAATCATTCATTCTACCTATACAACACGCTCACTGCTGCCTCGTCAAATCATTCATTCTACCTATATAACACGCTCCCTCCTGCCTCGTCAAATCATTCATTCTACCTATACAACATCACGCTCATTCCTGCCTCGTCAAATCATTCATTCTACCTATACAACACGCTCCCTCCTGCCTCGTCAAATCATTCATTCTACCTCTACAACACGCTCCCTCCTGCCTCGTCAAATCATTCATTCTACCTATACAACACGCTCCCTCCTACCTCGTCAAATAATTCATTCTACCTATACAACACGCTCCCTCCTGCCTCGTCAAATCATTCATTCTACCTATACAACACGCTCCCTCCTGCCTCGTCAAATCATTCATTCTACCTATACAACACGCTCCCTCCTGCCTCATCAAATCATTCATTCTACCTATACAACATCACGCTCATTCCTGCCTCGTCAAATCATTCATTCTACCTATACAACACGCTCCCTCCTGCCTCGTCAAATCATTCATTCTACCTATACAACACGCTCGCTCCTGCCTCGTCAAATCATTCATTCTACCTATACAACACGCTCACTCCTGCCTCGTCAAATCATTCATTCTACCTATACAACACGCTCACTGCTGCCTCGTCAAATCATTCATTCTACCTATACAACACGCTCCCTCCTGCCTCGTCAAATCATTCATTCTACCTATACAACACGCTCCCTCCTGCCTCGTCAAATCATTCATTCTACCTATACAACACGCTCACTGCTGCCTCGTCAAATCATTCATTCTACCTCTACAACACGCTCGCTCCTGCCTCGTCAAATCATTCATTCTACCTATACAACACGCTCGCTCCTGCCTCGTCAAATCATTCATTCTACAACACGCTCGCTCCTGCCTCCTCAAATCATTCATTCTACCTATACAACAACACGCTCCGTCCTGCCTCGGCAAATCATTCATTCTACCTATACATCACGCTCCCTCCTGCCTCGTCAAATCATTCATTCTACCTATACAACACACTCGCTCCTGCCTCGTCAAATCATTCATTCTACCTATACAACACGCTCCCTCCTGCCTCGTCAAATCATTCATTCTACCTATACAACACGCTCACTGCTGCCTCGTCAAATCATTCATTCTACCTATACAACACGCTCCCTCCTGCATCGTCAAATCATTCATTCTACCTATACAACACGCTCGCTCCTGCCTCGTCAAATCATTCATTCTACCTATACAACACGCTCACTGCTGCCTCGTCAAATCATTCATTCTACCTATACAACACGCTCGCTCCTGCCTCGTCAAATCATTCATTCTACCTATACAACACGCTCACTGCTGCCTCGTCAAATCATTCATTCTACCTATACAACACGCTCCCTCCTGCATCGTCAAATCATTCATTCTACCTATACAACACGCTCCCTCCTGCCTCGTCAAATCATTCATTCTACCTATACAACACGCTCGCTCCTGCCTCGTCAAATCATTCATTCTACCTATACAACACGCTCGCTCCTGCCTCGTCAAATCATTCATTCTACCTCTACAACACGCTCCCTCCTGCCTCGTCAAATCATTCATTCTACCTATACAACACGCTCGCTCATGCCTCGTCAAATCATAACAAACAAAGCAGGACATGGAAGTTATTTATTGTTTTCCTTACAGCAGTTAGCAATACTTTTTTGAAAGCCCCCAAAATAAATACAAATATTTAAATTAAATAATTAGATCACCGTGTTTTTATTCAACACAGCGACAGTAGCAACTCTGGTTGCTTCCTCTTCTCGTCTCCTTTGTCCTCAACTCCTCGACTTAATCTGCACTGATCTGACAAGACCCAGACAAACTAAAGCAACATCAAAAACGGCCGATGTCTTTCGTGTGTTCGCCTTCACCTTTCCAGTCCTTTCGGGTCAGCGTGAAATGGAGGATAAAAGGAAAGGAGACGAGTATACAAGGAAATGAGGAGAGGAAACCGCTCTGAGAGTATGGAGACGCGGCCGAGGAGAAGAAGTAGCAGAAGACAGCTGACATGCGGAGAGTGAAAACGCTGGGGCAGCCTCCCCAATAGCACCCTATTCCCTTATAGAAGTGCACTACTTTTAACCAGGGCCCAGTATATAGGGAATAGGGTGCCATTTGGGCCACACACTGGGACTGGGGATGCATTCATATTAAAAAATAAATCCTCATGGAGATACAACAGATTCCAAATCCTCATGGAGATACAACAGATTCCAAATCCTCATGGAGATACAACAGATTCCAAATCCTCATGGAGATACAACAGATTCCAAATCCTCATGGAGATACAACAGATTCCAAATCCTCATGGAGATACAACAGATTCCAAATCCTCATGGAGATACAACAGATTCCAAATCGTTACTGTATTGTAGGCTTGTTTAGAAGAAGAAAAAAAAAGAAGCTCCCGTTTGTTTTTGTAAATATACAAAGAAAAACGTGTTTGTCTTTTTCTTATTAAAAAAAAAAAAAACGCAAATCAGGTGACAAATAGAGTTTTGTTGTCGTTTTGAATTCCCTGACCTATGAGAAAGCACTGGGTAACCACCACAACGCATGATAACCTTTCTTCAGGACAATACAGTCCAAACAAAATTGTCCTCTGCCCAGCCCTCTTTCCTACCCCCCGACACACACACACACACACACACACACACACACACACCTTCACATCCCACAGCTACACCCACGCACACATACATCAGTGCATTCATTTGTCATCGCTCCATCCACCTCTCCACCCCTCTATCATTTTCCTTTAGGGCTGCGGGGCTCCCATGTGCTCTGGCTGGCGGTAAGGAGGCCTGGGAGGGCCACATAGTCTTTCTGGAAACGGGAGTTGGGCGTTCTCTGTCTCTTCCTCTCTCCCTGGGTCGTGAAGAAGGCGTCCTGGAAACGCATGCTGGATGCCGTCGACTGGAGAGAAGGAGATGGAGGAGAGGAAGGAGAGGGAGAAGAGGAAGGAGAGATGAGAGAGGGAGGAGAGGGAGGAGAGAGAGGAGAGAGGGAGGGGGAGGAGAGGGAGGAGAGAAGGAGAGGGAGGAGAGGAGTAGAGAGGGGAGAGGAGAGGAGGAGGAGTGGGAGGAGAGAGGGAGGAGAGAAGGAGAGGGAGGAGAGAAGGAGAGAAGGAGAGGAGGAGATGGGAGGAGAGAAGGAGAGAAGGAGATAAACATACAGGTACAAATGTGGTACATAGATCAGAGTCTATACAGTCAGTCTAGTACAGTAGATAGTCAGTCTAGTACAGTAGTATAGTATATACAGTCAGTCTAGTACAGTAGTATAGTATATACAGTCAGTCTAGTATAGTAGATACAGTCAGTCTAGTATAGTATAGTATATACAGTCAGTCTAGTATAGTAGTATAGTATATATAGTCAGTCTAGTACAGTAGATACAGTCAGTCTAGTCTAGTAGATACAGTCAGTCTAGTACAGTAGATACAGTCAGTCTAGTATAGTAGATACAATCAGTCTAGTACAGTAGATACAGTCAGTCTAGTATAGCACTATAGTGAGTCTAGTATAGTATATAGATCAGAGTCCATAGTCAGTCTAGTATAGTATATAGATCAGTCAGTCTAATATAGTGTATAGATCAGAGTCTATAAAGTCTAGTATAGTATATATCTATTTTCTACAATGCTACCATCATAGAAATATGTTGTACCAGTCAAATTGGCAGGATTATATTTCCAGGATTAGAGACTCCTAGACAACTCTATAGATTATATTTCCAGGGTCAGAGACTCCTAGACAACTCTATAGATTATATTTCCAGGATTAGAGACTCCTAGACAACTCTATAGATTATATTTCCAGGGTTAGAGACTCCTAGACAACTCTATAGATTATATTTCTATGGTTGCCATGGCGTTATGTTATTTACACACAAAAGTATGTGGACACCCCTTCAAATTAGTGGATTCTATTTCAGCCACACCCCTTCCTGACAGATGTATAAAATCAAGCACTCAGCCATGCAATCTCCATAGACAAACATTGGCAGTAGAATGGCCTTACTGAAAAGCTCAGTGACTTTCAAAAGTGGCACCGTCATAGGATGGCCACCTTTCCAACAAGTCAGTTTTGTAAAATTTCTGCCGTGCTAGAGCTGCCTGGTCGACTGATATTGTGAAGTGGAAACGTCTAGGAGCAACAACGGCTCAGCTGCGAAGTGATAGGCCACACCAGCTCACAGAGCGGAACCGCAGAGTGCTGAATCGTGTAAAAATCGTCTGTCCTCGGTTGCAACACTCACTACCGAGTTCCAAACCGGCCCAAGAAGCAACGTCAGCACAATAACTGTTGGTTATGGGTTTCCATGGCAGAGCAGCCGCACACAAGACTAAGATCACCATGCACAATGCCAAGTGTCGGCTGGAGTGGTGTAAAGCTCAACGCCATTGGACTCTGGAGCAGTAGAATCGCGTTCTCTGGAGCGATGAATCATGCTTCACCATTTGGCAGTCCGATGGACGAATCTGGGTTTGGCGGATACCAGGAGAACAATACCTGCCCCAATGCATAGTGCCAACTGTAAAGTTTGGTGGAGGAGGAATAATGGTTTGGGCCCCTTAGTTCCATTGAAGGGAAATCTTAATGCTACAGCATAACAATGACATTCTAGACTATTCTGTGCTTCCAACTTTGTGGCAACAGTTTGGGGAAGGCCCTTTCCTGTTTCAGCATGACAATTCCCCTGTACACAAAGCGAGGTCCATAAAGAAATGGTTTGATGAGATCGATGTGGAAGACCTTGACTGGCCTGCACAGAGCCCTGACCTAAACCAAATTGAATACTTTTAGGGATGAATTGAAACGCCGACTGCGAGCCAGGCCTGTTCGCCCAACCTCACTAATGCTGTTGTGGCTGAATGGAAGCAAGTCCCTGCAGCAATGTTCCATCATCTAGTGGAAAACCTTCCCAGAAGAGTGGAGGCTGTTATAGCAGCAATGTTCCATCATCTAGTGGAAAGCCTTCCCAGAAGAGTGGAGGCTGTTATATCAGTAATGTTCCATCATCTAGTGGAAAACCTTCCCAGAAGAGTGGAGGCTGTTATAGCAGCAATGTTCCATCATCTAGTGGAAAGCCTTCCCAGAAGAGTGGAGGATGTTATAGCAGCAATGTTCCAACATCTAGTGGAAAGCCTTCCCAGAAGAGTGGAGGCTGTTATAGCAGCAATGTTCCAACATCTAGTGGAAAGCCTTCCCAGGAGAGTGGAGGCTGTTATAGCAGCAATGTTCCATCATCTAGTGGAAAGCCTTCCCAGAGGAGTGGAGGATGTTATAGCAGCAATGTTCCAACATCTAGTGGAAAGCCTTCCCAGAAGAGTGGAGGCTGTTATAGCAGTAAAGGGGGACCAACTCCATATTAAAGCCTTCCCAGATGAGTGGTGGCTGTTATAGCAGCAAAGGGGGGACCAACTCCATATTAATACCCATGATATTGGAATGAGATGTTCGATGAGCAGCTGTCCACATACTGTTGGTCATGTAGTGTATAATAGCATCATATCACACTATAAACAATACAGGACCACACAGGCCAGTAGATGTTCAGCGAGTACAATACTTACGAGTCGCCCTTTCACCTTTTTGGGAAGGTCTTCATCCAGAGTATAGACATCCTCTCGCTTAGCTACCACCTGGGAACCATCCTCAAACTCCACCTGGGAAACCACACACACACACACACACTTATTAATTCACATCAATTTATTCTGTGGACAATATATAATCCAGTTATATTCAGTTTCTGTCCATAAATGTGATACATTTCTACACACTCTTCCTCATGGTGAGATGAAATGTTTATTTAATATCTGACCACTACTTAATACTAATGTTAAGTTACCATCAAAGCTATTAAACCTCCTGTCTATCCATCTACCTCTTAAAAGTTATTAAATATTATTAAACCTCCATCTACCTATTACAGTTATTAAATATTATTAAACCTTCTGTCTATCCATCTACCTATTACAGTTATTAAATATTATTAAACCTCCATCTACCTATTACAGTTATTAAATATTATTAAACCTCCATCTACCTATTACAGTTATTAAATATTAAACCTCCATCTACCTATTACAGTTATTAAATATTATTAAACCTCCATCTACCCATTAGTTATTAAATATTATTAAACCTCCATCTACCTATTACAGTTATTAAATATTATTAAACCTCCATCTACCCATTAGTTATTCAATATTATTAAACCTCCATCTACCTATTACAGTTATTAAATATTATTAAACCTCCATCTACCCATTAGTTATTCAATATTATTAAACCTCCATCTACCTATTACAGTTATTAAATATTATTCAACCTCCATCTACCTATCAAAGCTATTAAAAGGACAATTTACACATTATAAAACCTCTCATCTGGCATCACTGAGCAGTACCTGCATCAGAGAGTGGTTTAGGCATACCTTAACCCACCTCTCTCTCCACCTTAACCCACCTCTCTCTCCACCTTAACCCACCTCTCTCTCCACCTTAACCCACCTCTCTCTCCACCTTAACCCACCTCTCTCTCCACCTTAACCCACCTCTCTCTCCACCTTAACCCACCTCTCTCTCCACCTCAACCCACCTCTCTCTCCACCTCAACCCACCTCTCTCTCCACCTCAACCCACCTCTCTCTCCACCTCAACCCACCTCTCTCTCCACCTCAACCCACCTCTCTCTCCACCTTAACCCACCTCTCTCTCCACCTTAACCCACCTCTCTCTCCACCTTAACCCACCTCTCTCTCCACCTTAACCCACCTCTCTCTCCACCTTAACCCACCTCTCTCCACCTTAACCCACCTCTCTCTCCACCTTAACCCACCTCTCTCTCCACCTTAACCCACTCTCTCTCCACCTTAACCCACCCTCTCTCCACCTTAACCCACCTCTCTCTCCACCTTAACCCACCTCTCTCTCCACCTTAACCCACCTCTCTCCACCTTAACCCACCTCTCTCTCCACCTTAACCCACCTCTCTCTCCACCTTAACCCACCTCTCTCTCCACCTTAACCCACCTCTCTCTCCATCTTAACCCACCTCTCTCTCCATCTTAACCCACCTCTCTCTCCACCTTAACCCACCTCTCTCTCCATCTTAACCCACCTCTCTCTCCATCTTAACCCACCTCTCTCTCCACCTTAACCCACCTCTCTCTCCATCTTAACCCACCTCTCTCTCCATCTTAACCCACCTCTCTCTCCACCTTAACCCACCTCTCTCTCCACCTTAACCCACCTCTCTCTCCACCTTAACCCACCTCTCTCTCCACCTTAACCCACCTCTCTCTCCATCTTAACCCACCTCTCTCTCCACCTTAACCCACCTCTCTCTCCACCTTAACCCACCTCTCTCCACCTTAACCCACCTCTCTCTCCACCTTAACCCACCTCTCTCTCCACCTTAACCCACCCTCTCTCCACCTCAACCCACCTCTCTCCACCTCAACCCACCTCTCTCTCCACCTCAACCCACCTCTCTCTCCACTCTCTCTCCACCTCTCTCTCCACCTTAACCCACCTCTCTCTCCACCTTAACCCACCTCTCTCTCCACCTTAACCCACCTCTCTCTCCACCTTAACCCACCTCTCTCTCCACCTTAACCCACCTCTCTCTCCACCTCAACCCACCTCTCTCTCCACCTCAACCCACCTCTCTCTCCACCTCAACCCACCTCTCTCTCCACCTCTCTCTCCACCTCTCTCTCCACCTCAACCCACCTCAACCCACCTCAACCCACCTCTCTCTCCACCTCAACCCACCTCTCTCTCCACCTCAACCCACCTCTCTCCACCTCTCTCTCCACCTCTCTCTCCACCTCAACCCACCTCAACCCACCTCAACCCACCTCTCTCTCCACCTCAACCCACCTCTCTCTCCACCTCAACCCACCTCTCTCTCCACCTCAACCCACCTCTCTCCACCTCTCTCTCCACCTCTCTCTCCACCTCTCTCTCCACCTCTCTCTCCACCTCAACCCACCTCAACCCACCTCTCTCTCCACCTCAACCCACCTCTCTCTCCACCTCAACCCACCTCTCTCCACCTCTCTCTCCACCTCAACCCACCTCTCTCTCCACCTCAACCCACCTCTCTCTCCACCTCAACCCACCTCTCTCTCCACCTCAACCCACCTCTCTCTCCACCTCAACCCACCTCTCTCTCCACCTCAACCCACCTCTCTCTCCACCTCAACCCACCTCTCTCCACCTCAACCCACCTCTCTCCACCTCAACCCACCTCTCTCTCCACCTCAACCCATCTCTCTCTCCACCTCAACCCACCTCTCTCTCCACCTCAACCCACCTCAACCCACCTCTCTCTCCACCTCAACCCACCTCTCTCTCCACCTCAACCCACCTCTCTCTCCACCTCAACCCACCTCTCTCTCCACCTCAACCCACCTCTCTCTCCACCTCAACCCACCTCTCTCCACCTCTCTCTCCACCTCAACCCACCTCTCTCTCCACCTCAACCCACCTCTCTCTCCACCTCAACCCACCTCTCTCTCCACCTCAACCCACCTCTCTCTCCACCTCAACCCACCTCTCTCTCCACCTCAACCCACCTCTCTCTCCACCTCAACCCACCTCTCGTCACCCACCCCAACCCACCTCTCGTCACCCCAACCCACCTCTCGTCACCCCAACCCACCTCTCTCCATCTCTCACCACCCCAACCCACCTCTCTCCACCTCTCACCACCCCAACCCATCTCTCCACCTCTCACCACCTCTCGTCACCCCAAACCACCTCTCTCCACCTCTCACCACCTCTCTCCACCTCTCTCCACCTCTCTCCACCTCTCGTCACCCCAAACCACCTCTCTCCACCTCTCACCACCCCAACCCATCTCTCCACCTTAACGTGTGGAGGAAGGTTTTTTCCCCCCGTTAACACTTTTCTAAAGCGTCGTCACAGAGCAGCCTCCCCGTGCTTCAGAGGCAGTTGTGCAACGTAACACGCGTTCCCACAGAGAGAACTAAACTAAACTGGAGACTTAAGTGGTTGTTTCTCCACCATCTTGACTTGGTGAATATTTCATCAAGTTTAAATAATGCAGATCATCGCCACCTCATTCTCCTCCATCATCTCTCACGCTCTCTCTCTCCCCATCTCTCCATCTGTTTTCTCAATCCTCCCCCTCTCTTTGCCAGTCTCTCTCTACATAGAACTTACAGACTGGTTAAAGTCACCGAGTTCAGGGGACTAAAGATGACAAAGTTGAGTGATTTCCGTTTACTGCCCTGTGTCCTGTCTTGGTTCTGGTTCTGGTCTATCACCTGTATGTAACGGCTGCAGTGTGTCCTGTCTTGGTTCTGGTTCTGGTCTATCACCTGTATGTAACAGCTGCAGTGTGTCCTGTCTTGGTTCTGGTTCTGGTCTAACACCTGTATGTAACGGGTGCAGTGTGTCCTGTCTTGGTTCTGGTTCTGGTCTAACACCTGTATGTAACAGCTGCAGTGTGTCCTATCTTGGTTCTGGTTCTGGTCTAACACCTGTATGTAATGGGTGCAGTGTGTCCTGTCTTGGTTCTGGTTCTGGTCTAACACCTGTATGTAACGTGCAGTGTGTCCTGTCTTGGTTCTGGTTCTGGTCTAACACCTGTATGTAACGGGTGCAGTGTGTCCTGTCTTGGTTCTGGTTCTGGTCTAACACCTGTATGTAACGGGTGCAGTGTGTCCTGTCTTGGTTCTGGTTCTGGTCTAACACCTGTATGTAACGGCTGCAGTGTGTCTTGTCTTGGTTCTGGTTCTGGTCTAACACCTGTATGTAACGGCTGCAGTGTGTCCTGTCTTGGTTCTGGTTCTGGTCTAACACCTGTATGTAACGGGTGCAGTGTGTCCTGTCTTGGTTCTGGTTCTGGTCTAACACCTGTATGTAACGGGTGCAGTGTGTCCTGTCTTGGTTCTGGTTCTGGTCTAACACCTGTATGTAACAGCTGCAGTGTGTCCTATCTTGGTTCTGGTTCTGGTCTAACACCTGTATGTAACGGGTGCAGTGTGTCCTGTCTTGGTTCTGGTCTAACACCTGTATGTAACGGGTGCAGTGTGTCCTGTCTTGGTTCTGGTTCTGGTCTATCACCTGTATGTAACGGCTGCAGTGTGTCCTGTCTTGGTTCTAGTTCTGGTCTATCACCTGTATGTAACAGCTGCAGTGTGTCCTGTCTTGGTTCTGGTTCTGGTCTAACACCTGTATGTAACGGCTGCAGTGTGTCCTGTCTTGGTTCTGGTCTAACACCTGTATGTAACGGGTGCAGTGTGTCCTGTCTTGGTTCTGGTTCTGGTCTAACACCTGTATGTAACGGCTGCAGTGTGTCTTGTCTTGGTTCTGGTTCTGGTCTATCACCTGTATGTAACGGCTGCAGTGTGTCCTGTCTTGGTTCTGGTTCTGGTCTAACACCTGTATGTAACGGCTGCAGTGTGTCCTGTCTTGGTTCTGGTTCTGGTCTAACACCTGTATGTAACAGCTGCAGTGTGTCCTGTCTTGGTTCTGGTCTAACACCTGTATGTAACAGCTGCAGTGTGTCCTGTCTAGGTTCTGGTTCTGGTCGAACACCTGTATGTAACAGCTGCAGTGTGTCCTGTCTTGCTTCTGGTTCTGGTCTAACACCTGTATGTAACAGCTGCAGTGTGTCCTGTCTAGGTTCTGGTTCTGGTCGAACACCTGTATGTAACGGATGCAGTGTGTCCTGTCTTGGTTCTGGTTCTGGTCTAACACCTTTATGTAACGGATGCAGTGTGTCCTGTCTTGGTTCTGGTCTAACACCTCTATGTAACAGCTGCAGTGTGTCCTGTCTTGGTTCTGGTTCTGGTCTAACACCTTTATGTAACGGATGCAGTGTGTCCTGTCTTGGTTCTGGTTCTGGTCTAACACCTGTATGTAACGGGTGCAGTGTGTCCTGTCTTGGTTCTGGTTCTGGTCTATCACCTGTATGTAACGGCTGCAGTGCGTCCTGTCTTGGTTCTGGTTCTGGTCTAACACCTGTATGTAACGGATGCAGTGTGTCCTGTCTTGGTTCTGGTTCTGGTCTAACACCTGTATGTAACGGATGCAGTGTGTCCTGTCTTGGTTCTGGTTCTGGTCTAACACCTGTATGTAACGGGTGCAGTGTGTCCTGTCTTGGTTCTGGTCTAACACCTGTATGTAACGGATGCAGTGTGTCCTGTCTTGGTTCTGGTTCTGGTCTAACACCTGTATGTAACGGATGCAGTGTGTCCTGTCTTGGTTCTGGTTCTGGTCTAACACCTGTATGTAACGGATGCAGTGTGTCCTGTCTTGGTTCTGGTTCTGGTCTAACACCTGTATGTAACGGGTGCAGTGTGTCCTGTCTTGGTTCTGGTCTAACACCTCTATGTAACAGCTGCAGTGTGTCCTGTCATGGTTCTGGTTCTGGTCTAACACCTTTATGTAACGGCTGCAGTGTGTCTTGTCTTGGTTCTGGTCTATCACCTGTATGTAACGGCTGCAGTGTGTCCTGTCTTGGTTCTGGTTCTGGTCTAACACATTTAAGTAACGGCTGCAGTGTGTCCTGTCTTGGTTCTGGTTCTGGTCTAACACCTGTATGTAACGGGTGCAGTGTGTCCTGTCTTGGTTCTGGTTCTGGTCTAACACCTGTATGTAACAGCTGCATTGTGTCCTATCTTGGTTCTGGTTCTGGTCTAACACCTGTATGTAACGGCTGCAGTGTGTCCTATCTTGGTTCTGGTTCTGGTCTAACACATTTAAGTAACGGCTGCAGTGTGTCCTGTCTTGGTTCTGGTTCTGGTCTAACACCTGTATGTAACGGCTGCAGTGTGTCCTATCTTGGTTCTGGTTCTGGTCTAACACCTGTATGTAACGGGTGCAGTGTGTCCTGTCTTGGTTCTGGTTCTGGTCTAACACCTGTATGTAACAGCTGCATTGTGTCCTATCTTGCTTCTGGTTCTGGTCTATCACCTTTAACGGCTGCAGTGTGTCCTGTCTTGGTTCTGGTCTAACACCTGTATGTAACGGCTGCAGTGTGTCCTGTCTTGGTTCTGGTCTATCACCTGTATGTAACAGCTGCAGTGTGTCCTGTCTTGGTTCTGGTCTAACACCTGTATGTAACGGGTGCAGTGTGTCCTGTCTTGGTTCTGGTCTAACACCTCTATGTAACAGCTGCAGTGTGTCCTGTCATGGTTCTGGTTCTGGTCTAACACCTTTATGTAACGGCTGCATTGTGTCCTATCTTGCTTCTGGTTCTGGTCTATCACCTTTAACGGCTGCAGTGTGTCCTGTCTTGGTTCTGGTCTAACACCTGTATGTAACGGCTGCAGTGTGTCTTGTCTTGGTTCTGGTCTATCACCTGTATGTAACGGCTGCAGTGTGTCCTGTCTTGGTTCTGGTTCTGGTCTAACACATTTAAGTAACGGCTGCAGTGTGTCCTGTCTTGGTTCTGGTTCTGGTCTAACACCTGTATGTAACGGGTGCAGTGTGTCCTGTCTTGGTTCTGGTTCTGGTCTAACACATTTAAGTAACGGCTGCAGTGTGTCCTGTCTTGCTTCTGGTTCTGGTCTAACACCTGTATGTAACGGCTGCAGTGTGTCACGAAAGTCAAATAAGTGTATGTGTGTCCAGGATGCAGCAATTGGACCATGAAGGTCTGATTCATGAAGTCTCCTCTGAACAGTTGATGTTGAGATGTGTCTGTTTTTTAGAACTCTGTGAAGCATTTATTTGGGCTGCAATCTGAGGTGCAGTTACCTCTAATAAATGTATCCTCTGCAGCAGAAGTAACTCTGGGTCTTCCTTTCCTGTGGCGGTCCTCATGAGAGCCAGTTTCATCATAACGCTTGATGGCTTTTACAACTGCACTTGAAGAAACTTTCAAAGTTTTTAATTTTCTGAACTGACTGACCTTCATGTCTTAAAGTAATGATGGACTGTTATTTCTCTTTGCTTATTTGAGCTGTTCTTGCCATAATATGGACTTGGTCTTTTACCAAATAGGGCTATCTTATGTATACCACCCCTAACAGATTGGCTCAAACGCATTAACCTCACAAGGGGTAGGGGGCACTATTTTCACCTCCGGATGAAAAGCGTGCCCAAAGTAAACTGCCTGCTACTCAGGCCCAGAAGCTAGGATATGTATATAATTAGTATATTTGGATAGAAAACACTCCAAAGTTTCTAAAACGGTTATAATAATGTCTGTGAGTATAACAGAACTGAAATGGCAGGCGAAAACCTGAGAAAAATCCATCCAGGAAGTGGAATTATTTTTATGTTATTTTATGTTTCCATTGACTGCCTATACAAAATTCCATTGACTTAGGACTCAAATTGCACTTCCTATGGCTTCCACTAGATGTCTATAGAAATTGCTTTAGGCTTGTATTCCGAAAAATGAGGGAGTGGACCCTGCCGTGTCACAGAGGTTTTTCATGCGCGCGACTGAGAGCCTTTCTTGTTTTCCTTTTATATTGACGAAGCTTCTGTCCGGATGAAATATTATTGATTATTATGACTAAAAACAACCTGAGGATTGATTCTAAACATCGTATGACATGTTTCTACAAACTTTACTGATACTTTTTGGATTTTTCGTTTGCCTGTTGTGACTGCCTTTGATCCTGTGGATTACTGAACAAAACTGAGGTTTTTGGATATAAAAGAGGTACTTTATCGAATAAAACAAACATTTATTGAGTAAATGGGAATCTTGTGAGTGCGCAACCATATGAAGATCATCAAAAGTAAGTGATTCATTGTATCTCTATTTCTGACTTGTGCATCTCCTCTACTTGGCTGGTAACTGTTTGTAATGATTTGTCTGCTGGGCGCTGTTCTCAGATAATCCCATGGTGTGCTTTCGCCGTAAAACCTTTTTGAAATCTGACACCGTGGCTGGATTAACAAGAAGTACATCTTTAAAACGATGTTTAACACCTGTATGTTTTATTAATTTTTATATAATGAGTATTTCTGTTTTTGAATTTGGCGCTCTGCAATTTCACTGGATGTTGGCCAGGTGGGATGCTATCGTCCCACACCCCCTAGAGAGGTTAAGGAAAGAAATTCCACAAATTCACTTTTAACAAGGCACACCTGTTAATTGAAATGCATTCCGGGTGAGACTACCATGAAGCTGGTTGAGAGAATGCCATGAGTGTGCAAAGCTGTCATCGAGGCAAAGGGTAACTACTTTGAAGAATCTCAAATATAACATATTTTGATTTGTTTAACATTTTTTGGGTTACAACACGATTCCATATGTGTTATTTCATAGTTTTGATGTCTTCATTATTATTATACAATGTAGAACATAGTCAAAATAAAGAAAAACCCTTGAATGAGTAGGTGTGTCCAAACTTTTGACTGGTACTGTATGTGCGTGTGCGTTCGTGCCTCTGCGTGTGTGCCTCTGCGTGTATGCGTGTGTGCGTGCGTGTGTGTCTCTGCGTGTGTGTATGTGTATGTGTGTTTGTATACGTGTATGTGTGTATATGTGTGTGTGTATATGTGTGTGTGTGTGTGTGTGTTTACCTGGTACATATGCGAGGTGTTGGATCCCTGGTATTTGGCTCCATAGAAGAGTCCATCAGGCCACTTCACCTGGACAGCCTCCCCTACTTCTGGAGGCCCGAGACGGGCACAGTCCCGGCTCTGAGAGGACAGGAGAGGAGCTCAATGGGGTGTCCCTCCTCACCACTATGTCCTCTGGGTGTGTGTGTGTGTGTGTGTGTGTGGGTGTGTGTGTGTATCCCTCCTCACCACTATGTCCTCTGGGTGGGTGGGGGTGTGTGTGTGTGTGTGTGTGTGTGTGTGTGTGTCTGTGTGTGTGTATCCCTCCTCACCACTATGTCCTCTGGGTGGGTGTGTGTGTGTGTGTCCCTCCTCACCACTATCTCCTCTGGGGGGGGTGTGTGTGTGTGTGTGTGTGTGTGTGTATGTGTGTGTGGTGTATGTGTGTGTGTGTGTGTGTGTGTGTGTGTATCCCTCCTCACCACTATGTCCTCTGGGTGTGTGGGTGTGTGTGTGTGTGTGTATCCCTCCTCACCACTATGTCCTCTGGGTAGGTGTCGTTGCTGAAGGATCCGTCATCAAACATGACCTCATAGAAGGTCTGGGAGGTCACCTGGGTGACCTTTGAACTGTAGTACCGCAGGTTCTTGTGTTTGGAGATGACGGTCTGACCCAGGACGATGTCCTTCTGAAATGCTGCACGCTGCTGAGAGAGAGAGAGAGAGATGGAAGGACAGAGAGATATCACCGTCTGGCTGAGGATAAAAGACCAGAGTGTGTCAAGAAAGTTATATTTGTAACCAAGCCTCAAAGCTCCATGGTAACCAAGGCTCAAAGCTCCATGGTCACCAAGCCTCAAAGCTCCATGGTAACCAAGCCTCAAAGCTCCATGGTAACCAAGCCTCAAAGCTCCATGGTAACCAAGCCTCAAAGCTCCATGGTAACCAAGCCTCAAAGCTCCATGGTAACCAAGCCTTAAAGCTCCATGGTAACCAAGCCTCAAAGCTCCATGGTAACCAAGGCTCAAAGCTCCATGGTAACCAAGGCTCAAAGCTCCATGGTAACCAAGGCTCAAAGCTCCATGGTAACCAAGGCTCAAAGCTCCATGGTAACCAAGCTTCAAAGCTCCATGGTCACCAAGGCTCAAAGCTCCATGGTCACCAAGGCTCAAAGCTCCATGGTCACCAAGGCTCAAAGCTCCATGGTCACCAAGGCTCAAAGCTCCATGGTAACCAAGGCTCAAAGCTCCATGGTAACCAAGCCTCAAAGTTCCATGGTAACCAAGCCTCAAAGCTCCATGGTCACCAAGCTTCAAAGCTCCATGGTAACCAAGGATCAAAGCTCCATGGTCACCAAGGCTCAAAGCTCCATGGTCACCAAGGCTCAAAGCTCCATGGTAACCAAGGCTCAAAGCTCCATGGTCACCAAGGCTCAAAGCTCCATGGTAACCAAGGCTCAAAGCTCCATGGTAACCAAGGCTCAAAGCTCCATGGTAACCAAGGCTCAAAGCTCCATGGTCACCAAAGCTCCATGGTAACCAAGGCTCAAAGCTCCATGGTCACCAAGGCTCAAAGCTGGCATTGGGAAAAGACAAATGAAGTGAGTTGGTTAAGAAAAGGGAACTGTTCAGCAGGGCTGAGAGGGACCGTGATGTAGGTGTGCTTGTTAGGTCAGCTTATGTGGATGGATGTCTAGCTGTCTTATGCAAGTGTGTGTGTGTGTGTGTGTGTGTGTCTACTTGGTGTGTGAGTGTGTCTATGTCTACTTGGTGTGTGAGTGTGTCTACTTGGTGTGTGTGTGTCTACTTGGTGTGTGTGTGTTACCTACTGTGGTGGGAGGGACCGAAGCCGAGCCGCTCTGAGTACTCACAGCAGACGAGCTCCGTGATTGGTGCCTGTGGCAGGTGATTGACACCACGTAAGGCCACTCGTCCGGCTCCATGGTGACCCCGGCGGCGTGGGCACAGGTAACGTGGAAGGAGGTGGGACAGCGACCGCACGAACACTGGATACATGCCCCTCCCCCGCCCTGGCCACGCCTCACACACCGCTTACGGCAGTAGATACACTTCTACACACAGAGACAGAGAAAGAATCAACTCTGCTACAGAGAATCAACTCTGCTACAGGGAATCAACTCTGCTACAGGGAATCAACTCTGCTACAGGGAATCAACTCTGCTACAGGGAATCAACTCTGCTACAGGGAATCAACTCTGCTACAGGGAATCAACTCTGCTACAGGGAATCAACTCTGCTACAGGGAATCAACTCTGCTACAGGGAATCAACTCTGCTACAGGGAATCAACTCTGCTACAGGGAATCAACTCTGCTACAGGGAATCAACTCTGCTACAGGGAATCAACTCTGCTACAGGGAATCAACTCTGCTACAGGGAATCAACTCTGCTACAGGGAATCAACTCTGCTACAGGGAATCAACTCTGCTACAGGGAATCAACTCTGCTACAGGGAATCAACTCTGCTACAGGGAATCAACTCTGCTACAGGGAATCAACTCTGCTACAGGGAATCAACTCTGCTACAGGGAATCAACTCTGCTACAGGGAATCAACTCTGCTACAGGGAATCAACTCTGCTACAGAGAATCAACTCTGCTACAGAGAATCAACTCTGCTACAGAGAATCAACTCTGCTACAGAGAATCAACTCTGCTACAGAGAATCAACTCTGCTACAGAGAATCAACTCTGCTACAGAGAATCAACTCTGCTACAGAGAATCAACTCAACTGAATTCACTAAGTGAATGCATATGTAAATGAAACATTTATATAAACTAAACATCTCTATACAGCAGGAGATATGACCACACTCCAAGACAGAGGTAACCCTGTAGTTAGTTAACATAGTAGACTAAATATCAGATTTAACCCTATAGTTAGTTAACATAGTAGACTAAATATCAGATTTAACCCTGTAGTTAGTTAACATAGTAGACTAAATATCATCAACATATTTAACCCTATAGTTAGTTAACATAATAGACTAAATATCAGATTTAACCCTGTAGTTAGTTAACATAGTAGACTAAATATCAACAGATTTATCCCTATAGTTAGTCAACATAGTAGACTAAATATCAGATTTAACCCTATAGTTAGTTAACATAGACTAAATATCAGATTTATCCCTGTAGTTAGTTAACATAGTAGACTAAATATCAGATTTAACCCTGTAGTTAGTTAACATAGTAGACTAAATATCAGATTTATCCCTATAGTTAGTCAACATAGTAGACTAAATATCAGATTTAACCCTGTAGTTAGTTAACATAGTAGACTAAATATCAACAGATTTAACCCTATAGTTAGTTAACATAGAAGACTAAATATCAGATTTAACCCTGTAGTTAGTTAACATAGAAGACTAAATATCAGATTTAACCCTGTAGTTAGTTAACATAGAAGACTAAATATCAACAGATTTAACCCTATAGTTTGTTAACATAGAAGACTAAATATCAACAGATTTAACCCTATAGTTAGTTAACATAGAAGACTAAATATCAGATTTAACCCTATAGTTAGTTAACATAGAAGACTAAATATCAACAGATTTATCCCTATAGTTAGTTAACATAGTAGACTAAATATCAGATTTAACCCTATAGTTAGTTAACATAGTAGACTAAATATCAGATTTAACCCTATAGTTAGTTAACATAGTAGACTAAATATCAACAGATTTAACCCTATAGTTAGTTAACATAGTAGACTAAATATCAACAGATTTAATCCTATAGTTAGTTAACATAGTAGACTAAATATCAGATTTAACCCTATAGTTAGTTAACATAGAAGACTAAATATCAGATTTAACCCTATAGTCAGTTAACATAGTAGACTAAATATCAGATTTAACCCTATAGTCAGTTAACATAGTAGACTAAATAAACAGATTTATCCCTATAGTTAGACCGTAAGCACCAATCTTACCCATATAGTTAAATCTGTTCTCACGCTTCCAAGTCTGACTCAACACAGATTTAACCCTATAGTTAAAATCAACTCAACTGATATACAGTCAATGAAGCTCATTTAAGTAACACGTATGTAGATAGACTTGGCTAGTGTCTCTACACAGCTGGAGATGAACACATTCACATTAATTAACCCAGTTAGTTAACATAGTAGACTAAATATCATCATTAGTTTCCAGTAAGCATGGCAGATTTAACCCCATCATTAGTTTCCAGTCAGCCTGGCAGTACTACAGATTGAACCCCATCATTAGTTTCCAGTCAGCATGGCAGTACTACAGATTTAACCCCATCATTAGTTTCCAGTAAGCATGGCAGTACTACAGATTTAATTAACCCCATCATTAGTTTCCAGTAAGCATGGCAGTACTACAGATTGAACCCCATCATTAGTTTCCAGTCAGCATGGCAGTAATATCAGATTTAATTAACCCCATCATTAGTTTCCAGTAGGCATGGCAGTACTACAGATTTAATTAGTTACCCCATCTAAATTCAGTTTAACCCAGTTAAACATAGTAGACTAAATATCAGAGTTTAGTTAATTAACATCATTAGTTTCCAGTAAGCATGGCAGTACTACAGATTTAATTAACCATATCATTAGTTTAACCCAGTAAGTTAACATGGCAGTACTACAGATTGAACCCCATCATTAGTTTCCAGTAGGCATGGCAGTACTACAGATTTAATTAACCCCATCATTAGTTTCCAGTAGGCATGGCAGTACTACAGATTTAATTAACCCCATCATTAGTTTCCAGTAGTTAGCATGGCAGTACTACAGATTTTAACCCCATCATTAGTTTCATCATCAGTAAGGCATGTTAGTACTACAGATTTAATTAACCCCATCATTAGTTTCCAGTACATAGTAGACTAAATATCAGATTTAACCCTATAGTTAGTTAACATAGTAGACTAAATATCAACAGATTTAACCCCATCATTAGTTTCCAGTAGCTAAATGGCAGTACTATAGATTTAATTAACCCCATCATTAGTTTCCAGTTAGGCATGGCAGTACTACAGATTTAATTAACCCCATCATTAGTTTCCAAGGCATGTTAGTACATACAGATTTAATTAACCCCATCATTAGTTTCCAGTAAGCATGGCAGTACAACAGATTTAACCCCATCATTAGTTTAACCAGTCTAAATAGCATGGCAGTACTACAGATTTAATTAACCCCATCATTAGTTTCCAGTAGGCATGGCAGTACTACAGATTTAATTAACCCCATCATTAGTTTCCATAGTTAGTAGTAGCATGGCAGTACTACAGATTTAATTAACCCCATCATTAGTTTCCAGTAGGCATGGCAGTACTACAGATTTAATTAACCCCATCATTAGTTTCCAGTCAGCCTGGCAGTACTACAGATTTAATTAACCCCATCATTAGTTTCCAGTAAGCATGGCAGTACTACAGATTTAATTAACCCCATCATTAGTTTCCAGTAGGCATGGCAGTACTACAGATTTAATTAACCCCATCATTAGTTTCATAGTAGCATGGCAGTACTACAGATTGAACCCCATCATTAGTTTCCAGTCAGCACTAAACATCAGAGTTAACCTACAGATTTAATTAACCCCATCATTAGTTTCAGTAGGCATGGCAGTACTACAGATTTAATTAACCCCATCATTAGTTTCCAGTAAGCAAGTACTACAGATTTAATTAACCCCATCATTAGTTTCCAGTAAGCATGGCAGTACTACAGATTTAATTAACCCCATCATTAGTTTCCAGTAAGCATGGCAGTACTACAGATTTAACCCCATCATTAGTTTCCAGTAGGCATGGCAGTACTACAGATTTAATTAACCCCATCATTAGTTTCCAGTAGGCATGGTAGTACTAAATATCAGATTTAACCCAGTTAGTTTAGAAGACTAAATATCAGATTTAACCCTATAGTCAGTTAACATATTAGACTTATCATCATTAGTTTTAGTAAGCATGGCAGTACTACAGATTTAATTAACCCCATCATTAGTTTCCAGTAGGCATGGCAGTACTACAGATTTTAATTAACCCCATCATTAGTTTCCAGTAAGCATGGCAGTACAACAGATTAACCCCATCATTAGTTTCCAGTCAGCATGGTTAGTACTACAGATTTAATTAACCCCATCATTAGTTTCCAGTAGGCATGGCAGTACTACAGATTTAATTAACCCCATCATTAGTTTCCAGTAGGCATGGCAGTACTACAGATTTAACCCCATCATTAGTTTCCATAGTAGACTAAATATCAACAGATTTATCCCAGTAGTACAGTTCATTGAAGATCATTAGTTTCCAGTAAGCATGGCAGTACATACAGATTTAATTAACCCCATCATTAGTTTCCAGTAGGCATGGCAGTACTACAGATTTAATTAACCCCATCATTAGTTTCCAGTAGGCATGGCAGTACTACAGATTTAATTAACCCCATCATTAGTTTCCAGTAGGCATGGCAGTACTACAGATTTAATTAACCCCATCATTAGTTTCCAGTCAGCCTGGCAGTACTACAGATTTAATTAACCCCATCATTAGTTTCCAGTAAGCATGGCAGTACTACAGATTTAATTACCCATCATTAGTTAACATTAGTTTCCAGTAGGCAGGCAGTTACATAGAAGACTAAATTTAATTAACCCCATCATTAGATTTTTCCAGTAAGCATAGTAGTACTATCAGATTTAACCCCATCATTAGTTTCCAGTCAGCATGGCAGTACTACAGATTTAATTAACCCCATCATTAGTTTCCAGTAGGCATGGCAGTTAACTACAGATTTAATTAACCCCATCATTAGTTTCCAGTAGGCATGGCAGTACTACAGATTTAATTAACCCCATCATTAGTTTCCAGTAGGCATGGCAGTACTACAGATTTAACCCCATCATTAGTTTCCATAGTAGACTAAATATCAACAGATTTACTACAGTTAGTTAACATAGTAGTTAAGAGGAACAGATTTAGTCTAGTGGTTAGAGGAGGCAGGTAGCCTAGTGGTTAGAGGAGGCAGGTAGTCTAGTGGTTAGAGGAGGCAGGTAGCCTACAGTGGCATAGAGACTAAAGGCAGGTAGTCTAGTGGTTAGAGGAGGCAGGTAGTCTAAGTGGTTAGAGGAGGCAGGTAGTCTAGTGGTTAGAGGAGGCAGGTAGCCTGGTGGTTAGAGGAGTAGCTAAATAGGTAGCCTGGTGGTTAGAGGAGGCAGGTAGCCTAGTTGGTTAGAGGAGGCAGGTAGCCTAGTTGGTTAGAGGAGGCAGGTAGCCAACAGATTTAACCCTAGGATAGTGAGTTAGGCAGGTAGCCTAAGGAGGCAGGTAGCCTGGTGGTTAGAGACTAAATAGGCAGGTAGCCTGGTGGTTACATAGTAGGCAGGCAGCCTAGGTGGTTATAGTAGACTAAAGGTAGCCTAGTGGTTAGAGACTAAATATCAGATTTAACCCTATAGGTTAACATAGAGGAAACAGGTAGCCTGGTGGTTAGAGGACATAGTAGTGGTTAGAGGATCAGGTAGCCTAGTGGTTAGAGGAGGCAGGTAGCCTAGTGGTTAGAGGAGTTGAGGTAGCCTAGTGGTTAGAGGAGGCAGGTAAAAATCCTAGTGGTTAGGGAGTAACCAGTAGATAGAGGAGGCAGGTAGCCTGGTGGTTAGAGATGACACAGCCTGGTGGTTAGGATTTAGGTACCCATCATTAGTTTCTAGTGGTACTAGATTGAAGGATCAGGTAGCCTAGTGGTTAGAGGAGGCAGGTAGCCTGGTGGTTAGAGGAGGCAGGTGGCCTAGTGGTTAGAGGAGGCAGGTGGCCTCAGTGGTTAGAGGAGGCATGGTAGTCTACAGTGGTTAGAGGAGGCAGGCGGTACCTTGTGGTTAGAGGAGGCAGGCGGCCTAGTGGTTAGAGGAGGCAGGCGGCCTTGTGGTTAGAGGAGGCAGGCGGCCTGGTGGTTAGAGGAGGCAGGCGGCCTGGTGGTTAGAGGAGGCAGGCGGCCTGGTGGTTAGAGGAGGCAGGCGGCCTGGTGGTTAGAGGAGGCAGGCGGCCTGGTGGTTAGAGGAGGCAGGCGGCCTGGTGGTTAGAGGAGGCAGGCGGCCTGGTGGTTAGAGGAGGCAGGCGGCCTGGTGGTTAGAGGAGGCAGGCGGCCTGGTGGTTAGAGGAGGCAGGCGGCCTGGTGGTTAGAGGAGGCAGGCGGCCTGGTGGTTAGAGGAGGCAGGGGGCCTGGTGGTTAGAGGTGGCAGGCAGCCTGGTGGTTAGAGGAGGCAGGTGGCCTAGTGGTTAGAGGAGGCAGGTGGCCTAGTGGTTAGAGGAGGCAGGTAGTCTAGTGGTTAGAGGAGGCAGGCAGCCTTGTGGTTAGAGGAGGCAGGCGGCCTTGTGGTTAGAGGAGGCAGGTAGCCTAGTGGTTAGAGGAGGCAGGTAGCCTGGTGGTTAAGAGGAGGCAGGTACCCTAGTGGTTAGAGGAGGCAGGTAGTCTAGTGGTTAGAGGAGGCAGGTAGCCTAGTGGTTAGAGGAGGCAGGTAGTCTAGTGGTTAGAGGAGGCAGGTAGCCTAGTGGTTAGAGGAGGCAGGTAGCCTAGTGGTTAGAGGAGGCAGGTAGTCTAGTGGTTAGAGGAGGCAGGTAGTCTAGTGGTTAGAGGAGGCAGGTAGCCTGGTGGTTAGAGGAGGCAGGTAGTCTAGTGGTTCGAGGAGGCAGGTAGTCTAGTGGTTAGAGGAGGCAGGTAGTCTAGTGGTTAGAGGAGGCAGGTAGTCTAGTGGTTAGAGGAGGCAGGTAGTCTAGTGGTTAGAGGAGGCAGGTAGCCTGGTGGTTAGAGGAGGCAGGTAGTCTAGTGGTTAGAGGAGGCAGGTAGTCTAGTGGTTAGAGGAGGCAGGTAGCCTAGTGGTTAGAGGAGGCAGGTAGCCTGGTGGTTAGAGCGTTGGGCCAGTAATCAGAAAGGTTGCTGAATCAAATCCCTGAGCTGACAAGGTAAAACATCTGTCATTCTGCCCCTGAACAAGGCAGTTAAACCCTGTTCTCCGATGACATGGATGTCAATTAAGGCAGCCCCCCCCCCATCACCTCTCTGATTCAGAGGGGTTGGGTTAAATGGGGAAGACACGTTTCGGTTGAATACATTCAGTTGGACAACTGACTAGGTATCTCTCCCCCTTCCCCTTTACATATGCAGTGTTCCCCCTACGTTCATTTAGCCGCAACGGACCGCCACTCCAAAAACTAAATCATTTTCCGGATGGTAAAACGTTTTCAGTGTAAAAAAAAACGGCTTAATCCCTGATCTAAAGTGACCAAATTATACTGGAGACAAAAGATACTGGAGACAAAAGATACTGGAGACATAAGATACTGGAGACAAAAGATACTGGAGACATAAGAGCCTCTTTTAGAACGAACAACCTCCCATAATAAATAACAACTGGACCGGCGGAAGACTATAACGTTCCCCGAAATGTCACGGGGCACCACCCTTCATTTAGTTATGTTTGAGTAACTCGTAACGTAAACTTACAGGACATTGGCAACAACAAGACACCGTCTGCCAAGAGGAAGGCCTCGAAAATGTTCGGCGCCAATCGCCACTACCACCCAGGAGGAAGTAGAGATTATTGGGACGTGTGTAACCCACTTTCTCCCTCCTCCCCTCCTCTCCTCTCCCCTGGCCTCAACAAGACCCCCTCTGCCAAGAGGAAGGCCTCTCCTCTCCCCTTCCCCTCCCCTCCCACAACCACCCCTCCCCTGGGACCTCCCTCTCCTCTCCTCTCCCTCCTCCCCCTCCCCTCCCTCCCTCCCCCTCCTTCCCTCCCCTCCCCTCCCCCCCTCCCTCCCTCCCTCCCTCTCCCCTCCCCTCCTCTCCCCTCCTCTCCTCTCCTCTCCCCTCCTCTCCTCTCCTCTCCTGAGTGTATCTGGGCCCTGTGTGGAGCCATGCCTAAAACGACCTCCACACAGTAAATTATACATGTGTTGCTGCACTGCTGTGAGGACAACGGGTTTATCTGTGTGTGTGTGTGTGTGTGTGTGTGTGTACGTCTAAATTATGAATGTGTAGGGTTGCGGTGGGGGGGCGCGAAACTGAAAGAAAGAAAGAATGAAAGAACGACTGCAGGGAGAGAGAGAGGTGTGTCAGCGCCACCCTCAGTCTCTCCCTGCTCATCACTGAAATCACACACACACACACACACCCATTCTCTCTCACACAGTAGCTCATTATCCACTGTTGATTGGGGCACATGTTTTAATTACCACTGAACACTGAATAAGAACTATTCTACTAGGACCTGGGAATTCCTTTGTGTGTGTGTGTGTGTGTGTGTGTGTGTGTGTGTGTGTGCGTGTGTGTGCGTGTGTGTGTGCGTGTGTGTGCGTGTGTGCGTCTGTGTGTGTGTCTGTGTGCGTGTCTGTGTGTGTGTGTGTGTGTGTGTGTGTGTGTGTGTGCGTCTGTGTGCGTCTGTGTGCGTGTCTGTGTGTGTGTGCGTGTGTGTGCGTGTCTGTGTCTGTGTCTGTGTCTGTGTCTGTGTGTGTGTGTGTGTGTGTGTGTGTGTGTGTGTGTGTGTGTGTGTCTGTGTCTGTGTGTGTGTGTGTGTGTGTGTGTGTGTGTCTGTGTGTGTGTGTGTGTGTGTGTGTGTGTGTGTGTGTGTGTGTGTGTGTGTGTGTGTGTGTGTGTGTGTGTGTGTGTGTGTGTGTGTGTGTGTGTGTGTGTGTGTGTGTGTGTGTGTGTGTGTGTGTGTGTGTGTGTGTGTGTGTGTGTGTGTGTGTGTGTGTGTGTTCTCACCAGTTTGTATCTCTGCATGGGTATTCTGCTGATATCAATGGGACTCCTACTGGCCTCATCCCTGAACCAGACCTCTGACAGACCTACTGCACACATCACGTGGGCCCACCTACACACACACACAACGACACACACTTTCATTATTTTATCCCAAAAAATCACATTACAGTCCAGAAGGATTGAAACTTCAAAAAAGGCACAGATAGAAAAGAATAGTAAAATTGTCACACAAAAAAAGACAGTCAGACCTTTACCGTAATAACAACGACACAAAGACAGTCAGACCTTTAACGTACCAACCAGTCAGATCAACGACAGTCAGACCTTTACCAAACGACAGTCAGAGACCTTTTACCAACGACAGTCAGACCTTTACCGTACCAACGACAGTCAGACCTTTACCGTACCAACGACAGTCAGACCTTTACCGTACCAACGACAGTCAGACCTTTACCGTACCAACGACAGTCAGACCTTTACCGTACCAACGACAGTCAGACCTTTACCGTACAACGACAGTCAGACCTTTACCGTATCAACGACAGTCAGACCTTTACCGTATCAACGACAGTCAGACCTTTACCGTATCAACGACAAGTCAGACAGTCAGACCTTCACAGTCAGTACGTATCAACGACAGTCAGACCTTTTACGACAGTCAGACCTTTACCAACGACAGTCAGACCTTTACCGACCTTTACCTCTAACGGGCCATTCGTAATAACTAACGGGCCATTCGTAATAACTAACGGGCCATTCGTAATAACTAACGGGTCAGTTCATAATAACTAACGGGCCATTCGTAATAACTACCGGGCCATTCGTAATAACTAACGGGCCGTTCATAATAACTAATGGGACATTAATAATAACTACCGGGCCATTCGTAATAACTACCGGGCCATTCGTAATAACTAGCGGGCCATTCGTAATAACTAACGGGCCATTCGTAATAACTAACGGGCCATTCTTTATAACTAACGGGCCACCTAATAACTAACGGGCCATTCGTAATAACTAACGGGCCGTTCGTAATAACGTAATAACTAACGGGCCAGTAACGGGCCATTCCTTTAACGGGCCATTCGTAATAACTAACGGGCCATTCGTAATAGCTAACAGGCCATTCGTAATAACTAACGGGCCATTCGTAGTAACTAACGGGCCATTCGTAGTAACTAACGGGCCATTCATAATAACTAACGGGCCATTCATAATAACTAGCGGGCCATTCATAATAACTAGCGGGCCGTTCATAATAACTAACGGGCCGTTCATAATAACTAACGGGCCATTCATAATAACTAACGGGTCATTCATAATAACTAACGGGTCATTCGTAATAACTAACGGGCATTCAGCATAACTAACGGGCATTCAGCATAACTAACGGGCCATTCATAAATTGTCCTTACTTGTCATCTGTAGTTTTCTTCAGAGCTCCTCTCCTCTCAGATTACACAGACAACACTCCTGGGAAAGAGAGAAAGAAGAGGAAGAGGGAGATTACATTCACCCATTTCAATCATAAATAAATACTCATAGACGTATCAAATCAACAACATCTATTAAAGTGATGTCATACAGAAGAAACAAATCTGATTGGCTACTTACAGCCGTCAAGGTTCCGTCCGCGCAGCGATCACACGACCAGTCCTCGCTGACATCATCAGCGGCGACGCCATAGCAACCTAGCGGTGACGATACAGGACGGAGCATAAGAACACAGAACGCAACCACACATTATCCCATCACAGCAGATCCGATCTCCTCTAACACAGTCTACATGGGGAAGACCACATGGTCAGTCAGAGGAAATAGTAACTGCTCCAAAAAAGAGAATGTTCCATATCCACCACAATACAGACTGTCCGAAAGTTCCATATCCACTACAATACAGACTGTCCAAAAGTTCCATATCCACTACAATACAGACTGTCCAAAAGTTCCATATCCACTACAATACAGACTGCCAGAAAGAGAACATTCCATATTCAATACAGACTGCCAGAAAGAGAACATTCCATATTCAATACAGACTGCCAGAAAGAGAACATTCCATATTCAATACAGACTGCCAGAAAGAGAACATTCCATATTCAATACAGACTGCCAGAAAGAGAACATTCCATATTCAATACAGACTGCCAGAAAGAGAACATTCCATACTGTCAGAAAGAGAACATTCCATATTCAATACAGACTGTCAGAAAGAGAACATTCCATATTATTGCCAGAAAGAGAACATTCCATATTCAATACAGACTGTCAGAAAGAGAACATTCCATATTCACTACAATACAGACTGTCAGAAAGAGAACATTCCATATTCACTACAATACAGACTGTCAGAAAGAGAACATTCCATATTCACTACAATACAGACTGTCAGAAAGAGAACATTCCATATTCACTACAATACAGACTGCCAGAAAGAGAACATTCCATATTCACTACAATACAGACTGCCAGAAAGAGAACATTCCATATTCACTACAATACAGACTGCCAGAAAGAGAACATTCCATATTCACTACAATACAGACTGTCAGAAAGAGATCCATATGGAGACAGGACACAGAAAGAGTGTCTGTCTGTTGTCTGTGTGTACTGTCTGTCAGAAAGAGAACATTCCATATTCACTACAATACAGACTGTCAGAAAGAGAACATTCCATATTGTGTACAATGACTGTCAGAAAGAGAACATTCCATATTCACTTCAATACAGATCAGAAAGAGAACATTCCATATTCATACAATCAGACTGCCAAAAGAGAACATTCCATATTTCAATACAGACTGAAAGAAAGACACACCATTCCATATCTTCCTCTACAGACTGCCAGAAAGAGAACATTCCATATTCACTACAATACAGTCTGTCAGTCTGAGAACATTCCATATTCTGTCTGTGCTATGCAGGGTTCCTTTCCCTTCTCCAATCATCTTCTATTCAGACATATCAGTGTGGAAACAGACAGTCAGACTCCTTCAAAGGCTGCTTGAAATAACAGACACACCATACCATATCTTCCCTCGGTCTGACAACTCCATTGTGTCCTCCTCCCAGAGTGTGAACCTGCGTGATCCTGGACAACACCCTGTGTGGTCAACCAATTGGCAGGTGAAAAGTTGTACAGGATGCTGTGTAGTGAGACGAAACAATCAACAAGCTGACGAGGAAACTCCAAGTGCTAAGAACCAACTAATGAGAGAGAGAGAGACACATCAGGCTTTGTACTCAGTGAACTTTTTCCACCAGAGCTCAGAACATGGAGCACACAATCCAGGCACACACATCACACACGTCTGGATTACTGCAACCGCTGTTGGCTGGGCCCTGCCTGTGCCATTAAACCCCCAACTCATCCAGCGTGAACCCGTCTGGTGTTCAACCTTCCCAAGTTCTCTGACAGGTGATCACTGGCTTCCAGTGAAGTCGCATCCTACAAGACCATGGTGCTTGCCTACGGGCTGGGAGGGGGGCACGTCTGCTCCAGGCTCCAGGCCCTGAAACAAGGGCACTGCGTTCATCCACCTCTGGCCTGCTCGCCTCCCTACCACTGAGGAAGTCAGCTTCCGCTCAGCCCAGTCAAAACTGTTCGAGGCCCCCCAATGGTGGAACAAACTCGGGGACGCCAGGACAGCGGAGTCAATCACCACCTTCCGGAGACACCTGAAACCCCACCTCTTCAAGGAATACCTAGGATAGGATAAGTAAGGAGACCCCCCCTTAAATGATTTAGATGCACTGATTGTAAAGTGGCTGTTCCACTGGATGTCAGAAGGTGAATTCACCAATTTGTGGCTCTTAAGTCCTAAATGGTTGTAAATGGAGAAGACTGTCAGAAAAAACATTCCATATTCACTACAATACAGACAGAAAGAGAACATTCCATATTCAGACTGCCAAACTAGTCGAACATTCCATATTCACTCAATACACAGTGTGTCTATTCTCTCAGACTGTGAAAGTGTGCGTGTGAGAACATTCTATTCACTACTACAGTGTGTCAGAAAGAGAACATTCCATATTCACTACAATACAGACTGTCAGAAAGAGAACATTCCATATTCACTGTCAGACTCTCTGTTCCATATTCAATACAGACTGCCAGAAAGAGTGTCATTCTCATATTCACTACAATACAGACTGCCTGAAAGAGAACATTCCATATCCACTACAATACAGACTGCCAGAAAGAGAACGTTCCATATTCAATACAGACTGCCAGAAAGAGAACATTCCATATACAATACAGACTGTCAGAAAGAGATGGTATGGAGACAGGTGTGTGAAAGAGTGTCTGTCTGTCTGTGTGTCTGTGTGTCTGTGTGTCTGTCTGTGGGGTGTCTTTCCTTCTCCAATCATCTTCTATTCATGTGAACCAAAACAGACAGTCAGACTCCTTTCAAAGGTTGAAATAACAGACACACCATACCATATCTTCTCTCTGTGTGTGTGCGTGTGTGTGTGTCTGGTATTGGCAGGAAAAGTTGTACAGGATGTGTGTGTGTCGAAACAATCTCTGACGAGAGAAATCCAACTAATGTGTGCGAGTCTGTCTCTCTGTGTGTGTGTCTGTCTCCACCAGAGCTCAGAACATGGAGCACACACACACACACACACACCCTGTCCCTCCACCCTCTTCTCTCCCTACTCACTAGCGTGAACCTGTAGACAGCACCCCTGACAGGTGATCAGCGGGCTGGTGTCGTCCTCCTGCAGTAGGGCGTTGGTGGGGGTGTGGGGGCACGTCTGCTCCCTGTAGCTGAAACAGATCTCTGGTAGCAGGGTCTTGTCTCCTCAGACCCCCTGGTCCTCCTCTAGTCCTGGAGGTGGTGGGAGACGGGGGAGGGAGGTGTGTGTTGAGGCGGTCAGCTCTGTCCTCAGGCTGGGTATGCGGATTGAAGGAGAGTTTGTCTGTAGTGATATGACTCTGTGCTGGAGTGTTGATGACAGTGCGTGGCTTGTCCATGGTTGTAGGAGAAGACTGTCAAAACAGTTAGTGAAACTGTGCGTGTCCTACACAGTGTGTCTGTCTCTCTGTGTGTGTGTGTGTGTGTGTCTGTCTCTCTCTGTGTGTGTGCGTGTGTGTGTGTCTGTCTCTGTGTGTGTGTGCGTGTCTGTCTCTCTGTGTGTCTCTGTGTGTGTGTGTCTGTCTGTGTGTGTGTGTCTGTGTGTCTGTGTCTGTGTGTGTGTGTCTGTGTGTGTGTGTGTGTGTGTGTGTGTGTGTCTGTCTCTCTGTGTGTGTGTGTGTGTGTGTGTGTCTGTGTGTGTGTGTGTGTGTGTGTGTGTGTGTGTGTGTGTCTCTCTGTGTGTGTGTGTGTGTGTGTGTGTGTGTGTGTGTGTGTGTGTGTGTGTGTCTGTCTGTCTGTCTGTCTGTCTGTCTGTGTGTGTGTGTGTGTGTGTGTGTGTGTGTGTGTGTGTGTGTCTGTCTCTCTGTGTGTGTGTGTGTGTGTGTGTCTGTCTCTGTGTGTCTGTCTGTGTGTGTGTGTGTGTCCCTGTCTCTCTCTGTGTGTGTGTGTCTGTCTCTGTGTGTGTGTGTGTGTGTGTCTGTCTGTGTACCTGGTAGTAGGGCATGAACAGTGTGCAGACAGCGCAGTGCGGTAACATCTTGGCTGCGTTAGCGTTGTACTCTCTCTCCGCCGTGAAGTAACACTTCCTGTTCTGCCACAGGAAGAGGAGGGGCTTAGCCCATGGCTCAGCCTCCTGCTCCTCCCCCAAAGACACCTCCGGGGGTTCTGGGTAAAAAAATAAAACGGGACTGATCTGTGACGGAGTTAAAGATACTTGACTGTTGAACCAACAGACTTGATGCTGATGCTTTTAGTAACAATTTACATGTGAGTCGTTTAGTGAGTCATTTAGCAGACTCTCTTATCCAGTAGGGAGTCATTTAGAGACTTACAGTAGGGAGTCATTTAGCAGACTCTCTTATCCAGAGAGACTTACAGTAGTGAGTCATTTAGCAGACTCTCTTATCCAGGGAGTCATTTAGCAGACTCTCTTATCCAGAGAGACTGACCGTAGTGAGTCATTTAGCAGACTCTTATCCAGAGATACTTACAGAAGGGAGTCATTTAGCAGACTCTCTTATCCAGAGAGACTGACAGTAGTGAGTCATTTAGCAGACTCTCTTATCCAGAGAGACTGACCGTAGTGAGTCATTTAGCAGACTCGCTTACCCAGAGAGACTGACCGTAGTGAGTCATTTAGCAGACTCTCTTATCCAGAGACTGACAGTAGGGAGTCATTTAGCAGACTCTCTTATCCAGAGAGACTGACAGTAGGGAGTCATTTAGCAGACTCTCTTATCCAGAGAGACTGACAGTAGGGAGTCATTTAGCAGACTCTCTTATCCAGAGAGACTGACAGTAGGGAGTCATTTAGCAGACTCTCTTATCCAGAGAGACTTACAGTAGGGAGTCATTTAGCAGACTCTCTTATCCAGAGAGACTGACAGTAGGGGTCATTTAGCAGACTCTTATTGACAGTAGGGAGTCATTTAGCAGACTCTTATCCAGAGAGACTGACAGTAGGGAGTCATTTAGCAGACTCTCTTATCCAGAGAGACTGTATCTAGTCACTGTACATTGTTAATGGACTAACAGGGAATGTTGGGTTAAATATATAACATTAACACTGTTAATGGACTAGCAGGGAATGTTGGGTTTTAAAATATAAAATATTAACACTGTTAATGTTGGGTTTTAATATCATACGTTGAGTTTAGTTTGTTAGTTTTGGGGGTGTGGCTTAATATTGTAATCTTGATTTATGTATGATGCTTACTCTATATAATAATCTATTTCAAGAACTGTCAATAATGTCCAATAAAAATATTTGTAAAAAAAAACAACAACCTGTCAATGGACAGTTAATGAATGGACATATTAATGTCAGTTGTTCTTAAAATGGTTGTTCATGAGGAAGTAAAACATTTGTTTTAAGTTGCTTCTATCCAGGTAATATTGTTAAAGAGTGGGAGTCGTTCATAAGGAAGTAAAACATTTGTTTTAAGTTGCTTCTATCCAGGTAATATTGTAAAAGTCGCTCTGGATAATTTGTTTTAAGTTGCTTCTATCCAGGTAATATTGTTAAAATGACTTAAATGTAATGTAAATGTAGGTAATATTGTTAAAGAGTGGGAGTCGTTCATAAGGAAGTAAAACATTTGTTTTAAGTTGCTTCTATGCAGGTAATATTGTTAAAGAGTGGGAGTCGTTCATAAGGAAGTAAAACATTTGTTTTAAGTTGCTTCTATCCAGGTAACAATGTTAAAGAATGTGGCATTAGCATTCCTGAGGCTAAAAACTCATTCTGAGGTAAACCGACCATCATCGCAAACCATCCCTGTGTGTGTGTGTGTGTGTGTGTGTGTGTGTGTGTGTGTGTGTGTGTGTGTGCCTACCGTCGTCGCTGACAGCCTGTTGTTTGACAGTGGAGGGCACGGCCCGGGCGGTGGGCCTCCTCAGAGGGCGACGCCAGCTCTTACTGGTTCTCTTCACCAGCGGAGCAACAGGGTACTGGGAAAGACAGGGGGTCAAATGTCATTGGTGTGTGTGGTGCAGCAGGGTACTGGGACAGACAGGGGGTCAAATGTCATTGGTGTGTGTGGTGCAGCAGGGTACTGGGACAGACAGGGGGTCAAATGTCATTGGTGTGTGTGGTGCAGCAGGGTACTGGGACAGGGGGTCAAATGTCATTGGTGTGTGTGTGTGGTGCAGCAGGGTACTGGGAAAGACAGGGGGTCAAATGTCATTGGTGTGTGTGTGGTGCAGCAGGGTACTGGGAAAGACAGGGGGTCAAATGTCATTGGTGTTGTGTGTGTGTGTGGTGGAGCAGGGTACTGGGAAAGACAGGGGGTCAAATGTCATTGGTGTGTGTGTGTGTGTACTGGGACAGATGTGTCAAATGTGTGTGTGTGTGTGGTGCAGCAGGGTACTGGGACAGACAGGGGGTCAAATGTCATTGGTGTGTGTGTGGTGCAGCAGGGTACTGGGAAAGACAGGGGGTCAAATGTCATTGGTGTGTGTGTGTGTGTGTGTGTGTGTGTGTGTGTGTGTGTGTGTGGGTGCAGCAGGGTACTGGGACAGACTGGGGGTCAAATGTCATTGGTGTGTGTGTGGTGCAGCAGGGTACTGGGAAAGACAGGGGGTCAAATGTCATTGGTGTGTCATTGGTGTGTGTGTGTGTGTGTGTGTGTGTGTGTGGCCCCAGCAGGGTACTGGGAAAGACAGGGGGTCAAATGTCATTGGTTGTGTGGGTGCAGCAGGGTACTGGGAAAGACCGGGGCCCCAAATGTCATTGGTGTTTTGACCGGGGCCCCAATAGGGACATTTTGACCGTGGGCCCCAATAGGGACAGACAGGGGGTCAAATAGGGATCTTTTGACCGGGGCCCCAATAGGGACATGTTTGACCGTGGCCCCAATAGGGACATTTGGGAAAGAGGGGTCAAATGTCATTTTGTGTGTGTGGTGCAGCAGGGTACTGGGACAGACAGGGGGTCAATGTCAGGGACATGGTGTGTGTGTGTGTGTGTGTGTGGTGTGTGTGGGTGTGTGTTGTGTGTGGGGCCCCAATAGGGTGTGTTGTGACAGCAGGGTACTGGGACAGATAGGGATGTCATTTTGTGTGTGTGGGCCCTGGGACAGATAGGGTCAAATGTCATATATGATGATGGTTTTGCAAAGGGTACTGGGAAAGACAGGGGTCAAATGTCATTTTGTGTGTGTGTGTGTGTGTCGTATGTGTGTGTGTGGAGCAGCAGGGTACTGGGAAAGACAGGGGTCAAATGTCATTGTGTGTGTGTGGTGCAGCAGGGTACTGGGACAGATGGGGGTCAAATGTCATTGTGTGTGTGTGTGTTATCAGGGTACTGGGACAGATAGGGGGTTATCAGACTGTGTGGTTAAAGATTAAAAGGTGTCCCCTCCCCCCAAATGACACCCTATTCCATAGTGCACCACATTGACCGGGGTTATAGGGGAGTAAATTGGCTAGGCCCCAATAGGGTTATTTGACCGGGGCCCCAATAGGGTTATTTAGACCGGGGCCCCAATAGGGTTATTTTGACCAGGGCCCCAATAGGGTTATTTTGTGTGTGTAGGTTATTTTGACCGGGCCCCAATAGGGACATTTTGTGTGTTATAGGGATATATGTATATGATGGTTTTGTTAATCAAATGGATTGAAATGGGTATTTTCCAAAGCGTGTGTGTTATCGTATGTGTGTGTGTTATCGTATGTGTGTGTGTTATCGTGTGTGTGTGTGTGTGTGTTATCGTATGTGTGTGTGTGTTATCATATGTGTGTGTGTGTGTGTTATCGTATGTGTGTGTGTGTGTGTGTTATCGTATATGTGTGTGTGTGTGTTATCGTATATGTGTGTGTGTGTGTATCGTATGTGTGTGTGTGTATGTGTGTGTGTTATCGTATGTGTGTGTGTGATGTATATATATGTGTGTGTGTTATGTGTGTGTGTGTGATCGTATATGTGTGTGTGATCGTATATGTGTGTGTGCTTTATCGTGTTCATGTGTCTTAGCAGCCATACGCACAGTGCAAACCTCTCCAGGTTCCAGCCCCGAGTCGCCACACTCAAAGTCGCTCAAATCATTATCATAGTCTTCCTCCTCTTCTTCAGCCTCTCCTTCCGATGACTCACTACTACTCTCCTCCCTCGTGCTGCTCTGCCCCTCATCCTCCGAATCTCCCTCTTCCATATCTGACACCTCTCCTTCCCCCGGTCTCTCCTCCAAGGGCGATTCGGGAGGGTCAGGTTCTAGAGCCCCCTCGGCCTCCCTCTCCACCCCCAGTTCCCTGCACAGAGCCAGGGCTTCCGCTGCCTCCACCTCCCCTCTCTGGAGCTCAAAGTCTCCACAGAGGCCCAGGGGCTCCCCGACACCGGCCGACCCCAGAGAGGTGGACTCCAGCTGGGCCCAGGTGAGAGGCCCGTCCCCATGTCCCTCTGGATCCTGGTCGTCAGTCTCAGTTTCGTGATCGAGGTCTGTGACCTCTTTGCACTGCGGCTCGGTCCACATGGTGTAAGGTAGTGCATCGTGGGTATAGTCGGCGGGGAGCTCCGGGTGGTGGAGGCTCTCGATGAGCACCGCAGGACTCTGGGAGTTGAGGTTCTTCCAGATGCCGTCTGAGAAAGGTTTGGGCTCCAGGTAGAGGCTTTGGGAACTACAAACAGAGTCCACGTTTCGAGAACTACAAATGGAATCCACGTTTCGGGAACTACAAATGGAATCCACGTTTTGGGAACTACAAATGGAATCCACGTTTTGGGAACTACAAATGGAATCCACGTTTTGGGAACTACAAATGGAATCCACGTTTTGGGAACTACAAATGGAATCCACGTTTTGGGAACTACAAATGGAATCCACGTTTCGGGAACTACAAACGGTATCCATGTTTGAGTGTGGAGTTTGGTCATGGTTGTTTTGGTGTTGTACCGTTGCTGAATGATCATTTAATTCACTCAGCTCAGAAAAGTGTGCCAACTTATCTTTACAAGTCAAACTGGTGCTCGCTAGACATAAACCCTGAGTACTGGAGTCTCTAAATCCATGGTCTCTTTGGGAGGATCCCTCTGAGTCGGAGTCCGTGGGCACTGCTGCAGTTGCCGCCGAGGCCCTGTGTTTCTGGGTTTCTGCGCTGGCAGTAGTGTAACGTCACAGAGCATGTGGTTATTATTGCTAGCAAGGGTCTCCGCGGAGGTTTGACTACAGTGGTTCTCGGGGTCAGCACTGCCTCAGACAATGTTTGGATTGGTAGTGCTTCTCGATGGGAAGCGTTGAGCGGCGGCCATTTTGTGCAGAGAGGCGTCCATTTCGGGTTGAGCGTCGCTAGTTGCACTAGCCGCGTAAGCTGCTACCTGTAACTTCAGCTCTGGCCTATGGTGGTGGTCTTCAGTAGGACCAGAGTGCCGAGAGGGGGCCATTTTGTGTTCAGAGGCGTCCATTTTGGGCCGAGCGTTGCTAGTTGCATTAGCCACGTAAGCCGCTACCTGTAACTCCAGCTCTGGTCTATGGTGGTGGTCTTCAGCAGAACCCAAGCGCCAGTCTCTGCAAGGCGCTAACGGTCGAAAATCCTCTTCCTCTGACTTCTTTGACGCCAACTCCACCTCGCACACCTCGTCCGTTAACGTTTCCGTTCCTGGCGAGAGGGTCGTGGGTGTCTCGCGTCGGAGCACGGGGGCGAGGACCGGGTGACTGCCCGGCAAATCCGGTGAGGTTAGAGCACCACCGTGTCGGCCAGTCGAGGAGGACGACGAACTCTGACCTTTGATCTCGGCGTGACCTCCGCTGACGGCGAGTGTGAGGGAGGGCATCTCCTGGGTGAGAACGGGCGGCAGGGGCGGGCAGAACCTCGTCTCTCCAGACAGTTCTGGAGTGAGGAAGGGCATGTCCACCCCGTTGTTCCTCTGGAGGAGAGGAGGGCAACAGTCTTGTAAACTACACCTCGGAAGAAGGGAAGGGTTTCGTATGGGGACACGGTTGTGTGTAGTACACACAGGGAGAGAGGAACGGTTTTCAACGGGAGTGTAGTTTTTTTCACTACACCTGAACAAGCTAGCTGGACCAGAACCAGAACCAGAGCTGGAAATAACACGTCCTCTGGACCCAGAGTCAGTATCCGTGTAAATGTCATTGTAAAGTGCTGGTGTTTTGCTTTCAGAGGTGTGACTGCTGTGCGTAGTAGTAGTAGTATTTACCGCGGTACCTTGACACTTATCCATTTTATACTCAGTGCTGGGGGTTGAGGTTAGGTTTAAAGAAGACTTCTCTACACAAGAAGAACTTGATTGAAAAGCTCCAGGGCCACAGGCCGAGTCCGTCCACCCCTGAGCCCCAGTCGGGTGCACCGTTCTGGGGGAAGGTAACCTGGTCTGTAAAGGGTGGACATTCACAGAGCAGTCCTCGGGGACCTGTCCCAGCGGGGTCGATTCTATACATACTGACTTCAACGGTCCTCCGGGGATTTCTCTTCTTTCTGATCGGGCAGGTGTAGGGGCAGCCTCGGACCTCTGATGGGGTCCTTTAATGACCTCTGCGAACTCTGACCCTGAGGGGTTCTGTGGAGGGTTAGCGGGATGCAGATGGGGTGAAGGGTGAGTCCCCGCCCCTGTCCCTTGTTCTGTGGGGTCCACTGAGACAGGGGTCAGAAGGGGAGAGGGGCGAGAAGAGAAGTCGGAAGAGGGAGAGGGGAAAGACGAGGGACGCAGAGGTTCAGGAGGACAGGGGAAGGCCAACCGGTCTCTCTCCACTTCCATTCTGTTGACTTTCACCACACACATCTGCCGACAAGGACCTGTGAAACAGAGACACAACAGAAAATCCGCTCTCAGATAAAATAAAAAAATATTTTAAATACCTTTGAGATGGTCAAAAAACAACAACATTTGAATGATAAAATATTAGTCTACATGGACTCGAATCCAGAAGATATAACAGAAAAAAGGGCTTGGGTCCGTTTGGATCTCTAACCAATAGAATTAGTAATTACAATTCTAGAATGGACATGAACCTGCTTATGATGGGTTACCCATAGAATTAGGAATTACAATTCTAGAATGGACATGAACCTGCTTATGATGGGTGAGGCATAGAATTAGGAATTACAATTCTAGAATGGACATGAACCTTCTTATGATGGGATAAAAGGGCAGCCATTTTGGTCAGGGAGTTGGTCCACCGCGCTTTGCCAGTGCTGTTTAAAAGACATGGTGTAAAATAACAAAGTTAAAAGAATTTCGTCTGCACTGTATATCTGTTAGTTAGCCAGACTGTTTGAGACGAATGGTTCCCATTCATTTTCTATGGACAATATTTTTAGGTTGACAATAATTCTATAGCACAATTTCTGATATATCACACACCTTAGTTTTATTTTAAAATAGCAGAATTATCCTTCTACTGCCATTCATTCCAATTAGACTGGTTTGGATTTCTCCCTGACCAAGATGGCTGACATTTTCACCCCATTCTGGAACGTTGACGGTTCATGACATAGCCCCCTCTAGTCATTTAATAGGATCTCTTACCATCGATCAATATATCATTCAGAATCAAATGAACTAATCTCTTACCAGGGAGCCGGAGTGTATTCTCAGTCTGATCCTGTCCTTCCTCCTCATCGTCCTCATCCTCCCCGGCCCTGCAGCCTCGCCGGACCTTGGGACCCAGGGGGCCTCCGAGGCCTCTCCTCCTACCCAGGACAGAGCACCCTTCCAAGGCTACAGGCTCCTCGCTGGTCCTCAGGCGCTTGGATCTGGTCCGTGGGTGTGAGAGGCTGCTGTAAAGGGGGACACATTTAGCATCTCTTTGACATGCCACTTATTCAGAACAATTAAAAAATTATATATATATATTCAATGCATGTTCACACACACTTCCAAACTCCTCCCTCCTCCTCCCACACCCCTCCCTCCATCCCCATCCAAACTCCCCCCACCTCCTCCCTTCATCCAAACTCCTCCCTCCTCCCACACCCCTCCCTCCCCATCCAAACTCCTCCATCCTCCTCCCACACTCTCCATCCCCATCCAAACTCCTCCCTCCTCCTCCCCCATCCCCATCCAAACTCCTCCCTCCTCCCACACCCCTCCCTCCCTCCATCCCCATCCAAACTCCTCCCTCCTCCTCCCACACCCCTCCATCCCCATCCAAACTCCTCCATCCTCCTCCCACACTCTCCATCCCCATCCAAACTCCTCCTCCTCCTCCCTCCATCCCCATCCAAACTACTGCCTCCTCCTCCCACACCCCTCCATCCCCATCCAAACTCCTCCCTCCCTCTCCCAACCCCCCTCCACCCCCATCCCCCTCCTCCCTCCCTCCATCCCCATCCAAACTCCTCCTCCCTCCATCCCCATCCAAACTACTCCCTCCTCCTCCCACACCCCTCCATCCCCATCCAAACTCCTCCCTCCCTCTCCCACACCCCCTCCACCCCCATCCTCCTCCTTCCTCACACCATCCCCCCTCCTCCCTCCCTCCATCCCCATCCAAATTCCTCCCCCCTCCTCCCACACCCCTCCATCCCCACCCTCCTTCTCCCTCCTCCATCCCCATCCTCCTCCCTCCCACTATCCCCATCCTCCATCCCCATCCTCCATCCCCATCCAAACCCTCCATCCTCCCTCCCACACTCCTCCATCCCCATCCTCCCACACTCCTCCCACACTCCTCCATCCCCCCCTCCCCCACACACTCCTCCATCCCCCTCCTCCTCCCCACACTCCTCCATCCCCCTCCTCCTCCCACACTCCTCCATCCCCCCTCCTCCTCCCACACTCCTCCATCCCCATCCATCCCCCCCTCCTCCTCCATCCCCCTCCTCCTCCCACTCCCCCCCCATCCTCTTCCTCCCACACCCCTCCATCCCCATCCATCCCCCTCCTCCTCCCACACCCCCATCCTCTTCCTCCCACACCCCTCCATCCCCATCCTCTCCTCCCCTCCTCCTCCCACACTCCTCCATCCCCTCCCCTCCTCCTCCCACTCTCCTCCATCCCCCTCCTCCATCCCCATACCTGTTCACAGGGGTCTTGACCCGGCTGCGCTGAAGCCAGTTCTGCAGTTCTGGGGTGGTGGCGGGCGTGGCTCGGGTGTGGTCCAGGGGACAGGAGTCTTTCCCCAGCTTCCATACAGCATAGCGGTCCGGTTGGAACCACTTCACAAAGGGATCCATGCTGATCTTCACCATGTCTTTACTGCATGTACACTACGGAGGAGGGGAGAAGGCACTTAGCATACTACTTAGTGTGGAAAATCTTCTAGAGAGGTAGGGAGGAGGGTTAGGAACCAGACTAGCATACTATTTAGTGTGGAACTCTCCACAAATGGAGACTAGAGAGGTAGGGAGAAGGGTTAGGAACCAGACTAGCATACTACTTAGTGTGGAACATCTCCACAAATGGGGACTAGAGAGGTAGAGAGGAGGGTTAGGAACCAGACTAGCATACTATTTAGTGTGGAACTCTCCACAAATGGAGACTAGAGAAGTAGGGAGGAGGGTTTGGAACCAGACTAGCATACTACTTAGGGTGGAACATCTCCACAAATGGAGACTAGAGAGGTAGGGAGAAGGGTTAGGAACCAGACTAGCATACTATTTAGTGTGGAACCTCTCCACAAAAGGAGACTAGAGAGGTAGGGAGAAGGGTTAGGAACCAGACTAGCATACTATTTAGTGTGGAACCTCTCCACAAAAGGAGACTAGAGAGGTAGGGAGGAGGGTTAGGAACCAGACTAGCATACTATTTAGTGTGGAACCTCTCCACAAAAGGAGACTAGAGAGGTAGGGAGGAGGGTTAGGAACCAGACTAGCATACTATTTAGTGTAGAACCTCTCCACAAAAGGAGACTAGAGAGGTAGGGAGAAGGGTTAGGAACCAGACTAGCATACTATTTAGTGTAGAACCTCTCCACAAAAGGAGACCAGAGAGATAGGGAGGAGGGTTAGGAACTAGTAGAATCTCTAGCTTGTTAGCTGTGTGTCCAGGGGGGGGAGTAGAATCTCTAGCTTGTTAGCTGTGTGTCCAGGGGGAAGTAGAATCTCTAGCTTGTTAGCTGTGTGTCCAGGGGAAGTAGAGTCTCTAGCTTGTTAGCTGTGTGTGTCCAGGGGAAGTAGAGTCTCTAGCTTGTTAGCTGTGTGTGTCCAGGGGAAGTAGAATCTCTAGCTTGTTAGCTGTGTGTCCAGGGGAAGTAGAATCTCTAGCTTGTTAGCTGTGTGTCCAGGGGAAGTAGAATCTCTAGCTTGTTAGCTGTGTGTCCAGGGGAAGTAGAATCTCTAGCTTGTTAGCTGTGTGTGTCCAGGGGAAGTAGAATCTCTAGCTTGTTAGCTGTGTGTCTCCAGGGGAAGTAGAATCTCTAGCTTGTTAGCTGTGTGTCCAGGGGAAGTAGAATCTCTAGCTTGTTAGCTGTGTCTCTCCAGGGGAAGTAGAATCTCTAGTTTGTTAGCTGTGTGTCCAGGGGAAGTAGAATCTCTAGCTTGTTAGCTGTGTGTCCAGGGGAAGTAGAATCTCTAGCTTGTTAGCTGTGTCTCTCCAGGGGAAGTAGAATCTCTAGTTTGTTAGCTGTGTGTCCAGGGGGAAGTAGAATCTCTAGCTTGTTAGCTGTGTGTCCAGGGGGAAGTAGAATCTCTAGCTTGTTAGCTGTGTGTCCAGGGGAAGTAGAATCTCTAGCTTGTTAGCTGTGTGTGTCCAGGGGAAGTAGAATCTCTAGCTTGTTAGCTGTGTGTGTCCAGGGGAAGTAGAATCTCTAGCTTGTTAGCTGTGTGTGTCCAGGGGAAGTAGAATCTCTAGCTTGTTAGCTGTGTGTGTCCAGGGGGAAGTAGAATCTCTAGATTGTTAGCTGTGTGTGCTCGAAGCTTCCATTGTGAAAGTGACATCACCTGTCCTGAGACCCAGAAGTACTCTCACATATACACAACCCCCCCCCCCCCCCCAGAGGTACTGACCATAGTTCTGGAGGGGTCCCTGGTTCCACGTGGAAATACACACAACAGAAATAGTTCAGAGGAAACAGCGTGGCGTTTTCTTCATCTTACCTGAGTGGCCACCTTGCCATAGTCAATCCATCGGACACTGGCGAAGTTGGTCGACTCCGCACAGTTGAAGCCGTGGTTGAAGCCAGCGTGGTAACCATAGGGAAAGGTGATCATAAACTCCCCTGCCTCCTGGGTGATCTGGAGAAGGGGGGGGGGGTTATTGAGGACAAAAACCACTGGTAAATTTCCTCTTTTGTCCCCATTTTATTTAATTTGACCTTTATTTAACCAGGCAAGTCAGTTAAGAACAAATTCTTCTTTTCAATGACGGCCTAGGAACAGTGGGTTAACTGCCTGTTCAGGGGCAGAATGACAGATTTGTACCTTGTCAGCTCGGGGGTTTGAACTCGCAACCTTCCGGTTACTGGTCCAACGCTCTAACCACTAGGGTACCCTGCCACCTCTACACTCTAACCACTAGGCTACCCTGCCACCTCTACACTCTAACCACTAGGCTACCCTGCCACCTCTACACTCTAACCACTAGGCTACCCTGCCACCTCTACACTCTAACCACTAGGCTACCCTGCCACCTCTACACTCTAACCACTAGGCTACCCTGCCACCTCTACACTCTAACCACTAGGCTACCCTGCCACCTCTACACTCTAACCACTAGGCTACCCTGCCACCTCTACACTCTAACCACTAGGCTACCCTGCCACCTCTACACTCTAACCACTAGGCTACCCTGCCGCCTCTACACTCTAACCACTAGGCTATCCTGCCGCCTCTACACTCTAACCACTAGGCTACCCTGCCACCTCTACACTCTAACCACTAGGCTACCCTGCCGCCCCATTGAGATCCCTTGACAGAAGAGAGAATCTCCTCCACTGCTGTTGGCAGGATCACTTGTGTTCATCTACTTAACGTATCAGCCTCACAGCCCCTACCAGATATACACAACCTCTCTCCTAATGACGACCAGGTTAGGCATCTCACATATACACAACCTCTCTCCTAATGACGACCAGGTTAGGGTTAGGTATCTCACATATACACAACCTCTCTCCTAATGACGACCAGGTTAGGGTTAGGTATCTCACATATACACAACCTCTCTCCTCATGACGACCAGGTTAGGGTTAGGTATCTCACATATACACAACCTCTCTCCTAATGACGACCAGGTTAGGTATCTCACATATACACAACCTCTCTCCTAATGACGACCAGGTTAGGGTTAGGTATCTCACATATACACAACCTCTCTCCTAATGACGACCAGGTTAGGTATCTCACATATACACAACCTCTCTCCTAATGACGACCAGGTTAGGTATCTCACATATACACAACCTCTCTCCTAATGACGACCAGGTTAGGGTTAGGTATCTCACATATACACAACCTCTCTCCTAATGACGACCAGGTTAGGGTTAGGTATCTCACATATACACAACTCTCTCCTAATGACGACCAGGTTAGGTATCTCACATATACACAACCTCTCTCCTAATGACGACCAGGTTAGGTATCTCACATATACACAACCTCTCTCCTAATGACGACCAGGTTAGGGTTAGGTATCTCACATATACACAACCTCTCTCCTAATGACGACCAGGTTAGGCATCTCACATATACACAACCTCTCTCCTAATGACGACCAGGTTAGGTATCTCACATATACACAACCTCTCTCCTAATGACGACCAGGTTAGGTATCTCACATATACACAACCTCTCTCCTAATGACGACCAGGTTAGGGTTAGGTATCTCACATATACACAACCTCTCTCCTAATGACGACCAGGTTAGGTATCTCACATATACACAACCTCTCTCCTAATGACGACCAGGTTAGGGTTAGGTATCTCACATATACACAACCCTCTCCTAATGACGACCAGGTTAGGCATCTCACATATACACAACCTCTCTCCTAATGACGACCAGGTTAGGTATCTCACATATACACAACCTCTCCTAATGACGACCAGGTTAGGTATCTCACATATACACAACCTCTCTCCTAATGACGACCAGGTTAGGGTTAGGTATCTCACATATACAGGGTTAATCTCACATATACACTCTCCTAATGACGACCAGGTTAGGTATCTCACATATACACAACCTCTCTCCTAATGACGACCAGGTTAGGGTTAGGTATCTCACATATACACAACCTCTCTCCTCATGACGACCAGGTTAGGGTTAGGTATCTCACATATACACAACCTCTCTCCTAATGACGACCAGGTTAGGGTTAGGTATCTCACATATACACAACCTCTCTCCTAATGACGACCAGGTTAGGTATCTCACATATACACAACCTCTCTCCTAATGACGACCAGGTTAGGTTATCTCACATATACACAACTCTCTCCTCATGACGACCAGGTTAGGGTTAGGTATCTCACATATACACAACCTCTCTCCTAATGACGACCAGGTTAGGGTTAGGTATCTCACATATACACAACCTCTCTCATATACACAGGTTAGGTATCTCACATATACACAACCTCTCTCCTCATGACGACCAGGTTAGGGTTAGGTATCTCACATATACACAACCTCTCTCCTAATGACGACCAGGTTAGGGTTAGGTATCTCACATATACACAACCTCTCTCCTAATGACGACCAGGTTAGGGTTAGGTATCTCACATATACACAACCTCTCTCCTAATGACGACCAGGTTAGGGTTAGGTATCTCACATATACACAACCTCTCTCCTCATGACGACCAGGTTAGGGTTAGGTATCTCACATATACACAACCTCTCTCCTAATGACGACCAGGTTAGGGTTAGGTATCTCACATATACACAACCTCTCTCCTCATGACGACCAGGTTAGGGTTAGGTATCTCACATATACACAACCTCTCTCCTAATGACGACCAGGTTAGGGTTAGGTATCTCACATATACACAACCTCTCTCCTAATGACGACCAGGTTAGGGTTAGGTATCTCACATATACACAACCTCTCTCCTAATGACGACCAGGTTAGGGTTAGGTATCTCACATATACACAACCTCTCTCCTAATGACGACCAGGTTAGGTATCTCACATATACACAACCTCTCTCCTAATGACGACCAGGTTAGGGTTAGGTATCTCACATATACACAACCTCTCTCCTAATGACGACCAGGTTAGGGTTAGGTATCTCACATATACACAACCTCTCTCCTAATGACGACCAGGTTAGGGTTAGGTATCTCAGGGTAGTTAACGTATCCTAATGACGACCAGGTTAGGGTTAGGTATCTCACATATACACAACCTCTCTCCTAATGAAGACCAGGTTAGGGTTAGGTATCTCAGGGTAGTTAACGTATCCTAATGACGACCAGGTTAGGGTTAGGTATCTCAGGGTAGTTAACGTATCCTAATGACGACCAGGTTAGGTATCTCACATATACACAACCTCTCTCCTAATGACGACCAGGTTAGGGATCTCAGGGTAGTTAACGTATCCTAATGACGACCAGGTTAGGGTTAGGTATCTCAGGGTAGTTAATGTATCCTAATGACGACCAGGTTAGGGTTAGGTATCTCACATATACACAACCTCTCTCCTAATGACGACCAGGTTAGGGTTAGGTATCTCACATATACACAACCTCTCTCCTAATGACGACCAGGTTAGGGTTAGGTATCTCACATATACACAACCCGCTCCTAATGACGACCAGGTCCAGACAGTATCTCAGGGTAGTTAACGTATCCTAATGACGACCAGGTTAGGGTTAGGTATCTCACATATACACAACCTCGCTCCTAATGACGACCAGGTTAGGGTTAGGTATCTCACATATACACAACCTCGCTCCTAATGACGACCAGGTCCAGACAGTATCTCAGGGTAGTTAACGTATCCTAATGACGACCAGGTTAGGGTTAGGTATCTCACATATACACAACCTCTCTCCTAATGACGACCAGGTTAGGGTTAGGTATCTCACATATACACAACCTCGCTCCTAATGACGACCAGGTCCAGACAGTATCTCAGGGTAGTTAACGTATCCTAATGACGACCAGGTTAGGGTTAGGTATCTCACATATACACAACCTCGCTCCTAATGACGACCAGGTTAGGGTTAGGTATCTCAGGGTAGTTAACGTATCCTAATGACGACCAGGTTAGGGTTAGGTATCTCAGGGTAGTTAACGTGTCCTAATGACGACCAGATTAGGGTTCTCAGCAGTAAACTGTAAGACTATATACAACCAGTCAATACAGAAAGACAATCAACTAAAGTGAAGAGCTGTTGTAATGTTGTTACAGATGACTAGAAGGTAGGTTGGTGACAGTGTTAGAACACCCACTTCTACGCTATGTTGTAGCGACAGTTGAGATGAAAAGGTTTTAAAAAGTTTTTTTTAAAAGTGACAGTTGAGATGAAAGGGTTTTTAAAAAAGTGACAGTTGAGATGAAAGGGTTTTAAAAAAAAAAAGTGACAGTTGAGATGAAAGGGTTTTAAAAAAAGTGACAGTTGAGAGAAAGGTTTTGAAAGGTTTTTTTAAAAAGTGACAGTTGAGATGAAAGGTTTTTTTAAAAAGTGACAGTTGAGATGGAAGGGTTTAAACAGTGACAGTTGAGACAGCCAGTTTGTCTCACCTTGTCGAAGGGGATGCTGTACTTCTTCAGGATGGAAGGGGAGATCAGGGTCATCTTGTGACGGAGAAAAGCCTCACACCCTTTAAACCCGTTGGGGAAGAAACCTGGAAAGAAAACAAACAAGACAGTCAGTCACACAGTCACACACACACAGTCACACACACACACACAACGTGGAGTGACTGTTAGATAGATTGACAGAGTCAACACAGTGCTTTTGGGTACAAGAATTTAGGTCTATCCTCCTAAGACCGCAAGTTTAGACAGGCAGCCCAGTTATTGTCAAAAGACCAGAATTGGGCTGCCTGTCTAAACGCTGCCTAAGTGTTCTACTTTTTTTAACTTAATATTTCATCTAGTTAAACTAATATTACCTGTAGCCAGTCTCTCCAGTCTCTTCCCATGCTCAGGGGGATGGCATACCTGTAGACATAGACAACGTGTAATGTTAACATAGACAACTTGTAATGTTAACACAACTGTAGACAGAGACAATGTTAGTCAGGTTAATATAGAAGGTGAACAGTAAACTAGTGATTGGGTCGGTGTTTTGTAGAGGGAGACAAACTGTTTAGATGTGTCATCCTCTACACTGACAATACTGGCCCCTAGTGGTGAGCCTTGGAATTCTACCTATTCTAAATGTTCCTGACGTGGAACTCTGTAGAACTCTGTAGAACTCTGTAGAACTCTGTAGAACTCTCTCAGGGTTCTTAGGCATTCCATTTCACCCACACCTCTTCTCCTCCATCAGAAGCCCCATATTCCACTATCAGTCTGAGGTAAGGGTGTGTGTGTGTGTGTGTGTAAGGGGAGAGGGAGGACTGCCCCAGGAGTGGGAGAGGTCAGGGGTGAGGAGGGGTTGAGAGAAGAGCTTCTTGGTGGTCCTCCCCTCCAGGGAAATGTGTCTAAATGGGGAGAGGTGAGGAGGGGTTGAGAAAAGAGCTTCTTAGTGGTCCTCCCCTCCAGGGAAATGTGTCTAAATGGGGAGAGGTGAGGAGGGGTTGAGAGAAGAGCTTCTTGGTGGTCCTCCCCTCCAGGGAAATGTGTCTAAATGGGGAGAGGTGAGGAGGGGTTGAGAAAAGAGCTTCTTGGTGGTCCTCCCCTCCAGGGAAATGTGTCTAAATGGGGAGAGGTGAGGAGGGGTTGAGAAAAGAGCTTCTTGGTGGTCCTCCCCTCCAGGGAAATGTGTCTAAATGGGGAGAGGTGAGAACCATGTGTGTGTTGCAGGGCTTCCTGCTCTAATGAACAGCAGTATACCTCCAGGGGAAGAGAGAGATGGGGAGACAGAGGGAGAGAGAGAGGGAGGTGGAAAAGAGGGAGGTGGAAAGGGGGAGAGAGGGAGGTGGAAAGGGGGAGAGAGGGAGGTGGAAAAGAGGGAGGTGGAAAGGGGGGGAGAGAGGGAGGTGGAAAGGGGGAGAGAGGGAGGTGGACAGGGGGAGAGAGGGAGGTGGACAGGGGGAGAGAGGGAGGTGGACAGGGGGAGAGAGGGAGGTGGACAGGGGGAGAGAGGGAGGTGGACAGGGGGAGAGAGGGAGATGGAAAGGGGGAGAGAGGGAGATGGAAAGGGGGAGAGAGGGAGGTGGAAAAAGAGGGAGGTGGAAAGGGGGAGAGAGGGAGGGAGGAAAGGGGGAGAGAGGGAGGTGGAAAGGGGGAGAGAGGGAGGTGGAAAGGGGGAGAGAGGGAGGTGGAAAGGGGGAGAGAGGGAGGTGGACAGGGGGGGAGAGAGGGAGGTGGAAAGGGGGAGAGAGGGAGGTGGAAAGGGGGAGAGAGGGAGGTGGAAAGGGGGAGAGAGGGAGGTGGAAAGGGGGAGAGAGGGAGGTGGAAAGGGGGAGAGAGGGAGGTGGACAGGGGGAGAGAGGGAGGTGGACAGGGGGAGAGAGGGAGGTGGACAGGGGGAGAGAGGGAGGGAGGTGGACAGGGGGAGAGAGGGAGGTGGACAGGGGGAGAGAGGGAGGTGGACAGGGGGAGAGAGGGAGGTGGACAGGGGGAGAGAGGGAGATGGAAAGGGGGAGAGAGGGAGGTGGAAAGGGGGAGAGAGGGAGGTGGACAGGGGGAGAGAGGGAGGTGGACAGGGGGGGGGAGAGAGGGAGGTGGACAGGGGGAGAGAGGGAGGTGGACAGGGGGAGAGAGGGAGGTGGAAAGGGGGAGAGGAGGAGGTGGAAAGGGGGAGAGGAGGGAGGTGGAAAGGGGGAGAGGAGGAGGTGGAAAGGGGGAGAGAGGGAGGTGGAAAGGGGGAGAGAGGGAGGTGGAAAGGGGGAGAGAGGGAGGTGGACAGGGGGAGAGAGGGAGGTGGAAAGGGGGAGAGAGGGAGGTGGACAGGGGGAGAGAGGGAGGTGGACAGGGGGAGAGAGGGAGGTGGACAGGGGGAGAGAGGGAGGTGGACAGGGGGAGAGAGGGAGGTGGACAGGGGGAGAGAGGGAGGTGGAAAGGGGGAGAGAGGGAGGTGGAAAGGGGGAGAGAGGGAGGTGGAAAGGGGGAGAGAGGGAGGTGGAAAGGGGGAGAGAGGGAGGTGGAAAGAGGGAGAGAGGGAGGTGGAGAGAGGGAGACTTACAAGGGAGGAATAAGAGGAGTAATTACCCTCTCCCTTCCTACCCATCTCTCCCTCTGACCCCGCCTCTCAGTTTGCCTGAGACACACCATGCTAGTAAATAACAGTATCCCCCTACCAGGACTTGGGCTCTCCAAAGTGCAGGTAGTTGATGCTATAAAGGTCCATGTCTTCAGTGTGCCAGGAGAAGCTGGTCTTCCACATGCCGAAGTACAGGTAGGGTGTGTTCACCCCCTGGATAGAAACACCACAGTCCTCTTCAATCACATCCAGGATGGAGTTGAGGTGGCCGATGTTCCACTCCTCTATACCCTACAGGAGAGGAGAGGAGGAGGAGATAGGAGGGAGAGAGAAGAGAGGGATTTAGAGGAGAGAGAATTAGATGAAATACAGAAGGCAGAGAGGAGGTGAGAGGAGGCGAGAGGATAGAGAATTAGATGAAAGGAGGCGAGAGGAGGAGAGAGGAAGCAGGAGGAGAGTGGAGGAGAGAGAATTAGATGAAAGACAGAAGAGAGAGAGGAGGAGAGATGAGACAGAAGGGAGAGAAACAACCAGATAGAGTTGAGGTGTCAGATATTCCACTCCTCTATACTTCACCCTGCACCAGGACAGAGGAGAGGTTGGGATGACGAGAAAGGAATATACAGGGAGTGAAATGACAGTGATCCTGATGATCAGTGATGAGTGACAGAGAGAGGAGTGAGAGACTGAGCATCTATGAGTCCTGAGACATCTACCTCGTCATAGAGGCTCCCGGGGACGTCAGCTCCATATATGGGAGATACGAAGGTTAGGTTCTTCCAGTACTTCCTCTCCAGGTCCTCATAGTTCAGGTAGCGGGGAGTACAATATCTGGAGAGGTAGAAGATCTATGTTATAACTACTATACTAAATATAACACATAGTTCAGGTAGAGGGAGTACAGTATCTGAAGAGGTAGAAGATCTATGTTATAACTACTAAATATAACACATAGTTCAGGTAGAGGGAGTACAGTATCTGGAGAGGTAGAAGATCTATGTTATAACTACTAAATATAACACATAGTTCAGGTAGAGGGAGTACAGTATCTGGAGAGGTAGAAGATCTATGTTATAACTACTAAATATAACACATAGTTCAGGTAGAGGGAGTACAGTATCTGGAGAGGTAGAAGATCTATGTTATAACTACTAAATATAACACATAGTTCAGGTAGAGGGAGTACAGTATCTGGAGAGGTAGAAGATTATGTTATAACTACTAAATATAACACATAGTTCAGGTAGAGGGAGTACAGTATCTGGAGAGGTAGAAGATCTATGTTATAACTACTAAATATAACACATAGTTCAGGTAGAGGGAGTACAGTATCTGGAGAGGTAGAAGATCTATGTTATAACTACTAAATATAACACATAGTTCAGGTAGAGGGAGTACAGTATCTGGAGAGGTAGAAGATCTATGTTATAACTACTATACTAAATATAACACATAGTTCAGGTAGAGGCAGTACAGTATCTGGAGAGGTAGAAGATCTATGTTATAACTACTAAATATAACACATAGTTCAGGTAGAGGGAGTACAGTATCTGGAGAGGTAGAAGATCTATGTTATAACTACTAAATATAACACATAGTTCAGGTAGAGGGAGTACAGTATCTGGAGAGGTAGAAGATCTATGTTATAACTACTAAATATAACACATAGTTCAGGTAGAGGGAGTACAGTATCTGGAGAGGTAGAAGATCTATGTTATAACTACTAAATATAACACATAGTTCAGGTAGAGGGAGTACAGTATCTGGAGAGGTAGAAGATCTATGTTATAACTACTATACTAAATATAACACATAGTTCAGGTAGAGGGAGTACAGTATCTGGAGAGGTAGAAGATCTATGTTATAACTACTATACTAAATATAACACATAGTTCAAGAAGAGGGAGTACAATATCTGGAAAGGTAGAAGATCTATGTTATAACTACTAAATATAACTCATAGTTCAGGTAGAGGGAGTACAGTATCTGGAGAGGTAGAAGATCTATGTTATAACTACTATACTAAATATAACACATAGTTCAGGTAGAGGGAGTACAATATCTGGAGAGGTAGAAGATCTATGTTATAACTACTAAATATAACACATAGTTCAGGTAGAGGGAGTACAATATCTGGAGAGGTAGAAGATCTATGTTATAACTACTAAATATAACACATAGTTCAGGTAGAGGGTGTACAGTATTTATAGTTACTGACTTGTCACTGTTACATCTGAACACCTGTGTGTGTTTATACAGTGCTTGTCTTTGTTGTGTGTGTGTTTATACAGTGCTTGTCTTTTTTGTGTGTGTGTTTTAGTTACTGACTTGTCAGTTGGCGAGGCGTCTGAACACATTGTTATTTTGTGTGTGTGTGTGTGAACAGTGTGTGTGTGTGTGCCTGTTGTGTGTGTGTGTAGTTACTGACTTGTCACTGTTGGCGAGGCGTCTAAACTCCTTAACGCTGAGCGGTTTCTTCTGGATGTTGAACTCTGAACAGGCCTACTGGCCAGCAACCATCTGCTGGATAGGGGCGTGGATCACCAGGTCATCAATATATCATATACACCGAGAGTTCAGCCCTTAGGAGGAATCACCTGAGAGAGGTAGAGGAGGGGTTATCACCTGGAGACATATATGAGACATAGTTCAGGGGGTTATCACCTGGAGACAGGTAGAGGAGAGAGTTATAAGGGGTTATCACCTGGAGACAGGTAGTTCAGGAGAGAGAGAGAGTAGGGTATCACCTGGAGACAGGTAGAGGAGATCTATGTTAGGGGGGGGGTAATCACCTGGAGACAGGTAGAGGAGAGAGAGAGAGGGGGTTATCACCTGGAGACAGGTAGAGGAGAGAGATCTAGGGGGGTTATCACCTGGAGACAGGTAGAGGAGGTAGAGAGAGGGGGGTTATCACCTGGAGACAGGTAGAAGATCTATGTTATAACTAGGGGGTTAACACATGGAGACAGGTAGAGAGAGAGTACAGGGGGTTATCACCTGGAGACAGGTAGAGGAGAGATAAGGGGGGTTATCACCTGGAGACAGGTAGAGGAGAGAGAGAGGGGGTTATCACCTGGAGACAGGTAGAGGAGAAGATCTAGGGGGGTTATCACCTGGAGACAGGTAGAGGAGAGAGAGAGAGTAGGGGGTTATCACCTGGAGACAGGAGAGGTAGAAGATCTAGGGGGTTATCACCTGGAGACAGGTAGAACAGATAGTTCAGAGTAGAGGGGGTTATCAGGAGACTGGTAGAGGAGAAGATCTAGGGGGGTTATCACCTGGAGACAGGTAGAGGAGAGAGAGAGATAGGGGGTTATCACCTGGAGACAGGTAGAGGAGAGAGAGAAGAGGGAGTTATCACCTGGAGACAGGTAGAGGAGAGAGAGAGAGAGGGGGTTATCATCTGAGACAGGTAGAGGAGAGAGAGAACTAGGGGGTTATCACCTGGAGACAGGTAGAGGAGAGAGAAAGAGAGGGGTTATCACCTGAAGACAGGTAGAGGACTAAATAGGGGGGTTATCACCTGGAGACAGGTAGAGGAGAGTACAGGGGGTTATCACCTGGAGACAGGTAGAGGAGAGAGATAGGGGGTTATCACCTGAAGACAGGTAGAGGAGGAGAGAGGGGGTTATCACCTGGAGACAGGTAGAGGAGAGATAGAGAGGGGGTTATCACCTGGAGACAGGTAGAGGAGAGAGAGGGGGTTATCACCTGGAGACAGGTAGAGGAGAGATCTAGGGGGTTATCACCTGGAGACAGGTAGAGGAGAGAGACAGGGGTTATCACCTGGAGACAGGTAGAGGAGAGAGAAGAGGGGGTTATAACTACTAAATATTATCACCTGGAGACAGGTAGAGGAGAGAGAGAGGGGGTTATCACCTGGAGACAGGTAGAGGAGAGAGAGAGGGGTTATCACCTGGAGACAGGTAGAGGAGAGAGAGAGGGGGGGTTATCACCTGGAGACAGGTAGAGGAGAAGAGGGGGGTTATCACCTGGAGACAGGTAGAGGAGAGAGGGGGTTATCACCTGGAGGCAGGTAGAGGAGAGAGAGGGGGGTTATCACCTGGAGACAGGTAGAGAGAGAGAGAGGGGGTTATCACCTGGAGACAGGTAGAGGAGAGAGAGAGGGGGGTTATCACCTGGAGACAGGTAGAGGAGAGGAGGGGGGTTATCACCTGGAGACAGGTAGAGGAGAGAGATAGGGGGTTATCAACTGGAAACAGGTAGAGGAGAGAGAGAGGGGTTATCACCTGGAGACAGGTAGAGATAGGGGGTTATCACCTGAAGACAGGTATAAGAGAGAGTTCAGGGGGTTATCACCTGGAGACAGGTAGAGGAGAGAGAGAGGGGTTATCACCTGGAGACAGGTAGAGGAGAGAGAGAGGGGGGTTATCACCTGGAGACAGGTAGAGGAGAGAGATAAGAGGGGGTTATCACCTGGAGACAGGTAGAGGAGAGAGAGTAGAGAGGGGGTTATCACCTGGAGACAGGTAGAGGAGAGAGAGAGGGGTTATCACCTGGAGACAGGTAGAGGAGAGATCTAGGGGGTTATCACCTGGAGACAGGTAGAGGAGAGAGAGAGGGGTTATCACCTGGAGACAGGTAGAGGAGAGATCTAGGGGGGGGTTATCACCTGGAGACAGGTAGAGGAGAGAGTTCAAGAGAGGGGGTTATCACCTGGAGACAGGTAGAGGAGAGAAGAGAGAGGGGGTTATCACCTGGAGACAGGTAGAGGAGAGAGAGAGAGGGGGGTTATCACCTGGAGACAGGTAGAGAGAGAGAGAGAGAGAGGGGGTTATCACCTGGAGACAGGTAGAGGAGAGAGAGAGAGAGGGAGTTATCACCTGGAGACAGGTAGAGGAGAGAGAGAGAGTCACTGGGGGTTATCACCTGGAGACAGGTAGAGGAGAGAGTGTGTGTGGGGTTATCACCTGGAGACAGGTAGAGGAGAGAGAAAGAGAGGGGTTATCACCTGAAGACAGGTAGAGGAGAGAGAGAGGGGGTTATCACCTGGAGACAGGTAGAGGAGAGAGAGAGGGGGTTATCACCTGGAGACAGGTAGAGGAGAGAGAGTGGGGTTATCACCTGAAGACAGGTAGAGGAGAGAGAGTGTGGGGGTTATCACCTGGAGACAGGTAGAGGAGAGAGAGAGGGGGGGGGGGGGTTATCACCTGGAGACAGGTAGAGGAGAGAGAGGGGGTTATCACCTGGAGACAGGTAGCTGGAGAGAGAGAGGGGGTTATCACCTGGAGACAGGTAGAGGAGAGATCAGGGGGTTATCACCTGGAGACAGGTAGAGGAGAGAGAGGAGGGGGTTATCACCTGGAGACAGGTAGAGGAGAGAGAGAGGGGGTTATCACCTGGAGACAGGTAGAGGAGAGAGAGAGGGGTTATCACCTGGAGACAGGGGGTTATCACCTGGAGACAGGTAGAGGAGAGAGAGGGGGTTATCACCTGGAGACAGGTAGAGGAGAGAGAGAGGGGGTTATCACCTGGAGGCAGGTAGAGGAGAGAGAGGGGGTTATCACCTGGAGACAGGTAGAGGAGAGAGAGAGGGGGTTATCACCTGGAGACAGGTAGAGGAGAGAGAGAGGGGGGTTATCACCTGGAGACAGGTAGAGGAGAGAGAGAGGGGGTTATCACCTGGAGACAGGTAGAGGAGAGAGAGAGGGGGTTATCAACTGGAAACAGGTAGAGGAGAGAGAGAGGGGTTATCACCTGGAGACAGGTAGAGAGAGGGGGTTATCACCTGAAGACAGGTAGAGGAGAGAGAGAGGGGGTTATCACCTGGAGACAGGTAGAGGAGAGAGAGGGGGTTATCACCTGGAGACAGGTAGAGGAGAGAAAGAGAGGGGTTATCACCTGGAGACAGGTAGAGGAGAGAGAGAGGGGGGTTATCACCTGGAGACAGGTAGAGGAGAGAGAGGGGTTATCACCTGGAGACAGGTAGAGGAGAGAAAGAGAGGGGGTTATCACCTGGAGACAGGTAGAGGAGAGAGAGGGGGGTTATCACCTGGAGACAGGTAGAGGAGAGAGAGAGGGGGGGGTTATCACCTGGAGACAGGTAGAGGAGAGAGAGAGGGGGGGTTATCACCTGGAGACAGGTAGAGGAGAGAGAGAGGGGTTATCACCTGGAGACAGGTAGAGGAGAGAGAGGGGGGTTATCACCTGGAGACAGGTAGAGGGAGAGAGAGAGGGGGGGTTATCACCTGGAGACAGGTAGAGGAGAGAAAGAGAGGGGGTTATCACCTGGAGACAGGTAGAGGAGAGAGAGAGGGGGGTTATCACCTGGAGACAGGTAGAGGAGAGAGAGAGGGGTTATCACCTGGAGACAGGTAGAGGAGAGAAAGAGAGGGGTTATCACCTGGAGACAGGTAGAGGTGAGAGAGAGGGGGTTATCACCTGGAGACAGGTAGAGGAGAGAGAGGGGGTTATCACCTGAGACAGGTAGAGGAGAGAGAGAGAGGGGTTATCACCTGGAGACAGGTAGAGGAGAGAGAGGGGGGTTATCACCTGGAGACAGGTAGAGAGAGAGAGAGAGGGGTTATCACCTGGAGACAGGTAGAGGAGAGAGAGGGGGGGGTTATCACCTGGAGACAGGTAGAGGGAGAGAGAGAGGGGGTTATCACCTGGAGACAGGTAGAGGAGAGAGAGAGAGGGGGGGTTATCACCTGGAGACAGGTAGAGGAGAGAGAGAGAGGGGGGTTATCACCTGGAGACAGGTAGAGGAGAGAGAGAGAGGGGGTTATCACCTGGAGACAGGTAGAGGAGAGAGAGAGAGAGGGGGTTATCACCTGGAGACAGGTAGAGAGAGAGAGAGAGAGAGGGGGTTATCACCTGGAGACAGGTAGAGGAGAGAGAGAGAGGGGGTTATCACCTGGAGACAGGTAGAGGAGAGAGAGAGAGAGAGGGGGTTATCACCTGGAGACAGGTAGAGGAGAGAGAAAGAGAGGGGTTATCACCTGAAGACAGGTAGAGGAGAGAGAGAGGGGGTTATCACCTGGAGACAGGTAGAGGAGAGAGAGAGGGGGTTATCACCTGGAGACAGGTAGAGGAGAGAGAGAGGGGTTATCACCTGGAAGACAGGTAGAGGAGACAGAGAGGGGGGTTATCACCTGGAGACAGGTAGAGGGAGAGAGAGAGGGGGGTTATCACCTGGAGACAGGTAGAGGAGAGAGAGGGGGTTATCACCTGGAGACAGGTAGAGGAGACAGAGAGGGGGTTATCACCTGGAGACAGGTAGAGGAGAGAGAGAGGGGTTATCACCTGGAGACAGGTAGAGGAGAGAGAGGGGGGTTATCACCTGGAGACAGGTAGAGGAGAGAGAGAGGGGGTTATCACCTGGAGACAGGTAGAGGAGAGAGAGAGGGGGTTTCACCTGGAGACAGGTAGAGGAGAGAGAGAGGGGGGTTATCACCTGGAGACAGGTAGAGGAGAGAGAGAGGGGGTTATCACCTGGAGACAGGTAGAGGAGAGAGAGAGGGGGTTATCAACTGGAAACAGGTAGAGGAGAGAGAGAGGGGGTTATCACCTGGAGACAGGTAGAGAGAGGGGGTTATCACCTGAAGACAGGTAGAGGAGAGAGAGAGGGGGGTTATCACCTGGAGACAGGTAGAGGAGATAGAGAGGGGTTATCACCTGGAGACAGGTAGAGGAGAGAAAGAGAGGGGGTTATCACCTGGAGACAGGTAGAGGAGAGAGAGGGGGGGTTATCACCTGGAGACAGGTAGAGGAGAGAGACTGGGGGGTTATCACCTGGAGACAGGTAGAGGAGAGAGAGAGAGGGGGTTATCACCTGGAGACAGGTAGAGGAGAGAGAGGGGGGTTATCACCTGGAGACAGGTAGAGGAGAGAGAGACAGGGGTTATCACCTGGAGACAGGTAGAGGAGAGAGAGAGGGGGGGGTTATCACCTGGAGACAGGTAGAGGAGAGAGGAGGGGGTTATCACCTGGAGACAGGTAGAGGATGATAATCCCCAATTTACACTCATACACACACACACACACACATAGGTTGTTCTCTCATCTTTCCTGAACAGACACACACCAAACAGACTTCCAGTCCCACTCTCAGGCACACACCCACCTTGGCGAGGCCAGCGCGGTGCGCCCCCTGGGCCTCCATGTAGGCCAGGTACCGGTTGAAGTCTCTGAATTCCTCCACGGTGGGCCTGAAGGTCATGATCTTGCAGGAGGGGTTAACGGGGCCGTAGACCTCCGCCCCTGCCATCCTGCCTGCTCACACAGAGGAAGCCTTGGCAGGGAAACAGTTACTCCTCGTTAGAATCTCATTACAGTAACACGTTCTGTTAACGAAGGGGGAAGCAGTGCAATAAGATCTTAAGGAAACGGGGCAGGAAGGGGGTTAACGGGGCCGTAGACCCCTGTCATCCTGCCTCCACCAATTAAACCCAGACAGAGAAAACAGTATAATATAAACTGGGTGGTTCCAGCCCTGAATGCTGATTGGCTGACGGCCGTGGTATATCAGACCATATACCACGGGTATGACAATACAATGATTTTTACTGCTCTAATGACGTCGGTAACCAGTTTCTAATAGCAACAAGGCACTCGGGGGTTTGTGGTATTTAGCCAATATACTACGGCTCAGGGCTGTGTCCAGGCACTCCGCCATGCGCGTTACAACAACCCCTAGCCGTGGTATATTGGCCATATACCACACTGCCTCTGGCCTTACTGCTTAAATAGAACACAGGCTTGGGCCATAGGCTGTCTGACTAGACTGATAAAACCTAGAGATACATACCGTAGACTAGCTAGATCCCAGCTAGTCTACATACCGTAGACTAGCTAGATCCCAGCTAGTCTACATACTATAGCTAGACTAGCTAGATCCCAGCTCGTCTACATACCGTAGAGACTAGCTAGATCCCAGCTCGTCTACATACCGTAGAGAGCTAGATCCCAGCTCGTCTACATACCGTAGACTAGCTAGATCCCAGCTCGTCTACATACTGTAGACTAGCTAGATCCCAGCTCGTCTACATACTGTAGACTAGCTAGATCCCAGCTCGTCTACATACCGTAGAGAGCTAGATCCCAGCTCGTCTACATACATACTGTAGACTAGCTAGATCCCAGCTCGTCTACATACCGTAGAGAGCTAGATCCCAGCTCGTCTACATACTGTAGACTAGCTAGATCACAGCTCGTCTACATACCGTAGAGAGCTAGATCCCAGCTCGTCTACATACTGTAGACTAGCTAGATCCCAGCAGTCATACATACTATAGACTAGCTAGATCCCAGCTTGTCTACATACTGTAGAGACGCTAGATCCCAGCTAGTCTACATACTATAGACTAGCTAGATCCCAGCTAGTCTACATACTGTAGAGACGCTAGATCCCCGCTAGTCTACATACTATAGACTAGCTAGAACCCAGCTAGTCTACATACTATAGACTAGCTAGATCCCAGCTAGTCTACATACTATAGACTAGCTAGATCCCAGCTAGTCTACATACTATAGACTAGCTAGATCCCAGCTAGTCTACATATTGTAGAGACGCTAGATCCCAGCTAGTCCACATACCGTAGACACGCTAGATCCCAGCTAGTCTACATACTGTAGAGACGCTACATCCCAGCTAGTCTACATACTGTAGAGACGCTAGATCCCAGCTAGCCTACATACTATAGACTAGCTAGACCACAGCTAGTCTACATTCTATGTGCAGACCGACAGCAGCCCTATTTTACAGCACAGAAGTAACCATGTATCTACTAAGTAGTACTAAACGGTTATTATAAACTGGGTTGGTTCGAGCGACCTGAATGCCGATTGGCCGACAGCCGCGGTATATCACGCGTATGACAAAACAGTTTGCTTTACTGCTCTAATTACGTTGATATCCAGTTTATAATAGCAATGAGGCGCCTCCGATCAGGACCAGGGTCTGTGAACAACACTCAATGTTGTGCAGTGTAGGCTACAGTATTACTCATATGAATAACACATCAATAAAAAGCAACACATAGGTTATTATTGTGTCACTAACCAATAAGGCCCGATAACAATATTAACCTATTATGTGCAACACATTTATTATTCTTATCAGGCCTCGTTGGTTAATTACACAAAACAGCCAAGGAAGCAAGCTTCTCTTCCTTCTTCCTGAGTCCAGCTCTAACACACCTGATTCTACTAATTACCTAATCATCAATCCAATAAGCCTTGATAAGCTAGTAGATTATCTGAACTAATAAACCCAGTGTTGCAGACAGTGCAACTGCAATAAATCAGCCTCCAAAATGGCCCATATTCCATAAATAGTACGGGGATTTGAACTTGCAACCTTCTGGTTACGAGTCCAACGCTCTAACTACCAGGCTACCCTGCCACCCCCCAATAAATCAGCCTCCAAAATGACCCCTATTCCATATATAGTACACTACTTTTGACAATAGCATAGGAGTATGTACTACTTTTGACTAGGGTTGGCACCCTATTCCCTATTTAGTGCACTACTTTAGACCAGGGTTGGCACCCTATTCCCTATTTAGTTCACTACTTTAGACCAGGGTTTGCACCCTATTCCCTATTTAGTTCACTACTTTAGACCAGGGTTGGCACCCTATTCCCTATTTAGTTCACTACTTTTGACCATAGCATAGGAGTGTGGGTTCTGGTCAAACGTTGTGTCCTGAAAAGGGTGCTCTTTGGGATGCAGGCCCTATGCTGTCTTACTCATGTCACCTTCAGTTTCGACCAGGGTTGGCACCCTATTCCCTATTTAGTTCACTACTTTAGACCAGGGTTTGCACCCTATTCCCTATTTAGTTCACTACTTTAGACCAGGGTTGGCACCCTATTCCCTATTTAGTTCACTACTTTTGACCATAGCATAGGAGTGTGGGTTCTGGTCAAACGTTGTGTCCTGAAAAGGGTGCTCTTTGGGATGCAGCCCTATGCTGTCTTACTCATGTCACCTTCAGTTTCGCTGTGTGTTATTTACAAGTTGGACCACTGGGTGGCGGTCATCTCCCACAAAGGGAATCGTGGTCCTCCCAAAATATTCTGACAACCCCTCTGCTCGTTACCACCAGCAGGGTTCCCGATCACCATAACTCTGGCGTCCGTCCCGAATGGCACCATATTCCCTACATAGTGCACTACTTTTGACCAGGGCTTACATCAACATTAGAGCACTATATAGGGAATAGGGTGCCATTTGGTATACTCACTTTGGATTTACTTTGACAAAGAAGACAAAGGACTAGACACACAATAACAGTTGGTTTCTTAAAGAAAAAAAATAGTTCAAGCAAAACAGTACAATGAGGAATAGACCCACAATAAAGAAATGCGTCTCAAATCAATTCATTTAGATGATCTCACAAAGCAATGAACGGATAATACAATAACAATAAAAACGTTACATTTTAATTGATTCGAATAAAGTAAATCTATGAATTATGTTGTTGCATATCATGTTTGATATAAAATGGTAACTTTGCCATTTAAAGCTGTTCAAACATTTTCTTAAAAATCATGCAATGCACTTATTATATATATATAGCAGCTAAATGATCAAATCACTTGTGACAGTGCATTTATTTCCCAAGATAAGTCCGAAGTGCAGTGTGGCTAATCTGATCTTTGTCTGTCTTTCTGTCCGAGCTCGTCTACGTTCAGTTGTGGTAGCCAGCAATGGCAGATCGAAGGAGACAGTTCAAATAATTGATAACTACGACTTGATTTGAAATCAACCACTCCCTTTCTTTCGTTATAGTCAGAATTCAAGAGTCTTGCAGTAGTCAAGTGTGAGATAAATAACAAGAACTGGTTACGATGAGAAAAGGGATAAGTAGCCAGCTTGCTAAACTGGCCATCTTGCACAATGCGCGTAGCAGAGATGGGGGTTTAAATCCCATCTTGAATGGATGCAGTCGAGATTTATGCTAACTAACTAACAAGGCCCGAGGTTAGCTAGCAAGCTACAAGCTGACCAAATATACTGCACGAATTCAACATATATCAACCATAAATAGTCTGGCTGTTATCCAGACACACATAGAAATACATTTACCTAGTAACGTTAGTATTGTGCATCGCAGTTTCACTGGTTTAGCGAGCTAACAACATATTAACAGTTAGCTATTTGCTAGTAGAAGTTCGCACAACGTAAATACCAAGTCAACGGGTTCGAGTTAGCCTCACCAGCTAACTGTGAGAGGTAACTGTTAGCTAGCCGGTAATAAAACAGGGTATAAATAAACATTCTGTGTTAGCCGTATAACGTAGACTACGTCCAAGCAGAACTACTATATCTACAGCCAGTTTAACTATACGCAATAATGTCTGAATCAATTGATAAATGCATGCAAGCAGCGAAAACGAGTTGCTGTTGTTAGCCAACGTGTGCCAAGTTGGGCTAGCTAGCAGCGGTAGCTTAGTTAGCCTAGCCAGCCAGTTAGCCTAGCCAACCAGTTAGCCTAGCCAACCAGTCCACCGCTTACAAACGAAAATAAACGCCATAAACTAGTTGACACTGAACATTATAGTCATGAATTAAACCCGTGTTCTAGATTGCATTTGTAAGGAAACTTGTACTGTACCTTTTGGTGTATGAAAAATGTGTGTTTCGTTGTATTGTTGTTTATCTCTTCTCGCCCTGATCGCCCAGCTGTTTTCATATAACAGCTGGTCAACAGCGACTTGTTCTTCTGTCTGGTCGATAAGCAGATTTCAGACCAGTGGTGTAGTTGGCTGCCCCCTGTCGGACAAAGATGCACCTTCACCTCAACAAATGCAGAAAAAAAATGAGAAACATTTAAAAAATTAAGTATTTATTTAATTATAGGAATATAAAATAGGAAACATATAAAAATGAAGCATTTAATTAAAGGAATATTTTCTATTAAATGTTCATTCTGAAATGCTTTGTTTTTCACATTTTTGGGAGAGACATTTCGATTGATATTTTCCCCTTCCTGTTTTCCTATTGTTTCAGTGTCTACACAGAATTTCCAAGTTTATATACATGTAAAGAATGAATAAGACTACGTGTGTGCAATATGAATGTCGCTATATATGTCTGTTATCGTTGCTATGTGTGAAGCAGGTGTTAAAACGAATTACAGTTAGCACGACCGACTAGGAGATAGTGAAAGAGGAGTGGCATCTATCACCGTTCACGAGGAACCAAACGGACACGAACGGTCCAAAAGGGGGGCGGAACCTACCTGAATTTGTCCAATAAGAAGCTATAATATTCGTTGCAAAATGTTTACCGTTAAAACGTTTTGGTACGACATAGATTAATGAATACAGCCCAGGGTGACAACGCCGATGACTTTCTCTGAACATGGCCGCTCAAGATGAACTCAGTAAGTTTCTAACTGCTTTTTGCAGTGATTAAATGCATCGTTAGACACTTCATGTATCGGTAACATGTATTATTTCATTTAGTACACAGTCATAACTTTATCGAGAGAAAAACGCCTGTGATATGAACTATTAACACGTTGATTTGAGGTAGCTGGCGAACGCTAGTTAGAAGGCCGTCTGCACAGTCATGGTCCAAATGAAATAGTTGTATTAAAGATCAACGTGATCTGATGGCGACTGGAATAGTTGTTTTGTTTTTTTAAACATTGGATCAGTCATTTCATTCCCTATTTGTAACGATGTCATGTTAGATCTGTAACTACGATTAAACTAAACGATTATATTTTGGCGTAACCAAGTGGCTAGCTTGCTGGTTAGCAGTGCAGCCAGGCGTCCGGGACAATATGAATTGTCTTTAAGATGAACATTTTGTGTGTGTGTGTGAAGTTAGCTAATTAGCTCTAGTAGCTAGCTAATTCATTGCAAGCCAGCTAGTTAGGTATCTCGATGGTAACAGGTTGCATACATGGAATGAAAGATGACACGTTTTAATTTAATGCAGTGAGTGTGTTGGCAAACACACACCTCTCACAAGGTAACGTCAGCTAACCATTTTTAGCTAACTGACTGACTAACTAACCAGCCAAATCACCAGCTAGTTAGCTAGCCACTCATTTATGTCATTAATTCCTTGCCAACTAGTTGCCAGTCCGATGCAAGTAGAAAGCATATACGCCCTGTCGGACATAACTAATGGCAGCTACGTCATGCAGGCTTTGTGATCGAGCTCAGAACAGCATGTAACAGCCTATCCACCCCAGTTATAACACATATAACACAATACAAGGTGCATTGGCTATTATAACAGTCCCTTGTTGAGACTTTAGGTCTGAATGTTGTAGCTCCATTTGAAATGTTTACAGTTGAGTCATTTAGCAGACTCTCAGTCTTCTTCAGAGTAAACTGAGCCACTCGGGACCAGCTAAATGGACATCCGCTCTGTACCGCAATTGGACAGGTGTGTTTTCTGTACCGCTTATTTGGACAGGTGTGTTTTCTGTACCTTATTTGGACAGGTGTGTTTTCTGTACCTTATTTGGACAGGTGTGTTTTCTGTACCTTATTTGGACAGGTGTGTTTTCTGTACCTTATTTGGACAGGTGTGTTTTCTGTACCTTATTTGGACAGGTGTGTTTTCTGTACCTTATTTGGACAGGTGTGTTTTCTGTACCGCAATTGGACAGGTGTGTTTTCTGTACCGCAATTGGACAGGTGTGTTTTCTGTACCTTATTTGGACAGGTGTGTTTTCTGTACCTTATTTGGACAGGTGTGTTTTCTGTACC
>NC_088231.1:21444344-21454344 GCF_036934945.1 Oncorhynchus masou masou
ACACACAAGTAGAAGGCAGAATCACACACACACACACACACACACACACACACACACACACACACACACACACACACACACACACCCTCTCTCTTTCTCTCTGCTCTCTCTCTCACACACACCCCTCTCTCTTTCTCTCCGCTCTCTCTCTCTCTCACACACACACACACACACACACACACCCTCTCTCTTTCTCTCCGCCTCTCTCTCTCTCTCTCTCTCTCTCTCTCACACACACACACACACACCCTCTCTTTTCTCTCTGCACTCTCTCTCACACACACACACACACACACAATCACACACCCTCTCTCTTTCTCTCTGCTCTCTCTCTCTCTCTCTCTCTCTCTCTCTCTCACACACACACACATCCTCTCTCTTTCTCTCCGCTCTCTCTCTCTCTCTCTCTCTCTCACACACACACACACACACACCCTCTCTCTTTCTCTCTGCACTCTCTCTCACACACACACACACACAATCACACACCCTCTCTTTCTCTCTGCTCTCTCTCTCTCTCACACACACACCCTCCCTCTTTCTCTCTGCTCTCTCTCTCTCTCTCTCACACACACACACACACTCTCTCTCTTTCTCTCTGCTCTCTCTCTCACACACACACACACACACACACACACACAATCACACACCCTCTCTTTCTCTCTGCTCTCTCTCTCACACACACACACCCTCTCTCTTTCTCTCTGCTCTCTCTCTCTCTCTCTCACACACACACACACACACACACACACACACACACACATCCTCTCTCTCTCTCTCTCTCTCTCTCTCTACACACACACACACACATCCTCTCTCTTTCTCTCTGCTCTCTCTCACACACACACACACACACACACACAAAAATCACACACCCTCTCTCTTTCTCTCCGCTCTCTCTCTCTCACACACACACACCCTCTCTCTTTCTCTCTGCTCTCTTTCTCTCACACACATACACACACACACACACCCTCTCTCTTTCTCTCTGCTCTCTCTCTCTCACACACACACACAATCACACACCCTCTCTCTCTCTCTCTCTCTCTCACACACACACACACACACATCCGCTCTCTCTCTCTCTCTCTCTCACACACACACACACACATCCTCTCTGCTCTCTCTCTCTCTCTCTCTCTCTCTCTCTCTCTCTCTCTCTCTCTCTCTCTCTCTCTCTCTCTCTCTCTCTCTCTCTCTCTCTCTCTCTCTCTCTCTCTCTCTCTCTCTCACACACACACACACACACACACACACACACACACACACACACACATCCTCTCTCTGCTCTCTCTCTCACACACACACACACACGCACACATCCTCTCTCTGCTCTCTCTCTCCCACACACAGTGGTTGCCATATAATGTGGCCCTGTCTGAATTAAAGTAGTTTGTTGTTGTGGGGGGACGTCTCATAGACCTCCCATGGTCTATTTCCCCAACACACCCTGACACAACCACACACACACACACTGATACATAAACAACACACACACCCTGACACAACCACACACACACACACTGATACATAAACAACACACACACCCTGACACAACCACACACACACACTGATACATAAACAACACACACACCCTGACACAACCACACACACACACACTGATACATAAACAACACACACACCCTGACACAACCACACACACACACACTGACACAACCACACACACACACACTGACACAACTACACACACACACCCTGACACAACCACACACACACACACTGACACAACCACACACACACACACTGACACAACTACACACACACACACTGACACAACTACACACACCGTGACACAACCACACACACACACACTGACACAACTACACACACACACCCTGACACAACTACACACACACTGACACAACCACATACACACTGACACAACCACACACACACACACACACACACACACACACACACACACACACACACACACACACACACACACACACACACACACACACACACACACACACACACACACACACACACACACACACACACACACACACACCCTGACACAACTACACACACACACACACACTGATACATAAACAACAACACACACACACCCTGACACAACCACACACACACACACTGATACCATAAACAACAACACACACACACCCTGACACAACCACACACACACACACTGATACATAAACAACAACACACACACACACTAACACAACCACACACACACACACACACACACACACACACACACACACACACACACACACACACACACACACACACACACACACACACACACACACACACACACCCTGACACAACCACACATACACACACTGATACATAAACCACACACACACACACACACACACACACACACACACACACACACACACACACACACTGACACAACCACACACACACACTGACAAAACCACACACACACACTGACACAAACACTAACACACACATTGATACACACAAACAACACTGACACACACACACACACACACACGCACACGCACACGCACACACACATCCACACACACACACACACACGCACACACACACACACACACACACACATCCACACACATCCACACACACACACACACACACCCATCCACACACACACACACACACACACACACACACACACACACACACACACACGCACACACACACTTCCACACACACTTCCACACACACACACACACACACACACGCACGCACACGCACGCATGCACGCACACGCACACACACACATCCACACACATGCACGCACACACACACACATCCACACATACACACATCCACACACACACACACACACACACACACACACACACACACACACACACACACACACACACACACACATCCACACACACACACACACATCCACACACATCCACACACACACACACATCCACACACACACACACATCAGAATTAGACATTTATCCATGTTTCTCAAATCTCAAATTCTGAAGTTGTTCCACACAGAACATTTTAAAGTTAGTCATTAACTCTGAATGGTTAAGGTTAGACATTAACTCTGAATGGTTAAGGTTAGTCATTAACTCTGAATGGTTAAGGTTAGACATTAACTCTGAATGGTTAAGGTTAGTCATTAACTCTGAATGGTTAAGGTTAGACATTAACTCTGAATGGTTAAGGTTAGACATTAACTCTGAAGGGTTAAGGTTAGACATTAACTCTGAATGGTAATGGTTAAGGTAAGGGTTAAGGTAAGGGTTAAGGTTAGGGTTAAGGTAAGGGTTAAGGTAAGGGTTAAGGTAAGGGTTAAGGTAAGGGTTACGGTAAGGGTTAAGGTAATGGTTAAGGTAAGGGTTAAGGTCAGGGTTAAGGTTAGGGTTAAGGTAAGGGTTAAGGTAAGGGTTAAGGTAAGGGTTAAGGTAAGGGTTAAGGTAAGGGTTAAGGTAAGGGTTAAGGTAAGGGTTAAGGTAAGGGTTAAGGTAAGGGTTAAGGTAAGGGTTAAGGTAAGGGTTAAGGTAATGGTTAAGGTAAGGGTTAAGGTAAGGGTTAAGGTAAGGGTTAAGGTAAGGGTTAAGGTAAGGGTTAAGGTAAGGGTTAAGGTTAGGGTTAAGGTCAGGGTTAGGTAAGGGTTAAGGTAATGGTTAAGGTTAGGGTTAAGGTAAGGGTTAAGGTAAGGGTTAAGGTAAGGGTTAAGGTAAGGGTTAAGGTAAGGGTTAAGGTAATGGTTAAGGTAATGGTTAAGGTAAGGGTTAAGGTTAGGGTTAAGGTAAGGGTTAAGGTAAGGGTTAAGGTAATGGTTAAGGTAAGGGTTAAGGTTAGGGTTAAGGTAAGGGTTAAGGTTAGGCATTCATTCTGAAGGGTTAAGGTAAGGGTTAAGGTTAGTCATTAACTCTGAATGGTTAAGGTTAGACATTAACTCTGAATGGTTAAGGTTAGACATTAACTCTGAATGGTTAAGGTTAGTCATTAACGCTGAATGGTTAAGGTTAAGGTTAGGCATTCATTCTGAAGGGTTAAGGTAAGGGTTAAGGTTAGGCATTAACGCTGAATGGTTAAGGTTAGTCATTTACTCTGAATGGTTAAGGTTAGACATTAACTCTGAATGGTTAAGGTTAGTCATTAACTCTGAATGGTTAAGGTTAAGGTTAGGGTTAAGGTAAGGGTTAAGGTAATGGTTAAGGTAATGGTTAAGGTTAGGGTTAGTAAGGGTTAAGGTAAGGGTTAAGGTAAGGGTTAAGGTAAGGGTTAAGGTAATGGTTAAGGTTAGGGTTAGTAAGGGTTAAGGTAAGGGTTAAGGTAAGGGTTAAGGTAAGGGTTAAGGTAATGGTTAGGTTAGGGTTAGTAAGGGTTAAGGTAAGGGTTAAGGTAAGGGTTAAGGTAAGGGTTAAGGTAATGGTTAAGGTAAGGGTTAAGGTAAGGGTTAAGGTAGGGTTAAGGTAAGGGTTAAAGTAAGGGTTAAGGTAAGGGTTAAGGTTAGGGTTAAGGTAAGGGTTAAGGTAAGGGTTAAGGTAAGGGTTAAGGTTAGGGTTAAAGTAAGGGTTAAGGTAAGGGTTAAGGTAAGGGTTAAGGTAAGGGTTAAGGTAAGGTTTAAGGTAAGGGTTAAAGTAAGGGTTAAGGTAAGGGTTAAAGTAAGGGTTAAAGTAAGGGTTAAGGTTAGGGTTAAGGTAAGGGTTAAGGTAAGGGTTAAGGTAAGGGTTAAGGTAAGGGTTAAGGTAATGGTTAAGGTAAGGGTTAAGGTAAGGGTTAAGGTAAGGGTTAAGGTAAGGGTTAAGGTAAGGGTTAAGGTAAGGGTTAAGGTTAGGGTTAAGGTCAGGGTTAAGGTAAGGGTTAAGGTAATGGTTAAGGTTAGGGTTAAGGTAAGGGTTAAGGTAAGGGTTAAGGTAAGGGTTAAGGTAAGGGTTAAGGTAAGGGTTAAGGTAATGGTTAAGGTAATGGTTAAGGTAAGGGTTAAGGTTAGGGTTAAGGTAAGGGTTAAGGTAAGGGTTAAGGTAATGGTTAAGGTAAGGGTTAAGGTTAGGGTTAAGGTAAGGGTTAAGGTTAGGCATTCATTCTGAAGGGTTAAGGTAAGGGTTAAGGTTAGTCATTAACTCTGAATGGTTAAGGTTAGACATTAACTCTGAATGGTTAAGGTTAGACATTAACTCTGAATGGTTAAGGTTAGTCATTAACGCTGAATGGTTAAGGTTAAGGTTAGGCATTCATTCTGAAGGGTTAAGGTAAGGGTTAAGGTTAGGCATTAACGCTGAATGGTTAAGGTTAGTCATTTACTCTGAATGGTTAGGTTAGACATTAACTCTGAATGGTTAAGGTTAGTCATTAACTCTGAATGGTTAAGGTTAAGGTTAGGGTTAAGGTAAGGGTTAAGGTAATGGTTAAGGTAATGGTTAAGGTTAGGGTTAGTAAGGGTTAAGGTAAGGGTTAAGGTAAGGGTTAAGGTAAGGGTTAAGGTAATGGTTAAGGTTAGGGTTAGTAAGGGTTAAGGTAAGGGTTAAGGTAAGGGTTAAGGTAAGGGTTAAGGTAATGGTTAAGGTTAGGGTTAGTAAGGGTTAAGGTAAGGGTTAAGGTAAGGGTTAAGGTAAGGGTTAAGGTAATGGTTAAGGTAAGGGTTAAGGTAAGGGTTAAGGTAAGGGTTAAAGTAAGGGTTAAGGTAAGGGTTAAGGTTAGGGTTAAGGTAAGGGTTAAGGTAAGGGTTAAGGTAAGGGTTAAGGTTAGGGTTAAAGTAAGGGTTAAGGTAAGGGTTAAGGTAAGGGTTAAGGTAAGGGTTAAGGTAAGGTTTAAGGTAAGGGTTAAAGTAAGGGTTAAGGTAAGGGTTAAAGTAAGGGTTAAAGTAAGGGTTAAGGTTAGGGTTAAGGTAAGGGTTAAGGTAAGGGTTAAGGTTAGGGTTAAGGTAAGGGTTAAGGTAAGGGTTAAGGTAAGGGTTAAGGTTAGGGTTAAAGTAAGGGTTAAGGTAAGGGTTAAGGTAAGGGTTAAGGTAAGGGTTAAGGTAAGGTTTAAGGTAAGGGTTAAAGTAAGGGTTAAGGTAAGGGTTAAAGTAAGGGTTAAAGTAAGGGTTAAGGTAATGGTTAAGGTAAGGTTAAAGTAAGGGTTAAAGTAAGGGTTAAGGTAAGGGTTAAGGAAAGGGTTAAGGTGAGGGTTAAGGTAATGGTTAAGGTCAGGGTTAAGGTAAGGGTTAAAGTAAGGGTTAAGGTAAGGGTTAAAGTAAGGGTTAAGGTAAGGGTTAAAGTAAGGGTTAAGGTAATGGTTAAAGTAAGGGTTAAAGGTAAGGGTTAAAGTAAGAGTTAAGGTAAGGGTTAAGGTAAGGGTTAAGGTAAGGGTTAAGGTCAGGGTTAGTAAGGTAAGGGTTAAGGTAATGGTTAAGGTCAGGGTTAGTAAGGTAAGGGTTAAGGTAAGGGTTAAGCTAAGGGTTAAGGTAAGGGTTAAGGTTAGGGTTAAGGTAAGGGTTAAGGTAAGGGTTAAAGTAAGGGTTAAGGTTAGGGTTAAGGTAGGGTTAAGGTAAGGGTTAGGTTAGGGTTAAGGTAAGGGTTAAGGTAAGGGTTAAGGTTAGGGTTAAGGTAAGGGTTAAGGTAGGGTTAAGGTAAGGGTTAAGGTAAGGGTTAAGGTAAGGGTTAAGGTAATGGTTAAGGTAAGGGTTAAAGTAAGGGTTAAGGTAAGGGTTAAGGTCAGGGTTAAGGTAAGGGTTAAGGTAAGGGTTAAGGTAAGGGTTAAAGTAAGGGTTAAGGTAAGGGTTAAGGCAAGGGTTAAGGTAAGGGTTAAAGTAAGGGTTAAGGTAGGGTTAAAGTAAGGGTTAAGGTAATGGTTAAAGTAAGGGTTAAAGTAAGGGTTAAGGTAATGGTTAAAGTAAGGGTTAAGGTAATGGTTAAGGTTAGGGTTAAGGTAAGGGTTAAGGTAAGGGTTAAGGTAAGGGTTAAAGTAAGGGTTAAGGTAAGGGTTAAAGTAAGGGTTAAGGTAAGGGTTAAGGTAAGGGTTAAAGTAAGGGTTAAGGTGAGGGTTAAGGTTAGGGTTAAGGTAATGGTTAAGGTAAGGGTTAAAGTAAGGGTTAAGGTGAGGGTTAAGGTTAGGGTTAAGGTAATGGTTAAGGTAAGGGTTAAAGTAAGGGTTAAGGTCAGGGTTAAGGTAAGGGTTAAGGTAAGGGTTAAGGTAAGGGTTAAAGTAAGGGTTAAGGTCAGGGTTAAGGTAAGGGTTAAGGTAAGGGTTAAGGTAAGGGTTAAGGTAAGGGTTAAGGTAATGGTTAAGGTCAGGGTTAAGGTAAGGGTTAAGGTCAGGGTTAAGGTCAGGGTTAAGGTAAGGGTTAAGGTCAGGGTTAAGGTCAGGGTTAAGGTAAGGGTTAAGGTCAGGGTTAGGGACATATAGTTTATCAGTTTCAGTTCATCATGTGTCTGTCATTGGCTGTTCAGAGGGTAGAACACATGAGACTGGAGGAGAAAAGATACTCAAAATTATGATTTGATTTATGTGTGTGTGTGTGTGTGTGTGTGTGTGTGTGTGTGTGTGTGTGTGTGTGTGTGTGTGTGTGTGTGTGTGTGTGTGTGATGATTAGATTTGACACATTTGTGAAAACAGAGAGGGATCGTGCTTCAGCTAAGTGCTTTTGGGTTCATGTTGTTGTTGTTGGTGGTGGTTTTTGTGGTCATTTTCTGGAAAGGCTCTTTAGAACTGAAATGGAAAGGAGGGAGGAGGAGGAGGAGGGGGAGGGAGGGAGGGAGGAAGGGGGAGGGGGTTGGTGAGGGAGGGAGGTTGGTGAGGGGGTTGGTGAGGGAGGGAGGGGAATGGCAGAGGGAGGGAGGGAGGGAGGGAGGGAGGGAGGGAGGGAGGGAGGGAGGGAGGGAGGGAGGAGGGAGGGGGGTTGGTGAGGGAGGGAGGGATATGTTGAATCTCATGAATAACACATGAAGGGTGTATCCCAAATTCACCGACCTAGTGAGATATACATGGAGGAGATTTAATACCCTGACCTAGTGAGATATACATGGAGGTTTAATATCCTGACCTAGTGAGATATACATGGAGGAGGTTTAATATCCAGACCTAGAGAGATATACATGGAGGAGGTTTAATACCCTGACCTAGTGAGATATACATGGAGGAGGTTTAATACCCTGACCTAGTGAGATATACATGGAGGAGGTTTAATATCCTGACCTAGTGAGATATACATGGAGGAGGTTTAATACCCTGACCTAGTGAGATATACATGGAGGAGGTTTAATACCCTGACCTAGTGAGATATACATGGAGGAGGTTTAATACCCTGACCTAGTGAGATATACATGGAGGAGGTTTAATATCCTGACCTAGTGAGATATACATGGAGGAGGTTTAATACCCTGACCTAGTGAGATATACATGGAGGAGGTTTAATACCCTGACCTAGTGAGATATACATGGAGGTTTAATACCCTGACCTAGTGAGATATACATGGAGGAGGTTTAATATCCTGACCTAGTGAGATATACATGGAGGAGGTTTAATACCCTGACCTAGTGAGATATACATGGAGGAGGTTTAATACCCTGACCTAGTGAGATATACATGGAGGTTTAATACCCTGACCTAGTGAGATATACATGGAGGAGGTGTAATACCCTGACCTAGTGAGATATACATGGAGGAGGTTTAATACCCTGACCTAGTGAGATATACATGGAGGTTTAATACCCTGACCTAGTGAGATATACATGGAGGAGGTTTAATACCCTGACCTAGTGAGACATACATGGAGGTTTAATATCCTGACCTAGTGAGATATACATGGAGGAGGTTTAATATCCTGACCTAGTGAGATATACATGGAGGAGGTTTAATACCCTGACCTAGTGAGATATACATGGAGGTTTAATACCCTGACCTAGTGAGATATACATGGAGGAGGTTTAATATCCTGACCTAGTGAGATATACATGGAGGAGGTTTAATACCCTGACCTAGTGAGATATACATGGAGGTTTAATATCCTGACCTAGTGAGATATACATGGAGGTTTAATACCCTGACCTAGTGAGATATACATGGAGGTTTAATACCCTGACCTAGTGAGATATACATGGAGGTTTAATACCCTGACCTAGTGAGATATACATGGAGGTTTAATACCCTGACCTAGTGAGGTTTAATATCCTGACCTAGTGAGATATACATGGAGGAGGTTTAATACCCTGACCTAGTGAGATATACATGGAGGAGGTTTAATACCCTGACCTAGTGAGATATACATGGAGGTTTAATACCCTGACCTAGTGAGATATACATGGAGGAGGTTTAATACCCTGACCTAGTGAGATATACATGGAGGAGGTTTAATACCCTGACCTAGTGAGATATACATGGAGGAGGTTTAATACCCTGACCTAGTGAGATATACATGGAGGTTTAATACCCTGACCTAGTGAGATATACATGGAGGAGGTTTAATACCCTGACCTAGTGAGATATACATGGAGGAGGTTTAATATCCTGACCTTGTGAGATATACATGGAGGATGTATGTGGCCACTATATATACAGCAGTATGAGGACACCTCTTCATACACTATATATACAGGACACCCCTTCATACACTATATATACAGGACACCCCTTCATACACTATATATACAGGACACCCCTTCATACTCTATATATACAGGACACCCCTTCATACACTATATATACAGGACACCCCTTCATCTACTATATATACAGGACACCCCTTCATCTACTATATATACAGGACACCCCTTCATACACTATATATACAGGACACCCCTTCATACTCTATATATACAGGACACCCCTTCATACTCTATATATACAGGACACCCCTTCATACACTCTATATACAGGACACCCCTTCATACACTCTATATACAGCAGAATGAGGACACCTCTTCATACACTATATATACAGGACACCCCTTCATACACTATATATACAGGACACCCCTTCATACACTCTATATACAGCAGAATGAGGACACCTCTTCATACTCTATATATACAGGACACCCCTTCATCCACTATATATAC
>NC_088231.1:21459344-21467664 GCF_036934945.1 Oncorhynchus masou masou
TGGTGGTTAGAGGAGGCAGGTAGTCTAGTGGTTAGAGGAGGCAGGTAGTCTAGTGGTTAGAAGAGGCAGGTAGTCTAGTGGTTAGAGGGGGCAGGTAGCCTGATGGTTAGAGGAGGCAGGTAGTCTAGTGGTTAGAGGAGGCAGGTAGTCTAGTGGTTAGAGGAGGCAGGTAGCCTGGTGGTTAGAGGAGGCAGGTAGTCTAGTGGTTAGAGGTGGCAGGTAGCCTGGTGGTAAGAGGAGGCAGGTAGCCTGGTGGTTAGAGGAGGCAGGTAGTCTAGTGGTTAGAGGAGGCAGGTAGCCTGGTGGTTAGAGGAGGCAGGTAGTCTAGTGGTTAGAGGAGACAGGTAGCCTGGTGGTTAGAGGAGGCAGGTAGTCTAGTGGTTAGAGGAGGCAGGTAGCCTGGTGGTTAGAGGAGGCAGGTAGTCTAGTGGTTAGAGGAGACAGGTAGTCTAGTGGTTAGAGGAGGCAGGTAGTCTAGTGGTTAGAGGAGGCAGGTAGCCTAGTGGTTAGAGGAGGCAGGTAGCCTGGTGGTTAGAGGAGGCAGGTAGCCTGGTGGTTAGAGGAGGCAGGTAGCCTGGTGGTTAGAGGAGGCAGGTAGCCTGGTGGTTAGAGGAGGCAGGTAGTCTAGTGGTTAGAGGAGGCAGGTAGCCTAGTGGTTAGAGGAGGAAGGTAGCCTGGTGGTTAGAGGAGGCAGGTAGTCTAGTGGTTAGAGGAGGCAGGTAGTCTAGTGGTTAGAGGAGGCAGGTAGTCTAGTGGTTAGAAGAGGCAGGTAGCCTGGTGGTTAGAGGAGGCAGGTAGCCTGGTGGTTAGAGGAGGCAGGTAGTCTGGTGGTTAGAGGAGGCAGGTAGTCTAGTGGTTAGAGGAGGCAGGTAGTCTAGTGGTTAGAAGAGGCAGGTAGTCTAGTGGTTAGAAGATGCAGGTAGCCTGGTGGTTAGAGGAGGCAGGTAGCCTGGTGGTTAGAGGAGGCAGGTAGTCTAGTGGTTAAAGGAGGCAGGTAGCCTGGTGGTTAGAGGAGGCAGGTAGTCTAGTGGTTAGAGGAGGCAGGTAGTCTAGTGGTTAGAAGAGGCAGGTAGTCTAGTGGTTAGAAGAGGCAGGTAGCCTAGTGGTTAGAGGAGGCAGGTAGCCTAGTGGTTAGAGGAGGCAGGTGGTCTAGTGGTTAGAGGAGGCAGGTAGCCTGGTGGTTAGAGGAGGCAGGTAGTCTAGTGGTTAGAGGAGGCAGGTAGTCTAGTGGTTAGAGGAGGCAGGTAGCCTAGTGGTTAGAGGAGGCAGGTAGCCTAGTGGTTAGAGGAGGCAGGTAGCCTAGTAGTTAGAGGAGGCAGGTAGCCTAGTGGTTAGAGGAGGCAGGTAGCCTAGTGGTTAGAGGAGGCAGGTAGCCTAGTGGTTAGAGGAGGCAGGTAGCCTGGTGGTTAGAGGAGGCAGGTAGCCTAGTGGTTAGAGCGTTGGACTAGTAACCGAAAGGTTGCTCGATCGAATCCCAAGCCGACAAGGTAAAAACTGTCGATCTGCTCCTAAACAAGGCAGTTAACCCACTGTCCCTTGGCCATCACTGACTTGCCTAGTTAAATAAAGGTCAAATGTAATAAATAGAGGCGATGACATTGCAACTAAATAGTTAACATTTATTGATCAATCCCTTGAAAACGGCACTCCGTTGTCAATAGTTTTAGCGGAGCTGCGGGTCTCCTTGCCCCCCCAGCAGGCAGATTGAACGCCTCCACCGTATTGTGACGTGGCGTTGATGACGACCTATCAGGATGAGTTCTATAAACGGTTCCAGTTCCAACCCAACTCCATTATGACATCACGGTCTTTGTGTTTTGATTTGAATGTAAACTTGTATCTGTGCTGCTATGTGACGGAATGTTCATATTTCCATGCATATTGATCTGAGCATCTTTGAGGAACAATGCAGGTGAGTACTGAGCAGGCTAAATTATGATCTAAACCCCCCCCCCCCCCCCCCCCATTAATGGTTTAAAAACATTATTTGCAGAGGCTGCCGTTAAATGGTACTCGATACATTTATCTGTGATACGAAAGGCTCCTAAATGTGTAAACCAACATATGGAAGTGTTTTCAGATGATCCTACCATGGATCATTTAGCTACTTGATTGAGAATTTTAGGACCCTGTAAATATTTATAAAAAACAATATATATATATTTCCTTTTTTTTGGCCTTTGCTACTTTAGCCCATAGAAATACATCGAGAGGAACACAATTTATAAATGGCAGAACATAGAGTCAAAAAATAAGGTTTTGAAGTGTCTGTCCTATATATAAGAGATATAAGAACGCTCAGAAAGAAATACATATTTGTTTATTTTGTTGGCACAAAACTACTTCCATAAATCCATATATTTTGTTATTTACAACTGGCACCGGGTTACCTTCAGATGAGTCCCGTGACATTTGTGGGGGTCGTAGAGAGAAACGGAGACCACCATCTTGTTCGTGAGAGTCTCCCCTTTCCATAGTGTGGTCGCAAAGGATTCGGTAGCAACAGACGATTTTGGGGACGTCTCCTGAGCTGACAAACAGTGTTGTGGCTCGGCCACTTTCACCCACAGACGCGGAAGGGAGATTGAGACGCAGCCCATTCAAAACATATGTCTCTAGATTAAACAGAAGATTTTGATAGGGACTTTTTTTTATTTTTTATTATGTTAATTAGATTGATACACCGGTATGTCTCTTAAGGACTAGTCTGATTAGCCTCTTACAATGTGGAAGAAAGACGTATTGTCAGCTTGTTTGTTTACTCTCCTTGTTTGTTTACTGTGTTTTTGTTTTGTTTACCTCCCAGAAAGCCAATGAAAACCAAGCCAGGAGAGATAGGAGCTGCTTTGAGAACCTGACCTTATGGGACCTGAAGAGCCACAACCACAGTAGGCTGAAACACACAGAGACACACACAGAGATACACACACACACACACACACACACACACACACAAAGACAGACACAAAGACAGACACACACACACACACACACACACACACAAAAGACAAACAGACACCATGTCTGTTTGTGCTATCATGCCAACTCCTTGTCTCTCATTGTCATGCCAGAACTGGGACCTGTGGTGATGAACCACATAGAGTTGGGTTCATTTTCTCATCCGAGACCTTTCCTCCCTCTTAGATCTTTCTCTGTGGGTAGTTAAAGACACAGAAGAAGATGTGGAATACCAGGAGAGAAGCGAGAGTGAGGAAGGAGATGAGGAGGAAGACGAAGAGTATGTATGTGTGATAATAGAAGGGTCAGAGGTTGAGGAAGATGAGGAGGAAGAGGAAGATGAATATGAGGTTACATGTGTAGGGGAGTATGTGGAGGAAGAGGAGGAAGAGGAGTGTTTGTTAGACGTTCTGGTGAAAGAGGAGGAAGTAGAGGAGGATGAAGAAGAAAGAGTGGAGAGGTATGAGAAGGAGAAGAACGAGAAGGTAGAGGTAGAAGAAGAAGAAGAGAAGGGAGAGAATAAAGAGACAGTAGAGGTAGAAGAAGAAGAAGAGAAGGGAGAGTATAAAGAGAAGGTAGAGGTAGAAGAAGAAGAAAAGGGAGAGAATAAAGAGAAGATAGAGATAGAAGAAGAAGAGGAGGAGGAGACAGCCAACACATATCCCAGGTGTGTCCATCATCAGGGCCTGAAACTGAGTGTGAAGGGGCTGAGAGGGAAACAGACAGGAGAGGAGAAGTACGGTCGGCTCAGAGAGATCCTAGGAGACCAGTATGTCAGGGAGGTTACCTGCGCCCCTGAAGGAGATAGAGTGGTCCTCCACCTCTATCACCCTAGGTGAGATAGTTAGTTTGGACCTGAGCTGGTCTGGAGTCACTTACTGTATAAGGAGAGACATAGACATCTATTATGATTCAACTCACAGAACTGGCCTAGGATCAGTTTATACAACGCTAGTCATGTATACCATCATAGATGACTATTAAAGCTTCAGTTCATGCCGCTATCTTAAATATCTTTAGAGTCAGTTTGATGCTAAAGTAAACTCTCTCTCTTTTTCTCATTCTCTTTCTCTCACCCCTCTCCCTCCTTCTCCCCATTGCTCTCTGTTTCTCCTCCTTTTCTCTCTTTCTCTCCCCCTCTCTCTGTTTCAATCTCTCTCTCTTCTCACCTCCCTACCTCCTCTCCATCCTTCTCTCTTCCCCTCTCCTCTCTCTCTCCTTTCTCTCTTTCTCTCCCCTCTCTGTCTCTCTCTGTTTCAATCTCTCTCCACCTCCCTACCTCCTCTCATCCTTCTCTTTCCCCCTCTCTCTCTCTTTCTCTCCTTTTCTCTCTTCCCTCACCCTCTCTGTTTCCATCTCTCTCTACCTCCCTACCTCCTTCTCTCCCCTCTCTCTATGTCTCTCTGCAGTGTACCTATGTGTTCCCTGTTGAATCACCACTTAAGTTACCTGGCCCCTAAATTCCCTGAGTGCAAGTTCCTGATGATCCTCGCTGGGCAGTGTGTCCCCAACTACCCTGCCAGCCACCTCCCCACCCTGTTCATCTACGACTCAGGATGTATCATCAACTCCCTGATAGGAGAGAAGGCCTGTGGTGGGAGGAACGTATTGGAAGATGGTGAGAACACACACACACACACACACACACACACACAAATACACATGCGCACACACACACACTGACAGACAGACACACACACACACACACAGACAGACACACACACACACAAATACACATGCGCACACACAGACAGACACACACACACACACAAATACACATACGAGACACACACACAAATACACAAGCGCGCACACACACACACACACACACACAGACAGACAGACAGACAGACAGACAGACAGACAGACAGACAGACAGACAGACAGACAGACAGACAGACAGACACACACAAATACACATGCGCACACACACACACAAATACACATGCGCACACACACACACACAAATACACATGCGCACACACACACACAGACAGACAGACACACACACACACAGACAGACACACACACACACAAATACACATGCGCACACACAGACAGACACACACACACACACACACAAATACACATGCGCATACACACACACACACATACCCACACACTCTCTCTGTCTCTCTCTCTCTCTCTAACCTCTGACCTCTGACCCCCTGCAGAGCTGAAGTGGATGCTGGCCCAGTCGGGAGCGTTTGTGATTGACAGCTACGAGGCCTTATACCAGGAGGACACGCCCATCACGACGCCGCGTTCGGAACAGGAACAGGAAGACGACAGCGACGACCAGTCTGATCACTATGACAACCAAGGCGCCGAGGTGTAGTCATGGTTACAGGGACAAAGAGACAGCAGTGTAGACTGTTAACTCTATGACATCATGAAACATTGGTGTAAACTCTGATATAATATCCCATTCATAAATGTTGGCTACTGTTGACTCATTATTACTCATTAAATCTGATCCAGATCAGATTTAATACAGGTGTAGGTAGCTACTCATATTGACTCATTACATGATGTGATCCAGATCAGATTTAATACAGGTGTAGGTAGCCACTCATATTGACTTGTTACATGATGTGATCCAGATCAGATTTAATACAGGTGAAGGTAGCCACTCATATTGACTCATTACATGTGATCCAGATCAGATTTAATACAGGTGTAGGTAGCTACTCATATTAACTCATTACATGTGATCCAGATCAGATTTAATACAGGTGTAGGTAGCTACTCATATTAACTCAGTACATGTGATCCAGATCAGATTTAATACAGGTGTAGGTAGCCACTCATATTAACTCATTACATGTGATCCAGATCAGATTTAATACAGGTGTTGGTAGCCACTCATATTGACTCATCACATGATGTGATCCAGATCAGATTTAATACAGGTGTTGGTAGCCACTCATATTGACTCATTACATGTGATCCAGATCAGATTTAATACAGGTGTAGGTAGCTACTCATATTAACTCATTACATGTGATCCAGATCAGATTTAATACAGGTGTAGGTAGCCACTCATATTGACTCATTACATGTGATCCAGATCAGATTTAATACAGGTGTAGGTAGCCACTCATATTAACTTGTTACATGATGTGATCCAGATCAGATTTAATACAGGTGTAGGTAGCCACTCATATTAACTCAGTACATGTGATACAGATCAGATTTAATACAGGTGTAGGTAGCTACTCATATTAACTCAGTACATGTGATCCAGATCAGATTTAATACAGGTGTAGGTAGCTACTCATTAACTCAGTACATGTGATCCAGATCAGATTTAACACAGGTGAAGGTAGCCACTCATATTGACTCATTACATGTGATCCAGATCAGATTTAATACAGGTGTTGGTAGCCACTCATATTGACTCATCACATGATGTGATCCAGATCAGATTTAATACAGGTGTAGGTAGCTACTCATTAACTCATTACATGTGATCCAGATCAGATTTAATACAGGTGTAGGTAGCCACTCATATTGACTCATTACATGTGATCCAGATCAGATTTAATACAGGTGTAGGTAGCCACTCATATTAACTTGTTACATGTGATCCAGATCAGATTTAATACAGGTGTTGGTAGCTACTCATATTGACTCATTACATGTGATCCAGATCAGATTTAATACAGGTGTTGGGTTAAATGCGGAAGACACATTTCAGTTGAATACATTCAGTTGGACAACAGACCAGGTATCCCCCCCCCCCCTTTCCCTTTCCTAACTCATAGTGAGCTCACTTGTTGTTTTATAATATGCTGTAATAAAGTATGTTATATCTTATTTTATAAACATGTCGGTCTCCAATGTTTCAGTCTGCAGCAGTTCAACATCATAGGATAGATTCTATATCAGTCTGCTCCAGTTCAACATCATAGGATAGATTCTATATCAGTCTGCTCCAGTTCAACATCATCGGATAGATTCTATATCAGTCTGCTCCAGTTCAACATCATAGGATAGATTCTATATCAGTCTGCTCCAGTTCAACATCATAGGATAGATTCTATATCAGTCTGCTCCAGTTCAACATCATAGGATAGATTCTATATCAGTCTGCTCCAGTTCAACATCATAGGATAGATTCTATATCAGTCTGCTCCAGTTCAACATCATAGGATAGATTCTATATCAGTCTGCTCCAGTTCAACATCATAGGATAGATTCTATATCAGTCTGCTCCAGTTCAACATCATAGGATAGATTCTATATCAGTCTGCTCCAGTTCAACATCATAGGATAGATTCTATATCAGTCTGCTCCAGTTCAACATCATAGGATAGATTCTATATCAGTCTGCTCCATGCAGTTCAACATCATAGGATAGATTCTATATCAGTCTGCTCCAGTTCAACATCATAGGATAGATTCTATATCAGTCTGCTCAGTTCAACATCATAGGATAGATTCTATATCAGTAGAATGCAGTTCAACATCATAGGATAGATTCTATATCAGTCTGCTCCAGTTCAACATCATAGGATAGATTCTATATCAGTCTGCTCCAGTTCAACATCATAGGATAGATTCTATATCAGTAGAATGCAGTTCAACATCATAGGATAGATTCTATATCAGTCTGCTCCAGTTCAACATCATAGGATAGATTCTATATCAGTCTGCTCCAGTTCAACATCATAGGATAGATTCTATATCAGTCTGCTCCAGTTCAACATCATAGGATAGATTCTATATCAGTCTGCTCCAGTTCAACATCATAGGATAGATTCTATATCAGTCTGCTCCAGTTCATCAGTAGATTCTATCAAATCATAGCTCCAGTTCAACATCATAGGATAGATTCTATATCGGTCTGCTCCAGTTCAACATCATAGGATAGATTCTATATCAGTCTGCTCCAGTTCAACATCATAGGATAGATTCTATATCAGTCTGCTCCAGTTCAACATCATAGGATAGATTCTATATCAGTCTGCTCCAGTTCAACATCATAGGATGATTCTCTCAGTTCAACATCAGGATAGATTCTATATCAGTCTGCTCCAGTTCAACATCATAGGATATATTCTATATCAGTCTGCTCAGTTCAACATCATAGGATAGATTCTATATCAGTCTGCTCCAGTTCAACATCATAGGATGAATTCTATATCAGTCTGCTCCAGTTCAACATCATGGATAGATTCTATATCAGTCTGCTCCCATTCCAACATCATAGGATAGATTCTATATCATCATAACATCATAGGATAGATTCTATATCAGTCTGCTCCAGTTCAACATCATAGGATAGATTCTATATCAGTCTGCTGCAGATCAACATCATAGGATAGATTCTATATCAGTCTGCTCCAGTTCAACATCA
>NC_088231.1:21468164-21500664 GCF_036934945.1 Oncorhynchus masou masou
ACAGAGAGGGACGGAGAGAGGACAGAGAGGGACGGAGAGAGGACAGAGGGACGGAGAGAGGACAGAGAGGGACAGAGAGGGACGGAGAGAGGACAGAGAGGGACGAAGAGGGGACAGAGAGGGACGAAGAGGGGACAGAGAGGGACGGAGAGGGGACAGAGAGGGACGGAGAGGGGACAGAGGGACGGAGAGGGGACAGAGGGACGGAGAGGGGACAGAGGGACGGAGAGGGGACAGAGGGACGGAGAGGGGACAGACAGAGGGACGGAGAGGGGACAGAGGGACGGAGAGGGGACGGAGAGGGACGGAGAGGGGACAGAGGGGACGGAGAGGGGACAGAGGGACGGAGAGGGGACAGAGGGACGGAGAGGGGACAGAGGGACGGAGAGGGGGGACACAGAGGGACGGAGAGGGGACAGAGGGACGGAGAGGGGACAGAGGGGACGGAGAGGGGACAGAGGGACGGAGAGGGACAGAGGGACGGAGAGGGGACAGAGGGACGGAGAGGGGACAGAGGGACGGAGAGGGGACAGAGAGGGACGGAGAGGGGACAGAGAGGGACGGAGAGGGGACAGAGAGGGACGGAGAGGGGACAGAGAGGGACGGAGAGAGGACAGAGAGGGACGGAGAGAGGACAGAGAGGGACGGAGAGAGGACAGAGGGACGGAGAGAGGACAGAGGGACGGAGAGAGGACAGAGAGGGACAGAGAGGGACGGAGAGAGGACAGAGAGGGACGGAGAGGGGACAGAGAGGGACGAAGAGGGGACAGAGAGGGACGAAGAGGGGACAGAGAGGGACGAAGAGGGGACAGAGAGGGACGGAGAGGGGACAGAGAGGGACGGAGAGGGGACAGAGGGACGGAGAGGGGACAGAGGGACGGAGAGGGGACAGAGGGACGGAGAGGGGACAGAGGGACGGAGAGGGGACAGAGGGACGGAGAGGGGACAGAGGGACGGAGAGAGGACGGTGAAGGAAGACAGAAAGAATAAAGATGGATAATGAAAGGGGAGTCATTCAGCAGACGCTCTTATCCAGAGCCACTCACTCTACTGAAATGCTTACATTATTAATTCCTATTGTTCTCCTGTGGGAAACGAACCCACAGCCCCTGGCGTTACAAGTGCCCTACGCTCTACCAACTGAGTCACACGGGATGGACAGAGGGGACAGGAAGGAGCGTGCAGTAAACATCCTCGGGGGTGTTAATTCCAGGGTCACACTCATCAGGGGACAAACAGATAGAAAAGGTCGTGTTGAACTGAAGGGATGATTTCATGCTCCTAAAAACACATCCTAAAAACGGGACTTCCTACCTCCTTCAGCTTCTGCATGGTAGGAGTGATCTCTTCATCCAGGATCTGAACACAAACAAACACAAGTCAAATGCCACCAATATCCAAGGCACCATTGTTGACAGTAGGATCTACGTCCATTTCTCCAATACTGGGGATCCACAGCACTTACACACACAACTAAAGGCCTGATGAAGAGTGGAACCTAGACTCAACTAAAGACCTGATGAAGAGTGGAACCTAGACTCAACTAAAGGCCTGATGAAGAGTGGAACCGAGACTCAACTAAAGGCCTGATGAAGAGTGGAACCGAGACTCAACTAAAGACCTGATGAAGAGTGGAACCTAGACTCAACTAAAGACCTGATGAAGAGTGGAACCTAGACTCAACTAAAGGCCTGATGAAGAGTGGAACCTAGACTCAACTAAAGGCCTGATGAAGAGTGGAACCTAGACTCAACTAAAGGCCCGATGAAGAGTGGAACCTAGACTCAACTAAAGGCCTGATGAAGAGTGGAACCTAGACTCAACTAAAGACCCGATGAAGAGTGGAACCTAGACTCAACTAAAGGCCTGATAAAGAGTGGAACCTAGACTCAACTAAAGACCCGATGAAGAGTGGAACCTAGACTCAACTAAAGGCCCGATGAAGAGTGGAACCTAGACTCAACTAAAGGCCCGATGAAGAGTGGAACCTAGACTCAACTAAAGGCCTGATAAAGAGTTGATTAATTGAACCCAAATTCAACTAAAGGCCTGATGAAGAGTTGATTAATTGAACCCAAATTCAACTAAAGGCCTGATGAAGAGTTGATTAATTGAACCCAAATTCAACTAAAGGTGTGATGAAGAGTTGAACCCAAATTCAACTAAAGGCCTGATGAAGAGTTGAACCAAGATTCAACTAAAGGCGTGATGAAGAGTTGATTAATTGAACCCAAATTCAACTAAAGGCCTGATGAAGAGTTGAACTTAGTTTTCTAGAGAGAAAAAACAAACTCCGCCCCTTTGGGTCCCAGGACAGGAAACAGAGCTACGTCGTCACAGGTCAGATGGCTGCCTCACCGTCTGGATCTCTTTCAGTTTGGCTTCTTTCTTCTCAATGGTTTTCTGGGCGCTGATCTTCTTACACTCGTACATCCTGGTTCCTGCTGCCTCCTCTATCATGGCTAGGATCTACGGAGGAGAGAGAGGAGGGTCAGAGTGTTACATCCTGGTTCCTGCTGCCTCCTCTATCATGGCTCGGAGCTACGGAGGAGAGAGAGGAGGGTCAGAGTGTTACATCCTGGTTCCTGCTGCCTCCTCTATCATGGCTAGGATCTACAGAGGAGAGAGAGGAGGGTCAGAGTGTTACATCCTGGTTCCTGCTGCCTCCTCTATCATGGCTAGGATCTACAGAGGAGAGAGAGGAGGGTCAGAGTGTTACATCCTGGTTCCTGCTGCCTCCTCTATCATGGCTAGGATCTACGGAGGAGAGAGAGGAGGGACAGAGTGTTACATCCTGGTTCCTGCTGCCTCCTCTATCATGGCTAGGATCTACGGAGGAGAGAGAGGAGGGTCAGAGTGTTACATGCTGGTTCCTGCTGTCTCCTCTATCATGGCTAGGATCTACGGAGGAGAGAGAGGAGGGTCAGAGTGTTACATCCTGGTTCCTGCTGCCTCCTCTATCATGGCTAGGATCTACAGAGGAGAGAGAGGAGGGACAGAGTGTTACATCCTGGTTCCTGCTGCCTCCTCTATCATGGCTAGGATCTACAGAGGAGAGAGAGGAGGGACAGAGTGTTACATCCTGGTTCCTGCTGCCTCCTCTATCATGGCTAGGATCTACGGAGGAGAGAGAGGAGGGACAGAGTGTTACATCCTGGTTCCTGCTGCCTCCTCTATCATGGCTAGGATCTACGGAGGAGAGAGAGGAGGGTCAGAGTGTTACATCCTGGTTCCTGCTGCCTCCTCTATCATGGCTAGGATCTACGGAGGAGAGAGAGGAGGGACAGAGTGTTACATCCTGGTTCCTGCTGCCTCCTCTATCATGGCTAGGATCTACGGAGGAGAGAGAGGAGGGTCAGAGTGTTACATCCTGGTTCCTGCTGCCTCCTCTATCATGGCTAGGATCTACGGAGGAGAGAGAGGAGGGTCAGAGTGTTACATCCTGGTTCCTGCTGCCTCCTCTATCATGGCTAGGATCTACGGAGGAGAGAGGGAGGGTCAGAGTGTTACACCCTGGTTCCTGCTGCCTCCTCTATCATGGCTAGGATCTACGGAGGAGAGAGAGGAGGGTCAGAGTGTTACATCCTGGTTCCTGCTGCCTCCTCTATCATGGCTAGGATCTACGGAGGAGAGAGAGGAGGGTCAGAGTGTTACATCCTGGTTCCTGCTGCCTCCTCTATCATGGCTAGGATCTACGGAGGAGGGTTATAGAAGAGATGTAGAGAGGAGGGCAAAGGAGTGTGTGTGTGTGTCGTTCCCCAGGATGCGTGTGTGTGTGTACTACAGAAGCTTCAAGTTGCTACAAGACTTCATGATTCTACAGTGTGTGTGTGTGTGTGTGTGTGTGTGTGTGTGTGTGTGTGTGTGTGTGTGTATATAGACTTACCTCAGGCGGTTTCATGTTCAGAACCTTGGTGATTCTCCCCTGAAATATTGTAAAGAGAAAAAAATATATTCAAGTTATTTAAAAAACGTGTGGTACCACAGTACGATGTCACTCAGCTCTACAAATACAGAGGGCCCCGCCCGTCAGCTCTACAAATACAGAGGGCCCCGCCCGTCAGCTCTACAAATACAGAGGGCCCCGCCCGTCAGCTCTACAAATACAGAGGGCCCCGCCCGTCAGCTCTACAAATACAGAGGGCCCCGCCCGTCAGCTCTACAAATACAGAGGGCCCCGCCCGTCAGCTCTACAAATACAGAGGGCCCCGCCCGTCAGCTCTACAAATACAGAGGGCCGCCCGTCAGCTCTACAAATACAGAGGGCCGCCCGTCAGCTCTACAAATACAGAGGGCCGCCCGTCAGCTCTACAAATAGAGGGCCCCGCCCGTCAGCTCTACAAATACAGAGGGCCCCGCCCGTCAACTCTACAAATACAGAGGGCCGCCCGTCAGCTCTACAAATACAGAGGGCCGCCCGTCAGCTCTACAAATACAGAGGGCCGCCCGTCAGCTCTACAAATACAGAGGGCCCCGCCCGTCAGCTCTACAAATACAGAAGGCCCCGCCCGTCAGCTCCACAAACACAGAGGGCCGCCCGTCAGCTCCACAAACACAGAGGGCCGCCCGTCAGCTCCACAAACACAGAGGGCCGCCCGTCAGCTCCACAAACACAGAGGGCCGCCCGTCAGCTCCACAAACACAGAGGGCCGCCCGTCAGCTCTACAAACACAGAGGGCCGCCCGTCAGCTCTACAAATACAGAGGGCCGCCCGTCAGCTCTACAAATACAGAGGGCCGCCCGTCAGCTCTACAAATACAGAGGGCCCCGCCCGTCAGCTCTACAAATACAGAGGGCCCCGCCCGTCAGCTCTACAAATACAGAGGGCCCCGCCCGTCAGCTCTACAAATACAGAGGGCCGCCCGTCAGCTCTACAAATACAGAGGGCCGCCCGTCAGCTCTACAAATACAGAGGGCCGCCCGTCAGCTCTACAAATACAGAGGGCCGCCCGTCAGCTCTACAAATACAGAGGGCCGCCCGTCAGCTCTACAAATACAGAGGGCCCCGCCCGTCAGCTCTACAAATACAGAGGGCCCCGCCCGTCAGCTCTACAAATACAGAGGGCCGCCCGTCAGCTCTACAAATACAGAGGGCCGCCCGTCAGCTCTACAAATACAGAGGGCCGCCCGTCAGCTCTACAAATACAGAGGGCCGCCCGTCAGCTCTACAAATACAGAGGGCCGCCCGTCAGCTCTACAAATACAGAGGGCCGCCCGTCAGCTCTACAAATACAGAGGGCCCCGCTCGTCAGCTCTACAGAGGGCCGCCCGTCAGCTCTACAAATACAGAGGGCCCCGCTCGTCAGCTCTACAGAGGGCCCCGCCCGTCAGCTCTACAAATACAGAGGGCCCCGCCCGTCAGCTCTACAAATACAGAGGGCCCCGCCCGTCAGCTCTACAAATACAGAGGGCCCCGCCCGTCAGCTCTACAAATACAGAGGGCCGCCCGTCAGCTCTACAAATACAGAGGGCCGCCCGTCAGCTCTACAAATACAGAGGGCCGCCCGTCAGCTCTACAAATACAGAGGGCCGCCCGTCAGCTCTACAAATACAGAGGGCCCCGCCCGTCAGCTCTACAAATACAGAGGGCCCCGCCCGTCAGCTCTACAAATACAGAGGGCCCCGCCCGTCAGCTCTACAAATACAGAGGGCGCCGCCCGTCAGCTCTACAAATACAGAGGGCCGCCCGTCAGCTCTACTACAAATACAGAGGGCCGCCCGTCAGCTCTACAAATACAGAGGGCCGCCCGTCAGCTCTACAAATACAGAGGGCCCCGCTCGTCAGCTCTACAGAGGGCCGCCCGTCAGCTCTACAAATACAGAGGGCCCCGCTCGTCAGCTCTACAGAGGGCCCCGCCCGTCAGCTCTACAAATACAGAGGGCCCCGCCCGTCAGCTCTACAAATACAGAGGGCCCCGCCCGTCAGCTCTACAAATACAGAGGGCCCCGCCCGTCAGCTCTACAAATACAGAGGGCCCCGCCCGTCAGCTCTACAAATACAGAGGGCCCCGCCCGTCAGCTCTACAAATACAGAGGGCCCCGCTCGTCAGCTCTACAGAGGGCCGCCCGTCAGCTCTACAAATACAGAGGGCCGCTCATCAACAAGTGGAACATTCAGCGGTGTGTTCACTCGAAACCAAAAACAGAACCCGAATTTGTCCAATAGAATCTCTTCTTCGTAATAAAGACCGATTTGCGACAGTGTGCGACTAATGAACACACCCCAGGCTCCTCGAGGTGTGGAAACACCTACCTGCATGATGAGGAAGTGGGGGTTGTTAACGTTGAGTCCCACAGAGCAGAACAGATCCTGTACCCTGGTGTTGTTGGCATTCACCCCGTTGATCAGGTACTTGTTCCTACCACCTATCACCACCTGGGATCGGAGAAGGATACAGAGGAGTGAGACTCCCCTACAATACAATGGCATCCGTTTGAATGGCTATTGGCTAATAATAGCTACTCACCACCTTTGAGTTGAAGGGGATATGGCAAAGTAATACATATTTTCATAGTAAAGGCATTAACGTTAGTTTGAATAGCTAATAATACAGTAGTGTAGTGATTGTGAAAAAAAAACAGGAGACATTATCACCTTGAAAAGCATTGCTAGTTTTTTTATTTTACTGGGCAAGTCAGTTAAGAACAAATTCTTATTTTCAATGATGGCCTGGGAACAGTGGGTTAACTGCCTGTTCAGGGGCAGAACGACAGATTTGTACCTTGTCAGCTCGGGGGTTTGAACTCACAACCTTCCAGTTACTAGTCCAACACTATAACCACTACCCTGTCGCCCCAGTTTGAGCAGCTAGTAACAATACATCTGAGAAATCACGTCAGGGGACAGTTAGTGTAGTGATTATGGGAAGGGGAACAGTCCTAGTTGGGACTATTTTCAGACCTAACGCAGTAGCTACCATCTCTGCCATAAAAGGTTCAAATCAGACCACTTAACACAAGTTGTAGTTAACTAGTAGTATCCCCCAGTTTGGACTAGTAGTGTCCCTCAATTTGGACTAGTAGAAGCCCTCAGTTTGGACTAGCAGTGTCCCTCAGTTTGGACTAGCAGTGTCCCTCAGTTTGGACTAGCAGTGTCCCTCAGTTTGGACTAGCAGTGTCCCTCAGTTTGGACTAGCAGTGTCCCTCAGTTTGGACTAGCAGTGTCCCTCAGTTTGGACTAGCAGTGTCCCTCAGTTTGGACTAGCAGTGTCCCTCAGTTTGGACTAGCAGTGTCCCTCAGTTTGGACTAGCAGTAGCCCTCAGTTTGGACTAGCAGTAGCCCTCAGTTTGGACTAGCAGTGTCCCTCAGTTTGGACTAGCAGTGTCCCTCAGTTTGGACTAGCAGTGTCCCTCAGTTTGGACTAGCAGTGTCCCTCAGTTTGGAACTGTATTTATATAATTCAGGAACATTCCTCTTCCCACAAACAGGAAATAGAAACACGAGGAGAACAACTGTACCTGTCTTGTGACCGTGATCTCGTCGTGGGTCTCGAATCCAAGCGGACTCTGACTCTTGTTTGCGTTGTCGAAAGTTATGGACACGGTGGCTTTGGTGATACCGGCCTGACCGTTCTTGTACACCAAATCTTGGAGATTTGCTGCTCGCACCTGGAAAGATAAGTTCAGATCAGACGGAAGTAACGTTACAGATCGATAGCTTCTCTACTAACGTTACTGTAACCCTCGATTGAACGTAAGGCACCGTAATCTGACGTTAACTAGCTATCACAACAAGCTAACTTCAAGGAAATGTCTTTAGTTCAACGGATTAAAAACTAACTTTTCTGCGAGTTAAAGAATAAGTAGCATATTACCTGAGACAAGTTGGATATTCCCAGTAGAAAGCATATCGAGTCGAGAATGTTGGATTTTCCACTCCCGTTGAGTCCGGTAATAGCGTTGAAGAGCGGATCAAATCCGTTAATTTCCGTCCTCTGCGCGTAGGACTTGAACCCTTCTAAGATAATAGATTTGATGTGCATCTTTACGTTGTCCTTTTTCCAAAGTAATCCTTTTTCGATATATCGTAATAACGTCTAAACAAACCACGACGTTATGCGGAGAGCTGTTGTAGTCAACACCAGAAACACTTCCCACTTTTCAAAATTTGGCGCCAGGCACGCTACCGTTCTCTGGTCCTGCGCATGCGCCTGTCCGGAAAAATGTAGTTGAAAACCTTTTCGAAACCATTTTAAATCTTGCCAATTTATTTGATACCTTTTTTTTTAATTAATTTATTTGAAGTGTTGTAATACTTGTAATAATGTGGCTGTAAATATTAAACAATGTGTTTTTTTTCTTGTTTGTTTTAGATCAGGCAATTTGGTCATTGAGTTTTTAAACCCAGAGATGCAACATAGCGAAACAGACCAGGCCGGGGTTTGAGAAATCAACGAGAGAAGTGAAAGATTTTTCAATAGTTGTTAATTGTCACGAAATCGAAAGCCACTACCTAGATTACAGCCAACGTCTTAAAGTAGTTGTGAACATGTTGTTACTACAACCTCGTGAAAGTCAAGGAGTGTCTTTGACGGTTTGCACATGCGCAATTTTGGCGGGAGACGACCGTTAGACCGGATGACGTGTTTCTGCGCATGAGCTTAGCGAGCCAGCGTCGCCATGACGTCGCCTACAACTGTGATCGGAGATTTCTGTTGGAGAAGCACTTTCAGCCTATTTTTATACTATACTGTCTTTGATTTGGTCATCTTTATACTGCACTGTCTTTGATATGGTAATCTTTACACTGTACTATCTTTTATTGTGTCATCTTTATACTGTACTGTCTTTGATTTGGTCATCTTTATACTGTACTGTCTTTGATTTGGTCATCTTTATACTGTACTGTCTTTGATCTGGTCATCTTTATACTATACTGTCTTTGATCTGGTCATCTTTATACTGTACTGTCTTTGATTTGGTCATCTTTATACTGTACTGTCTTTGATTTGGTCATCTTTATACTATACTGTCTTTGATCTGGTCATCTTTATACTGTACTGTCTTTGATCTGGTCATCTTTATACTATACTGTCTTTGATCTGGTCATCTTTATACTGTACTGTCTTTGATTTGGTCATCAAAAATAACCTCACGATGTCAGAGTTTGTTGATTTGATTTTTGCTGCTGCCATCTACGGAAGATATTTGAAAGAGGAAAAATTATGAAAAACTTCTCAAACTGATGGAATGACAACATAAGAAGACAAAAGGGAAAGTTGTTACATTTTAATTCAGATTATTAGCTTGAGTCATTTCACATGCTTAAGGAACAGTGTTCAGAACAAAATATTTACAAGTACATGCAACACAGAGACTTAGAAACCCGGAAAGACAATCATTTTAAATAGTGTATAATCGATACAATGATAGAGCCTATGATTCATTCACTCACACACGGCAGGTAGCCTAGTGGTTAGAGTGTAGAGGCGGGCAGGGTAGTCTAGTGGTTAGAGTGTAGAGGTGGCAGGTAGCCTAGTGGTTAGAGTGTAGAGGTGGCAGGTAGCCTAGTGGTTAGAGTGTAGAGGTGGCAGGTAGCCTAGTGGTTAGAGTGTAGAGGTGGCAGGTAGCCTAGTGGTTAGAGTGTAGAGGTGGCAGGTAGCCTAGTGGTTAGAGTGTAGAGGTGGCAGGTAGACTAGTGGTTAGAGTGTAGAGGTGGCTGGTAGCCTAGTGGTTAGAGTGTGGAGGTGGCAGGTAGCCTAGTGGTTAGAGTGTAGAGGTGGCAGGTAGCCTAGTGGTTAGAGTGTAGAGGTGGCAGGTAGCCTAGTGGTTAGAGTGTAGAGTGTGGAGGTGGCAGGTAGCCTAGTGGTTAGAGTGTAGAGGTGGCAGGTAGCCTAGTGGTTAGAGTGTAGAGGTGGCAGGTAGCCTAGTGGTTAGAGTGTAGAGGTGGCAGGTAGCCTAGTGGTTAGAGTGTAGAGGTGGCAGGTAGCCTAGTGGTTAGAGTGTAGAGGTGGCAGGTAGCCTAGTGGTTAGAGTGTAGAGGTGGCAGGTAGCCTAGTGGTTCGAGTGTAGAGGTGGCAGGTAGACTAGTGGTTAGAGTGTAGAGGTGGCAGGGTAGCCTAGTGGTTAGAGTGTGGAGGTGGCAGGTAGCCTAGTGGTTAGAGTGTAGAGGTGGCAGGTAGACTAGTGGTTAGAGTGTAGAGGTGGCAGGTAGCCTAGTGGTTAGAGTGTAGAGGTGGCAGGTAGCCTAGTGGTTAGAGTGTAGAGGTGGCAGGTAGCCTAGTGGTTCGAGTGTAGAGGTGGCAGGTAGACTAGTGGTTAGAGTGTAGAGGTGGCTGGTAGCCTAGTGGTTAGAGTGTAGAGTGTGGAGGTGGCAGGTAGCCTAGTGGTTAGAGTGTAGAGGTGGCAGGTAGCCTAGTGGTTAGAGTGTAGAGGTGGCAGGTAGCCTAGTGGTTAGCGCCTTGGACTAGTAACCCGAAAGGTTGCACAATTGAATCCCAGTAGCTGACAAGGTAAAAATCTGTCGAGGCAGTTAACCCCACTGTTCCTAGACCAGTTAAACCCACTGTTCCTAGACCAGTTAAACCCACTGTTCCTAGACCAGTTAACCCCACTGTTCCTAGACCAGTTAAACCCACTGTTCCTAGACCGTCATTGAAAATAAGAATTTGTTCTTAACTGACTTTCCTAGTTAAATAAAGGTTAAAAAAACACACACTCAGTCTCTCTAAAATGGTATAACTGTCTTCATTTTGCCAGACCCCAGGAAGAGTAACTGCTGTCTTGAGGATCCATAATAAATACAAATATCTCTCTCAGTCCAGAGGTACGGGGCACAAGGACAGACACACCAGGTTAGCGGCGTAGAAACATATCTGCATCAGCACCACACAGTCTCCTCTGTTCAAATATATAGACGACGGGCCGATGTAGGCCAGGTCATAGTTCACCAGAGTCAAAGGCCGCCCGCAGTGCTTGTCGCTCAGGGCAACCAGGGCCCGCGCCATGCTGTACTTGGCGCCGCAGCTGAAGGCCGTCACCGACCTCACAGTGGAGAAGTGCATCAGGAAACACGGGTCGTCCTACAGGGGGGGGGGAGAAGGTTAGGTAATCAAATGGGGGAGAAGAGAGGTGAGGTCATCAAAGGGGGACGAGGGGGGAGAAGAGAGGTGAGGTCATCAAAGGGGGAGGAAGAGAGATGAGGTCATCAAAGGGGGATGAGAGGGGGGATAAGAGAGGTGAGGTCATCAAAGTGGGACGAAAGGGGGAGAAGAGAGGTGAGGTCATCAAAGGGGAAAGAAGAGAGGTGAGGTCATCAAAGGGGGATGAGAGGGGGGGGAGGAGAGAGGTGAGGTCATCAAAGGGGGACGAGAGGGGGGGAGAAGAGAGGTGAGGTCATCGAAGGGGGGGAAGAAGAGAGGTGAGGTCATCAAGGGGGGGGAGAAGAGAGATGAGATCATCAAAGGGGGGAGAGAAGAGAGGTGAGGTCATCAAAGGGGGACGGAGAGAAGAAAGGTGAGGTCATCAAAGGGGGACGAGAAGAAGAATGCGACAGAGAGGGTGTGTTGTAATGGAACCCCTGTTCGCCTTGCAGCGAAGACAGAATCACGGTGGCCCCTAGAGTCAAAACTTAAATGTAAACAACGACGATATGTCAAAAATCTGAGAATGACGATGTGTTCCTTACCACGTCGGGATCCCGCCCGTCCAGCAGGGTGAGGTCCTGGAGGAGCCAGACTTCTGTCCTCAGGTAGGAGTCCTCCAAGCAGGAACTCAGGCAAAACTGAGACTTGAGCTTCTTTTTTGACCCGGATTTGTGAGAATTCAGCAACTTGTTTGATCCGGAACAGATTGCTTTCTGAGATGTCACCACACACAGCTGCACCTCTTTGGTCTTGGTCACTGTGGACCAGACGACAACGATTATGTTTCGGGAAAAGAAAAAGTCAAGCAGTTTTTTTTCTCAAACAAAACCAATGTCGTTTCCCCCAATAGTGGATAAAATGCATTGTTCCAAACGGGATGTCGTTTTCCTGAGGACAACGGATGATATGCAGCAACGCAAATTCAATTAGAGAGAAGAAGTAAAAACTCCTCTATTTGGTGACTTTCACAGACTGAATCCACAGACAAACTATTCAAGCCTATTTTTACACATATTTTGCACAGCAGATGCAGTGTTGTTATACGGCCCTGTAGTATCCTCATCAACAGACTTCAATCAATCAATCCATCCATCATTAAAAAGAACAAGTAGACCTAAAAAACCGATTGCACAGAAACCTCGTCATCTCTGCGTCAGAGACCAAAGGAAAGTAAGAACTGAAGAAAACAGAAGAAAAACCACTAGAAATACAGAGGCTCGTCAGGGGGAGAGAAAAACGGAAAGAGACTTGGTCCCACGTGGGAATTGAACCCACAACCCTGGCGATAAAAGCATCATGCTCGACCAACTGAGCCACACGGGACCGTCGACCCATCAGTAAATAAAAAAATAAAAAACGCAGACAGAAGCAGACAGAACGTTATTGAGAAAGAGAAATAGAATAAAAGGAAAAGGAAACAGACGATGCTGATTCTTACCGTAGACACAGAGAAAATGTCTTCCTGGCGTTGCTTCATGTATCTCTATGAACTTCTGCAGCTTCTGTCCTTCAGGTCGAAACAACATCCTCTGCATCTCCTTCCTCAGTAGGGACGACATCTCCACACACAGCGATGGACAGGCTGGGACAGAGGAGGAGAGAGGAAGAAAGCAACAGAGGAGGAGAGAGGGATACTGGGATAGAGGAGGAGAGCAACAGAGTGGTTCAGGAGGAGAGGAGGAGAGCTACAGAGGAGGAGAGGAGGAGAGAGGGATGGACAGGCTGGGACAGAGGAGGAGAGAGGAAGAAAGCAACAGAGGAGGAGAGAGGGATACTGGGATAGAGGAGGAGAGGAAGAGAGAGCGATGGACACTGTGACAGAGGAGGAGAGAAGGAGGAGAGGAGGAGAGAGACAGAGTGGAACAGAGGAGGAGAGCTACAGAGGAGGAGAGAGAGAGTGGAACAGAGGAGGAGAGCTACAGAGGAGGAGAGAGACAGAGTGGAACAGAGGAGGAGAGATACAGACTGGGACAGAGGAGGAGAGGAGGAGAGAGACAGAGTGGAACAGAGGAGGAGAGCTACAGACTGGGACAGAGGAGGAGAGGAGGAGAGAGACAGAGTGGAACAGAGGAGGAGAGGAGGAGAGAGACAGACTGGGACAGAGGAGGAGAGCTACAGACTGGGACAGAGGAGGAGAGGAGGAGAGAGACAGAGTGGAACAGAGGAGGAGAGGAGGAGAGAGACAGACTGGGACAGAGGAGGAGAGGAGGAGAGAGACAGACTGGGACAGAGGAGGAGAGGAGGAGAGAGACAGACTGGGACAGAGGAGGAGAGGAGGAGAGAGACAGACTGGGACAGAGGAGGAGAGGAGGAGAGATACAGACTGGGACAGAGGAGGAGAGGAGGAGAGAGACAGACTGGGACAGAGGAAGAGAGGAGGAGACAGACAGACTGGGACAGAGGAAGAGAGGAGGAGAGAGACAGACTGGGACAGAGGAGGAGAGAGACAGACTGGGACAGAGGAGGAGAGGAGGAGAGAGACAGACTGGGACAGAGGAGGAGAGGAGGAGACAGACAGACTGGGACAGAGGAGGAGAGGAGGAGAGAGACAGACTGGGACAGAGGAGGAGAGGAGGAGAGAGACAGACTGGGACAGAGGAGGAGAGGAGGAGAGAGACAGACTGGGACAGAGGAGGAGAGGAGGAGAGATACAGACTGGGACAGAGGAGGAGAGGAGGAGAGAGACAGACTGGGACAGAGGAAGAGAGGAGGAGACAGACAGACTGGGACAGAGGAAGAGAGGAGGAGACAGACAGACTGGGACAGAGGAGGAGAGGAGGAGAGAGACAGACTGGGACAGAGGAGGAGAGGAGGAGACAGACAGACTGGGACAGAGGAAGAGAGGAGGAGACAGACAGACTGGGACAGAGGAGGAGAGGAGGAGAGAGACAGACTGGGACAGAGGAGGAGAGAGACAGACTGGGACAGAGGAGGAGAGGAGGAGAGAGACAGACTGGGACAGAGGAGGAGAGGAGGAGACAGACAGACTGGGACAGAGGAGGAGAGGAGGAGAGAGACAGACTGGGACAGAGGAGGAGAGGAGGAGAGAGACAGACTGGGACAGAGGAGGAGAGAGACAGACTGGGACAGAGGAAGAGAGGAGGAGAGATACAGACTGGGACAGAGGAGGAGAGAGACAGACTGGGACAGAGGAGGAGAGGAGGAGAGAGACAGACTGGGACAGAGGAGGAGAGGAGGAGAGAGACAGACTGGGACAGAGGAGGAGAGAGACAGACTGGGACAGAGGAAGAGAGGAGGAGAGAGACAGACTGGGACAGAGGAGGAGAGAGACAGAGTGGAACAGAGGAGGAGAGGAGGAGAGAGACAGACTGGGACAGAGGAGGAGAGCTACAGACTGGGACAGAGGAGGAGAGGAGGAGAGAGACAGAGTGGAACAGAGGAGGAGAGGAGGAGAGAGACAGACTGGGACAGAGGAGGAGAGGAGGAGAGAGACAGACTGGGACAGAGGAGGAGAGGAGGAGAGAGACAGACTGGGACAGAGGAGGAGAGGAGGAGAGAGACAGACTGGGACAGAGGAGGAGAGGAGGAGAGATACAGACTGGGACAGAGGAGGAGAGGAGGAGAGAGACAGACTGGGACAGAGGAAGAGAGGAGGAGACAGACAGACTGGGACAGAGGAAGAGAGGAGGAGAGAGACAGACTGGGACAGAGGAGGAGAGAGACAGACTGGGACAGAGGAGGAGAGGAGGAGAGAGACAGACTGGGACAGAGGAGGAGAGGAGGAGACAGACAGACTGGGACAGAGGAGGAGAGGAGGAGAGAGACAGACTGGGACAGAGGAGGAGAGGAGGAGAGAGACAGACTGGGACAGAGGAGGAGAGGAGGAGAGAGAGACAGACTGGGACAGAGGAGGAGAGGAGGAGAGATACAGACTGGGACAGAGGAGGAGAGGAGGAGAGAGACAGACTGGGACAGAGGAAGAGAGGAGGAGACAGACAGACTGGGACAGAGGAAGAGAGGAGGAGACAGACAGACTGGGACAGAGGAGGAGAGGAGGAGAGAGACAGACTGGGACAGAGGAGGAGAGGAGGAGACAGACAGACTGGGACAGAGGAAGAGAGGAGGAGACAGACAGACTGGGACAGAGGAGGAGAGGAGGAGAGAGACAGACTGGGACAGAGGAGGAGAGAGACAGACTGGGACAGAGGAGGAGAGGAGGAGAGAGACAGACTGGGACAGAGGAGGAGAGGAGGAGACAGACAGACTGGGACAGAGGAGGAGAGGAGGAGAGAGACAGACTGGGACAGAGGAGGAGAGGAGGAGAGAGACAGACTGGGACAGAGGAGGAGAGAGACAGACTGGGACAGAGGAAGAGAGGAGGAGAGATACAGACTGGGACAGAGGAGGAGAGAGACAGACTGGGACAGAGGAGGAGAGGAGGAGAGAGACAGACTGGGACAGAGGAGGAGAGGAGGAGAGAGACAGACTGGGACAGAGGAGGAGAGAGACAGACTGGGACAGAGGAAGAGAGGAGGAGAGAGACAGACTGGGACAGAGGAGGAGAGAGACAGACTGGGACAGAGGAAGAGCAGAGAGGATATGGGGAGGAAAGTCTTGCAACAGGAGGAGAGAGACAGAAAAGAGAAAACCACTCAGTCAACAGGATGGGAAGTAGGAGGTTGGGGAGAGTCTATAAAACCTGGAAAGTGGTGGTGTGTGTGTGTGTGTGTGTGTGTGTGTGTGTGTGTGTGTGTGTGTGTGCTTGACATACTCTTTATCTATGTCTATCTCTCTTTCACACACACACACACACACACACACACACACACACACACACACACACACACACACACACACACACACACACACACACACACACACACACACACACACACACACACACACACACACACACACACACACACACCTCACACAGTTCAGCAGTTATGGATGAGCCATGTATCCCATAATGATATCAGATATCTCTTCACTGTAGTCGCCCTCAGAGGGACCAGGGAGAGAGAGATACAACCACAGGATGCTTCACTACACTAGGGTCCAATAGGGACCAGGGAGAGAGAGAGAGACAATCACAGGATGCTTCACTACACTAGGGCACTACACTAGGGTCCAATAGGGACCAGGGAGAGAGAGAGAGACAATCACAGGATGCTTCACTACACTAGGGCACTACACTAGGGTCCAATAGGGACCAGGGAGAGAGAGAGAGACAATCACAGGATGCTTCACTACACTAGGGTCCAATAGGGACCAGGGAGAGAGAGAGACAATCACAGGATGCTTCACTACACTAGGGTCCAATAGGGACCAGGGAGAGAGAGAGACAATCACAGGATGCTTCACTACACTAGGGTCCAATAGGGACCAGGGAGAGAGAGAGACACCCACAGGATGCTTCACTACACTAGGGTCCAATAGGGACCAGGGAGAGAGAGAGAGACAATCACAGGATGCTTCACTACACTAGGGTCCAATAGGGACCAGGGAGAGAGAGAGAGACAATCACAGGATGCTTCCCTACACTAGGGTCCAATAGGGACCAGGGAGAGAGAGAGAGACAATCACAGGATGCTTCACTACACTAGGGTCCAATAGGGACCAGGGAGAGAGAGAGACAACCACAGGATGCTTCACTACACTAGGGTCCAATAGGGACCAGGGAGAGAGAGAGACAATCACAGGATGCTTCACTACACTAGGGTCCAATAGGGACCAGGGAGAGAGAGAGACAACCACAGGATGCTTCACTACACTAGGGTCCAATAGGGACCAGGGAGAGAGAGAGACAACCACTGGATGCTTCCCTGCATAGTGCACTACACTAGGGTCCAATAGGGACCAGGGAGAGAGAGAGACACCCACAGGATGCTTCCCTACATAGTGCACTACACTTGACTAGGGCCCAATAGGGACCAGGGAGAGAGAGAGAGACAACAACAGGATGCTTCCCTACATAGTGCACAATCACAGCGAGCCATTTGGGACCTTCGGATCCTCCCATCGATCGGCCCTATTAAACCTCTACTACACACACACACACACACACACACACACACACACACACACACACACACACACACACACACACACACACACACACACACACACACACACACACACACACACACATAACCATTCAAGGACCTATTAAACCTCTACTATTAAAGTCCATTTTGACAGTCTGAAGGGACCAGGCTGGGTGTCTCTCTCTCTCTCTCTGTCTCTCTCTGTCTCTCTCTGTCTCTCTCTCTCTCTCTCTCTCTCTCTCTGTCTCTCTCTGTCTCTCTCTCTCTCTCTCTCTCTCTCTGTCTCTCTCTCTCTCTCTCTCTCTCTCTCTCTCTCTCTCTCTCTCTCTCTCTCTCTCTCTCTCTCTCTCTCTGTCTCTCTCTCTCTCTCTCTCTCTCTCTCACACACACACACCCTCTCTCTTTCTCTCTGCTCTCTCTCTCACACGCACACGCACACACACACACACACACACACACACACACACACACACACACACACACACACACACACACACACACACACACACACACAGACCAATCCAGTCCATTATAACAGTCTGAAGGGACCAGGCTGGGTGGCTCCATCATGGATCCTCAATGTGGATCATCACGTTCCATTAGATTGGAGTTATACTGACATGTATAATTGAGAGAGAGACACACACAAGTAGAAGGCAGAATCACACACACACACACACACACACACACACACACACACACACACACACACACACACACACACACCCTCTCTCTTTCTCTCTGCTCTCTCTCTCACACACACACCCTCTCTCTTTTCTCCATCTTTCTCAACATCTCAAATTCTGACACACCCTTGTTCTCTCTCCAGAACATTTTCTCTCTAGTCATTCATTCTGAATGGTTAACACACTACCCTCTCTCTCTCTCTGCACTCTCTCACACACACACATTCATTCTGAATGGTTAACACATCCTCTCTTTTCTCTCCGTTAGGCTCTCTCTCTCTCTCACACACACACACACACACACCCTTCTCTTTCTCTCTGCACTCTCTCTCACACACACACACACACAATCACACACCCTTCTCTTTCTCTCTGCTTAAGGTTAGGGTCTCTCACACACACACACACTCTCTCTCTTTCATTGCATTCTCTCACATGGTTACACACACACACACACACACAATCAACACCCTTAGGCATTCATTCTCTCTGCTTCTCTCTCACACACACACACACCCTCTCTCTTTCTCTCTGCTCTTCATTCTCTCTCTCACACACACACAGGGTTACACACACACACATTCATTCTCTCTGGTCTACACACACACACACACATCCTTAGGCATTCTTCTGAATCTCTCACACACACACATTAACACACACAATGGTTAACACTAAGTGTTAAGGTTAGGCATTCATTCTGAATGGTCTAAGGGTTAAGGTTAGGCATTCTTCTGAATGGTTACACACATAACAAGGTTACATTCATTCTGAATGGTTAAGGTCAGGGTTCTTTCTCTCTGCTCTCTTTCTCTCACACACATCACACACACACACACACCCCCTTAGGCATCTCTTCTCTCTCTCTCACACACACACAATCACACACCCTCTCTCTCTCTCTCTCTCTCTCTGAATCTCTCTCTCTCTCACACACACACACACACACACATCCTCTTAAGCTCTCTCTGTCTCTCTCTCTAGGCATTCATCTCTGAATGGTCTCTCTCTCTCTCTTCTCTCTCTCTCTCTCTCTCTCTCTCTCTCATGGTTACACACACACACACACATTCACACACAATCACATCCTCTCTGCTCTCTCTCTCACACACACACACACACGCACACATCCTCTCTCTGCTCTCTCTCTCCCCACACACACAGTGGTTGCCATATAATGTGGCCCTGTCTGAATTAAAGTAGTTTGTTGTTGTGGGGGGACGTCTCATAGTTACCATCATTCAATGGTTAAGCTAACAACACAACACACCCTGACACAACACACTGAATGGTACATAAACAACACACACACCCTGACACAACACACACAATGATACATAAACAACACACACACCCTGACACAACCACAGGCATTCACACTGATACATAAACAACACAACACCCTAACAACCACACATTCTGAATGGTTAAGGTCACACTGATTCATTCTGAATGGTTAACACACACACCCTGACACAACCACACACACACACACTGACACAACCAACACACACACACAACTCTGAATGACACAACCACACACACACACACTGACACAACCACACACAATGACACAACTTACACATTCACACTGAACAACCACACACACACACACTGACACAACCACAGTCACACACACTGACACAACTACACACACACACCCTGTTACAACTTACACATTCATTCTGACACAACCACATAACACACACTGACACAACCACACACACACACATTCATTCTGACACACACAACACACACACACACAACTCTGAATGGTTAACACACACACACACACATTCATTCTGAACACACAACACACACACACAACACCCACACACACACACACACACACACTTAAACATTCACACACAATGGTTAACCTAACACACACACTGATACATAAACAACAACACACACACACTGACACAACCACACACACACACACTGATACATAAACAACAGGCACACACACCCTGACACAACCACACACACACACATTACACAACACACACACACCCTGACACAACACACACACACTGACATTACACACACACACACTGAATGGTTAACACACACACACACAACACTGACACACACACACACACACAACACACACACACACACAAACCACACACACACACTGATACAAACACACACAATGGTTACACACACACACACACACACACACAACACTGAATGGTTACACACACACACACTGACAAAACCACACACACACTGAACAAACACACACACACACACTGACACACACAAACACACACACACACAAACATTCACACTGAATGGTTACACACACACACACACACACACAGGTTACACACACACACTGACACACACACACACACACACACACACATCCACACATTCACACTGACACACACACACACACCATCCACACACACACACACACACACACACACACACACACACATTACACACTGACACACACACTTCCACACATTAACACACAATGGTTAAGGTACACACATAACGCACGCACACACACACATGAATGGTTACACACACACATTAACATCTGAATCCACACACACACAAGGGTTAACACACACACACACACACACACAGGGTTAACACACACACATAACTCACAAGGGTTACACAATTAGGCATTCACTGTGAATGGTTAAGGTTAGACATTAACTCTGAATGGTTAACATTTATCCATGTTTCTCAAATCTCAAATTTAAGGTTAGTTCACACTGAACATTTTAAAGTTAGTCATTAACTCTGAATGGTTAAGGTTAGACATTAACTCTGAATGGTTAAGGTTAGTCATTAACTCTGAATGGTTAAGGTTAGACATTAACTCTGAATGGTTAAGGTTAGTCATTAACTAAGAATGGTTAAGGTTAGACATTAGGGTTAAGGTTAGGGTTAGACATTAACTAAGGGTTAGTAAGGGTTAACATTAACTTAATGGTAATGGTTAAGGTAAGGGTTAAGGTAAGGGTTAAGGTTAGGGTTAAGGTAAGGGTTAAGGTAAGGGTTAAGGTAAGGGTTAAGGTAAGGGTTAAGGTTAGGGTTAAGGTAATGGTTAAGGTAAGGGTTAAGGTCAGGGTTAAGTTAGGGTTAAGGTAAGGGTTAAGGTAAGGGTTAAGGTAAGGGGTAGAAGGGTAACAAAATAATATGGGTTAAACCAAAGGTTAAGGTAAATTAAGGTAAGGTTAAGTGTTAATCAGTAATCAGTTAAGGTAAGGGTTAAGGTAATGGTTAAGAATGGGTTAAGGTAGGGGTTAAGGTAAGGGTTAAGGTAAAAGGTTAAGGTAAGGGTTAAGGTAATCTTAATTAGGTTAAGGTCAGGGTTAAGGTAAGGGTTAAGGTAATGGTTAAGGTTAGGGTTAAGGTAAGGGTTAAGGTAAGGGTTAACCTAAGGGTTAAGGTAAGGGTTAAGGTAATGGTTAAGGTAATGGTTAAGGTAATGGTTAAGGTACAAAGTTAAGGTTAGGGTTAAGGTGGGAGGGTTAAGGTAATGGTTAAGGTAAGGGTTAAGGTTAGGGTTAAGGTAAGGGTTAAGGTTAGGCATTCATTCTGAAGGGTTAAGGTAATGGTTAAGGTTAGTCATTAACTCTGAATGGTTAAGGTTAGACATTAACTCTGAATGGTTAAGGTTAGACATTAACTCTGAATGGTTAAGGTTAGTCATTAACTCTGAATGGTTAAGGTTAAGGTTAGGCATTCATTCTGAAGGGTTAAGGTAAGGGTTAAGGTTAGGCATTAACTCTGAATGGTTAAGGTTAGTCATTTACTCTGAATGGTTAAGGTTAGACATTAACTCTGAATGGTTAAGGTTAGTCATTAACTCTGAATGGTTAAGGTTAAGGTTAAGGTTAAGGTTAAGGTTAAGGTAATGGTTAAGGTAATGGTTAAGGTTAGGGTTAGTAAGGGTTAAGGTAAGGGTTAAGGTAAGGGTTAAGGTAAGGGTTAAGGTAATGGTTAAGGTTAGGGTTAGTAAGGGTTAAGGTAAGGGTTAAGGTAAGGGTTAAGGTAAGGGTTAAGGTAATGGTTAAGGTTAGGGTTAGTAAGGGTTAAGGTAAGGGTTAAGGTAAGGGTTAAGGTAAGGGTTAAGGTAATGGTTAAGGTAAGGGTTAAGGTAAGGGTTAAGGTAAGGGTTAAGGTAAGGGTTAAAGTAAGGGTTAAGGTAAGGGTTAAGGTTAGGGTTAAGGTAAGGGTTAAGGTAAGGGTTAAGGTAAGGGTTAAGGTTAGGGTTAAAGGTAAGGTTAAGGTAAGGGTTAAGGTAAGGGTTAAGGTAAGGGTTAAGGTAAGGTTTAAGGTAATGGTTAAAGTAAGGGTTAAGGTAAGGGTTAAAGTAATGGTTAAGGTAATGGTTAAGGTTAGGGTTAAGGTAAGGGTTAAGGTAAGGTTAGGGTTAAGGTAAGGGTTAAGGTAAGGGTTAAGGTAAGGGTTAAGGTAAGGGTTAAGGTAAGGGTTAAGGTAAGGGTTAAGGTAAGGGTTAAGGTAATGGTTAAGGTAATTAAGGTTAGGGTTAAGGTCAGGGTTAAGGTAAGGGTTAAGGTAATGGTTAATTAGGGTTAAGGTAAGGGTTAAGGTAAGGGTTAAGGTAAGGGTTAAGGTAAGGGTTAAGGTAAGGGTTAAGGTAATGGTTAAGGTAATGGTTAAGGTTAGGGTTAAGGTTAGTTAACTCTGAATGGTTAAGGTAAGGGTTAAGGTAATGGTTAAGGTAAGGGTTAAGGTTAGGGTTAAGGTAAGGGTTAAGGTTAGGCATTCATTCTGAAGGGTTAAGGTAAGGGTTAAGGTTAGTCATTAACTCTGAATGGTTAAGGTTAGACATTAACTCTGAATGGTTAAGGTTAGACATTAACTCTGAATGGTTAAGGTTAGTCATTAACTCTGAATGGTTAAGGTTAAGGTTAGGCATTCATTCTGAAGGGTTAAGGTAAGGGTTAAGGTTAGGCATTAACGCTGAATGGTTAAGGTTAGTCATTTACTCTGAATGGTTAAGGTTAGACATTAACTCTGAATGGTTAAGGTTAGTCATTAACTCTGAATGGTTAAGGTTAAGGTTAGGGTTAAGGTAAGGGTTAAGGTAATGGTTAAGGTAATGGTTAAGGTTAGGGTTAGTAAGGGTTAAGGTAAGGGTTAAGGTAAGGGTTAAGGTAAGGGTTAAGGTTATGGTTAAGGTAAGGGTTAAGTAAGGGTTAAGGTAAGGGTTAAGGTAAGGGTTAAGGTAAGGGTTAAGGTAATGGTTAAGGTTAGGGTTAGTAAGGGTTAAGGTAAGGGTTAAGGTAAGGGTTAAGGTAATGGTTAAGGTAATGGTTAAGGTAAGGGTTAAGGTAAGGGTTAAGGTAAGGGTTAAAGTAAGGGTTAAGGTAAGGGTTAAGGTTAGGGTTAAGGTAAGGGTTAAGGTAAGGGTTAAGGTAAGGGTTAAGGTTAGGGTTAAAGTAAGGGTTAAGGTAAGGGTTAAGGTAAGGGTTAAGGTAAGGGTTAAGGTAAGGTTTAAGGTAAGGGTTAAAGTAAGGGTTAAGGTAAGGGTTAAAGTAAGGGTTAAAGTAAGGGTTAAGGTTAGGGTTAAGGTAAGGGTTAAGGTAAGGGTTAAGGTTAGGGTTAAGGTTAGGGTTAAGGTAAGGGTTAAGGTAAGGGTTAAGGTTAGGGTTAAGGTAAGGGTTAAGGTAAGGGTTAAGGTAAGGGTTAAGGTAAGGGTTAAGGTAAGGTTTAAGGTTAAGGTAAGGGTTAAAGTAAGGGTTAAGGTAAGGGTTAAAGTAAGGGTTAAAGTAAGGGTTAAGGTAATGGTTAAGGTAAGGGTTAAAGTAAGGGTTAAAGTAAGGGTTAAGGTAAGGGTTAAGGAAAGGGTTAAGGTGAGGGTTAAGGTAATGGTTAAGGTCAGGGTTAAGGTAAGGGTTAAAGTAAGGGTTAAGGTAAGGGTTAAAGTAAGGGTTAAGGTAAGGGTTAAAGTAAGGGTTAAGGTAATGGTTAAAGTAAGGGTTAAGGTAAGGGTTAAAGTAAGAGTTAAGGTAAGGGTTAAGGTAAGGGTTAAGGTAAGGGTTAAGGTCAGGGTTAGTAAGGTAAGGGTTAAGGTAATGGTTAAGGTCAGGGTTAGTAAGGTAAGGGTTAAGGTAAGGGTTAAGCTAAGGGTTAAGGTAAGGGTTAAGGTTAGGGTTAAGGTAAGGGTTAAGGTAAGGGTTAAAGTAAGGGTTAAGGTTAGGGTTAAGGTAAGGGTTAAGGTAAGGGTTAAGGTTAGGGTTAAGGTAAGGGTTAAGGTAAGGGTTAAGGTTAGGGTTAAGGTAAGGGTTAAGGTAAGGGTTAAGGTAAGGGTTAAGGTAAGGGTTAAGGTAAGGGTTAAGGTAATGGTTAAGGTAAGGGTTAAAGTAAGGGTTAAGGTAAGGGTTAAGGTCAGGGTTAAGGTAAGGGTTAAGGTAAGGGTTAAGGTAAGGGTTAAAGTAAGGGTTAAGGTAAGGGTTAAGGCAAGGGTTAAGGTAAGGGTTAAAGTAAGGGTTAAGGTAAGGGTTAAAGTAAGGGTTAAGGTAATGGTTAAAGTAAGGGTTAAAGTAAGGGTTAAGGTAATGGTTAAAGTAAGGGTTAAGGTAATGGTTAAGGTTAGGGTTAAGGTAAGGGTTAAGGTAAGGGTTAAGGTAAGGGTTAAAGTAAGGGTTAAGGTAAGGGTTAAAGTAAGGGTTAAGGTAAGGGTTAAGGTAAGGGTTAAAGTAAGGGTTAAGGTGAGGGTTAAGGTTAGGGTTAAGGTAATGGTTAAGGTAAGGGTTAAAGTAAGGGTTAAGGTGAGGGTTAAGGTTAGGGTTAAGGTAATGGTTAAGGTAAGGGTTAAAGTAAGGGTTAAGGTCAGGGTTAAGGTAAGGGTTAAGGTAAGGGTTAAGGTAAGGGTTAAAGTAAGGGTTAAGGTCAGGGTTAAGGTAAGGGTTAAGGTAAGGGTTAAGGTAAGGGTTAAGGTAAGGGTTAAGGTAATGGTTAAGGTCAGGGTTAAGGTAAGGGTTAAGGTCAGGGTTAAGGTCAGGGTTAAGGTAAGGGTTAAGGTCAGGGTTAAGGTCAGGGTTAAGGTAAGGGTTAAGGTCAGGGTTAGGGACATATAGTTTATCAGTTTCAGTTCATCATGTGTCTGTCATTGGCTGTTCAGAGGGTAGAACACATGAGACTGGAGGAGAGAAAGATACTCAAAATTATGATTTGATTTATGTGTGTGTGTGTGTGTGTGTGTGTGTGTGTGTGTGTGTGTGTGTGTGTGTGTGTGTGTGTGTGTGTGTGTGTGTGTGATGATTAGATTTGACACATTTGTGAAAACAGAGAGGGATCGTGCTTCAGCTAAGTGCTTTTGGGTTCATGTTGTTGTTGTTGGTGGTGGTTTTTGTGGTCATTTTCTGGAAAGGCTCTTTAGAACTGAAATGGAAAGGAGGGAGGAGGAGGAGGAGGGAGGGAGGGAGGGAGGGAGGGAGGGGGGGGGGAGGGGGGAGGGAGGTGAGGGAGGGAGGTTGGTGAGGGGGGAGGGAGGGGGAGGGGAATGGCAGAGGAGGGGAGGGAGGGAGGGGGGAGGGAGGGAGGGAGGGAGGGAGGGAGGGGGGGGGAGGGAGGGAGGGAGGGGGTTGGTGAGGGAGGGAAGGGAGGGAGGGAGGGAGGGAGGGAGGGAGGGAGGGAGGGAGGGGAGGAGGGAGGGAGGGGGGAGGGAGGGAGGGGAGGGAATGGCAGAGGAGGGGAGGGAAAGTGGGAGGGAGGGAGAGAGGGTGGGAGGGAGGGAGGAGGGGAACGGCAGAGGAGGGGAGGGAGGGAGGGAGGGAGGGAGGGAGGGAGGGAGGGAGGGAGGGAGGGAGGGAGGGAGGGAGGGGAGGGGAGGGAGGGAGGGAGGGAGGGAGGGAGGGAGGGAGGGAGGGAGGGAGGGGAGGGAGGGAGGGAGGGAGGGAGGGGGAGGGAGGGGGGGGAGGGAGAGGGGTGGGAGGGAGGGAGGGAGGGAGGGAGGAGGGAGGGAGGGAGGGAGGGAGGGAGGGAGGGAGGGAGGGAGGGAGGGGGGAGGGAGGGAGGGAGATATGTTGAATCTCATGAATAATGCACAGAGAAGGGGGTATCCCAATGGAGGGTGGGATTCTCTATATAAAATTCAATTGTATTTGTATATTAGGTATATATTATATTATATTATATTATACCAAACACCACAGCAGTGAAATGCTTACTTATTCCCTATATAGTGAACTACTAGTGACCAGAGCCCTATTCCCTATATAGTGAACTACTAGTGATCAGAGCCCTATTCCCTATATAGTGAACTACTAGAGACCAGAGGGAGGGAGGGAGGGATAGGGAACTACTAGTGACCAGGGAAGGGAATGGCTATATAGTGAACTACTAGTGACCAGAGCCCTATTCCCTATATAGTGAACTACTAGGAGACCAGAGGCCCTATTCCCTAGGGATATGTGAACTACTAACACATGAGATCCCAATGAGCCCTATTCCCTATATAAAATGAACTACTTGTATACCAGGTATATATTCCCTATATAGTGATTATACCAAATACCAGTGAAATGCCCTATTCCCTATATAGTGAACTACTAGTGACCAGAGCCCTATTCCCTATATAGTGAACTACTAGTGACCAGGGCCCTATTCCCTATATAGTGAACTACTAGTGACCAGAGCCCTATTCCCTATATAGTGAACTACTAGTGACCAGAGCCCTATTCCCTATATAGTGAACTACTAGTGACCAGAGCCCTATTCCCTATATAGTGAACTACTAGTGACCAGAGCCCTATTCCCTATATAGTGAACTACTAGAGACCAGAGCCCTATTCCCTATATAGTGAACTACTAGAGACCAGAGCCCTATTCCCTATATAGTGAACTACTAGTGACCAGAGCCCTATTCCCTATATAGTGAACTACTAGTGACCAGAGCCCTATTCCCTATATAGTGAACTACTAGTGACCAGAGCCCTATTCCCTATATAGTGAACTACTAGTGACCAGAGCCCTATTCCCTATATAGTGAACTACTAGAGACCAGAGCCCTATTCCCTATATAGTGAACTACTAGTGACCAGAGCCCTATTCCCTATATAGTGAACTACTAGTGACCAGAGCCCTATTCCCTATATAGTGAACTACTAGTGACCAGAGCCCTATTCCCTATATAGTGAACTACTAGTGACCAGAGCCCTATTCCCTATATAGTGAACTACTAGTGACCAGAGCCCTATTCCCTATATAGAGTGAACTACTAGTGACCAGAGCCCTATTCCCTATATAGTGAACCACTAGATGACCAGAGCCCCAGGTCCTATATAGTGAGAGGAGGCTAGTGACCAGAGGAGGCCTATCTAGTGGTTAGAGGACTAGTCTAGTGGTTAGAAGAGGCTAGTCTAGTGGTTAGAGGAGGCAGGTAGCCCTATTCCCTATATAGTGAACTACTAGTGAGAGGAGGCAGGTAGCCCTATTCCCTATATAGTGAACTACTAGTGACCAGAGCCCTATTCCCTATATAGTGAACTACTAGTGACCAGAGCCCTATTCCCTATATAGTGAACTACTAGAGACCAGAGCCCTATTCCCTATATAGTGAACTACTAGAGACCAGGTAGCCCTATTCCCTATATAGTGAACTACTAGAGACCAGAGCCCTATTCCCTATGGTTAGAACTACCTGGTGGTTAGAGACCAGGTAGCCTGGTGGTTAGAGGAGTGCAGGTAGCCTAGTGACCAGAGCCCTATTCCTATATAGGTTAGAGGACCAGAGCCTATTCCAGGTATATAGTGAACTACTAGTGACCAGAGCCCTATTCCCTATATAGTGAACTACTAGAGACCAGAGCCCTATTCCAGGTGGTCTATATAGTGAACTACTAGAGACCAGAGGTGGTCTATTCCCTATATAGTGAACTACTGGTGGTTAGAGACAGGTAGCCCTATTCCCTATATAGTGAACTACTAGTGGTTACCAGAGCCCTATTCCCTATGGTTAGTGAACTACCTAGTGACCAGAGCCCTATTCCCTATATAGTGAACTACTAGAGACCAGAGCCTATTCCCTAGCCTGGTGGTTAGAGGAGGCTAGCCTAGTGGTTAGAGAGGCAGGTAGCCTGGTGGTTAGAGCCCTATTCCCTATATAGAGGAACTACTGGTGAGAGAGGCCTATTCTATGGTTAGAGGAGGCAGGTAGCCTGGTGGTTAGAGGAGGCAGGTAGTCAAGAGGAGGCAGGTAGTCTAGTGGTTAGAGGAGGCAGGTAGCCTATGGTTAGAGGAGGCAGGTAGTCTAGTGGTTAGAGGAGGCAGGTAGCCTGGTGGTTAGAGGAGGCAGGTAGTCTAGTGGTTAGAGGTGGCAGGTAGCCTGGTGGTTAGAGGAGGCAGGTAGTCTAGTGGTTAGAGGAGGCAGGTAGTCTAGTGGTTAGAGGAGGCAGGTAGTCTAGTGGTTAGAGGAGGCAGGTAGCCTGGTGGTTAGAGGAGGCAGGTAGTCTAGTGGTTAGAGGTGGCAGGTAGCCTGGTGGTTAGAGGAGGCAGGTAGCCTGGTGGTTAGAGGAGGCAGGTAGCCTGGTGGTTAGAGGAGGCAGGTAGCCTGGTGGTTAGAGGAGGCAGGTAGCCTGGTGGTTAGAGGAGGCAGGTAGCCTGGTGGTTAGAGGAGGCAGGTAGCCTGGTGGTTAGAGGAGGCAGGTAGTCTAGTGGTTAGAGGAGGCAGGTAGCCTAGTGGTTAGAAGAGGCAGGTAGTCTAGTGGTTAGAGGATGCAGGTAGCCTGGTGGTTAGAGGAGGCAGGTAGCCTGGTGGTTAGAGGAGGCAGGTGGTCTAGTGGTTAGAGGAGGCAGGTAGCCTGGTGGTTAGAGGAGGCAGGTAGCCTAGTGGTTAGAGGAGGCAGGTAGCCTGGTGGTTAGAGGAGGCAGGTAGCCTGGTGGTTAGAGGAGGCAGGTAGCCTGGTGGTTAGAGGAGGCAGGTAGCCTGGTGGTTAGAGGAGGCAGGTAGTCTAGTGGTTAGAGGAGGCAGGTAGCCTAGTGGTTAGAGGAGGCAGGTAGCCTAGTGGTTAGAGGAGGCAGGTAGCCTGGTGGTTAGAGGAGGCAGGTAGTCTAGTGGTTAGAGGAGGCAGGTAGCCTGGTGGTTAGAGGAGGCAGGTAGCCTGGTGGTTAGAGGAGGCAGGTAGCCTGGTGGTTAGAGGAGGCAGGTAGTCTAGTGGTTAGAGGAGGCAGGTAGCCTGGTGGTTAGAGGAGGCAGGTAGTCTAGTGGTTAGAAGAGGCAGGTAGCCTGGTGGTTAGAAGATGCAGGTAGCCTGGTGGTTAGAGGAGGCAGGTAGCCTGGTGGTTAGAGGAGGCAGGTAGTCTAGTGGTTAAAGGAGGCAGGTAGCCTGGTGGTTAGAGGAGGCAGGTAGTCTAGTGGTTAGAGGAGGCAGGTAGTCTAGTGGTTAGAAGAGGCAGGTAGTCTAGTGGTTAGAAGAGGCAGGTAGCCTAGTGGTTAGAGGAGGCAGGTAGCCTAGTGGTTAGAGGAGGCAGGTGGTCTAGTGGTTAGAGGAGGCAGGTAGCCTGGTGGTTAGAGGAGGCAGGTAGTCTAGTGGTTAGAGGAGGCAGGTAGTCTAGTGGTTAGAGGAGGCAGGTAGCCTAGTGGTTAGAGGAGGCAGGTAGCCTGGTGGTTAGAGGAGGCAGGTAGCCTAGTAGTTAGAGGAGGCAGGTAGCCTAGTGGTTAGAGGAGGCAGGTAGCCTAGTGGTTAGAGGAGGCAGGTAGCCTAGTGGTTAGAGGAGGCAGGTAGCCTGGTGGTTAGAGGAGGCAGGTAGCCTAGTGGTTAGAGCGTTGGACTAGTAACCGAAAGGTTGCTCGATCGAATCCCCAAGCCGACAAGGTAAAAAACTGTCGATCTGCTCCTAAACAAGGCAGTTAACCCACTGTCCCTTGGCCATCACTGACTTGCCTAGTTAAATAAAGGTCAAATGTAATAAATAGAGGCGATGACATTGCAACTAAATAGTTAACATTTATTGATCAATCCCTTGAAAACGGCACTCCGTTGTCAATAGTTTTAGCGGAGCTGCGGGTCTCCTTGCCCCCCCCCCCAGCAGGCAGATTGAACGCCTCCCACCGTATTGTGACGTGGCGTTGATGACGACCTATCAGGATGAGTTCTATAAACGGTTCCAGTTCCAACCCAACTCCATTATGACATCACGGTCTTTGTGTTTTGATTTGAATGTAAACTTGTTTCTGTGCTGCTATGTGACAGAATGTTCATATTTCCATGCATATTGATCTGAGCATCTTTGAGGAACAATGCAGGTGAGTACTGAGCAGGCTAAATTATGATCTAAACCCCCCCCCCATTAATGGTTTAAAAACATTATTTGCAGAGGCTGCCGTTAAATTTATAGTTAAATGTACTCGATACATTTATCTGTGATACGAAAGGCTCCTAAATGTGTAAACCAACATATGGAAGTGTTTTCAGATGATCCTACCATGGATCATTTAGCTACTTGATTGAGAATTTTAGGACCCCTGTAAATATTTATAAAAAACAATATATATATATTTCCTTTTTTTTTGGCCTTTGCTACTTTAGCCCATAGAAATACATCGAGAGGAACACAATTTATAAATGGCAGAACATAGAGTCAAAAAATAAGGTTTTGAAGTGTCTGTCCTATATATAAGAGATATAAGAAAGCTCAGAAAGAAATACATATTTGTTTATTTTGTTGGCACAAAACTACTTCCATAAATCCATATATTTTTGTTATTTACAACTGGCACCGGGTTACCTTCAGATGAGTCCCGTGACATTTGTGGGGGTCGTAGAGAGAAACGGAGACCACCATCTTGTTCGTGAGAGTCTCCCCTTTCCATAGTGGGGTCACAAAGGATTCGGTAGCAACAGACGATTTTGGGGACGTCTCCTGAGCTGACAAACAGTGTTGTGGCTCGGCCACTTTCACCCACAGACGCGGAAGGGACATTGAGACGCAGCCCATTCAAAACATATGTCTCTAGATTAAACAGAAGATTTTGATAGGGACTTTTTTATTATTTTTTATTATGTTAATTAGATTGATACACCGGTATGTCTCTTAAGGGCTAGTCTGACTAGCCTCTTACAATGTGGAAGAAAGACGTATTGTCAGCTTGTTTGTTTACTCCCCTTGTTTGTTTACTGTGGGTTTTTTTTTTGTGTACCTCCCAGCAAGCCAATGAAAACCAAGCCAGGAGAGATAGGAGCTGCTTGGAGAGCCTGACCTTATGGGACCTGAAGAGCCACAACCACAGTAGGCTGAAACACACAGAGACACACACAGAGATACACACACACACACACACACACACACACACACAAAGACAGACACAAAGACAGACACACACACACACACACACACACACACAAAGACAAACAGACACCATGTCTGTTTGTGCTATCATGCCAACTCCCTTGTCTCTCATTGTCATGCCAGAACTGGGACCTGTGGTGATGAACCACATAGAGTTGGGTTCATTTTCTCATCCGAGACCTTTCCTCCCTCTTAGATCTTTCTCTGTGGGTAGTTAAAGACACAGAAGAAGATGTGGAATACCAGGAGAGAAGCGAGAGTGAGGAAGGAGATGAGGAGGAAGAGGAAGAGTATGTATGCGTGATAATAGAAGGGTCAGAGGTTGAGGAAGATGAGGAGGAAGAGGAAGATGAATATGAGGTTACATGTGTAGGGGAGTATGTGGAGGAAGAGGAGGAAGAGGAGTGTTTGTTAGACGTTCTGGTGAAAGAGGAGGAAGTAGAGGAGGATGAAGAAGAAAGAGTGGAGAGGTATGAGAAGGAGAAGGTAGAGGTAGAAGAAGAAGAAGAGAAGGGAGAGAATAAAGAGACAGTAGAGGTAGAGGAAGAAGAAGAGAAGGGAGAGAATAAAGAGAAGGTAGAGGTAGAAGAAGAAGAAAAGAAGGAGAGAATAAAGAGAAGAAAGAGAGAGGTAGAAGAAGAAGAGGAGGAGGAGACAGCCAACACATATCCCAGGTGTGTCCATCATCAGGGCCTGAAACTGAGTGTGAAGGGGCTGAGAGGGAGACAGACAGGAGAGGAGAAGTACGGTCGGCTCAGAGAGATCCTAGGAGACCAGTATGTCAGGGAGGTTACCTGCGCCCCTGAAGGAGATAGAGTGGTCCTCCACCTCTATCACCCTAGGTGAGATAGTTAGTTTGGACCTGAGCTGGTCTGGAGTCACTTACTGTATAAGGAGAGACATAGACATCTATTATGATTCAACTCACAGAACTGGCCTAGGATCAGTTTATACAACGCTAGTCATGTATACCATCATAGATGACTATTAAAGCTTCAGTTCATGCCGCTATCTTAAATATCTTTAGAGTCAGTTTGATGCTAAAGTAAACTCTCTCTCTTTTTCTCATTCTCTTTCTCTCACCCCTCTCTCCCTCCTTCTCCCCATTGCTCTCTCTGTTTCTCCTTTTCTCTCTTTCTCTCCCCCCCTCTCTCTGTTTCAATCTCTCTCTCTCTCCACCTCCCTACCTCCTCTCCATCCTTCTCTTTCCCCCTCCCTCTCTCTCTCTCTCCTTTTCTCTCTTTCTCTCCCCCTCTCTGTCTCTCTCTGTTTCAATCTCTCTCTCCACCTCCCTACCTCCTCTCATCCTTCTCTTTCCCCCTCTCTCTCTCTTTCTCTCCTTTTCTCTCTTTCCCTCACCCTCTCTGTTTCCATCTCTCTCTCTACCTCCCTACCTCCTTCTCTCCCCCTCTCTCTATGTCTCTCTGCAGTG
>NC_088231.1:21503164-21520664 GCF_036934945.1 Oncorhynchus masou masou
GGTAGCCACTCATATTAACTTTACATGTGATCAGATCAGATTTAATACAGGTGTTGGTATACTCATATTGACTCATCACATGATTTAATACAGGTGTAGGTAGCTACTCATATTGACTCATTACATGTGATCAGATCAGATTTAATACATGTGATACTCAGATCATGTGATCCAGATCAGATTTAATACAGGTGTAGGTAGCCACTCATATTAACTCAGTACATGTGATCCAGATCAGATTTAATACAGGTGTAGGTAGCCACTCATATTGACTCATTACATGTGATCCAGATCAGATTTAATACAGGTGTAGGTAGCCACTCATATTAACTTGTTACATGATGTGATCCAGATCAGATTTAATACAGGTGTAGGTAGCTACTCATATTAACTCAGTACATGTGATCCAGATCAGATTTAATACAGGTGTAGGTAGCCACTCATATTAACTCATTACATGATGTGATCCAGATCAGATTTAATACAGGTGTAGGTAGCTACTCATATTAACTCATTACATGTGATCCAGATCAGATTTAATACAGGTGTTGGGTTAAATGGTGTCAGTTGAATACATTCAGTTGGACAACAGACCAGGTATCCCCCCTGTCCCTTTCCTAACTCATAGTGAGCTCACTTGTTGTTTTATAATATGCTGTAATAAAGTATGTTATATCTTATTTTATAAACATGTCGGTCTCCAATGTTTCAGTCTGCTCCAGTTCAACATCATAGGATAGATTCTATATCAGTCTGCTCCAGTTCAACATCATAGGATAGATTCTATATCAGTCTGCTCCAGTTCAACATCATAGGATAGATTCTATATCAGTCTGCTCCAGTTCAACATCATAGGATAGATTCTATATCAGTCTGCTCCAGTTCAACATCATAGGATAGATTCAATATCTATATCAGTAGACTGAGTTCAACATCATAGGATTTCTATACAGGTGTTCAACATCATAGGTAGCTACTCATATTATATCAGTCTGCTCCAGTTCACATGTGATTCAACATCAGATCTGATTTAATATCAGGTAGATTCTATATCAGTCTGCTCCAGTTCAACATCATAGGATAGATTCATATCAGTCTGCTGCAGTTCAGGATAGATTCTATATCAGTCTGCTGCAGTTCAACATCATAGGATAGATTCTATATCAGTCTGCTCCAGTTCAACATCATAGGATAGATTCTATATCAGTCTGCTCCAGTTCAACATCATAGGATAGATTCTATATCAGTCTGCTCCAGTTCAACATCATAGGATAGATTCTATATCAGTCTGCTCCAGTTCAACATCATAGGATAGATTCTAAATCAGTCTGCTAAACATCATAGGATAGATTCTATATCAGTAGAATGCAGTTCAACATCATAGGATAGATTCTTATCAGTCTGCTCCAGTTCAACATCATAGGATAGATTCTATATCAGTCTGCTCCAGTTCAACATCATAGGATAGATTCTATATCAGTCTGCTGCAGTTCAACATCATAGTTTCTATATCAGTCTGCTGCAGTTCAACATCATAGGATAGATTCTATATCAGTCTGCTCCAGTTCAACATCATAGGATAGATTCTATATCAGTCTGCTCCAGTTCAACATCATAGGATAGATTCTATATCAGTCTGCTCCAGTTCAACATCATAGGATAGATTCTATATCAGTCTGCTCCAGATCAACATCATAGGATAGATTCTATATCAGTCTGCTCCAGTTCAACATCATAGGATAGATTCTATATCAGTCTGCTCCAGTTCAACATCATAGGATAGATTCTATATCAGTCTGCTCCAGTTCAACATCATAGGATAGATTCTATATCAGTCTGCTCCAGATCAACATCATAGGATAGATTCTATATCAGTCTGCTCCAGTTCAACATCATAGGATAGATTCTATATCAGTCTGCTCCAGTTCAACATCATAGGATAGATTCTATATCAGTCTGCTCCAGTTCAACATCATAGGATAGATTCTATATCAGTCTGCTCCAGTTCAACATCATAGGATAGATTCTATATCAGTCTGCTGCAGTTCAACATCATAGGATAGATTCTATATCAGTCTGCTGCAGTTCAACATCATAGGATAGATTCTATATCAGTTCAGTTCAACATCATAGGATAGATTCTATATCAGTCTGCTCCAGTTCAACATCATAGGATAGATTCTATATCAGTCTGCTCCAGTTCAACATCATAGGATAGATTCTATATCAGTCTGCTGCAGTTCAATATCATAGGATAGATTCTATATCAGTCTGCTGCAGTTCAACATCATAGGATAGATTCTATATCAGTCTGCTCCAGTTCAACATCATAGGATAGATTCTATATCAGTCTGCTCCAGTTCAACATCATAGGATAGATTCTATATCAGTCTGCTCCAGTTCAACATCATAGGATAGATTCTATATCAGTCTGCTCCAGTTCAACATCATAGGATAGATTCTATATCAGTCTGCTCCAGTTCAACATCATAGGATAGATTCTATATCAGTCTGCTCCAGTTCAACATCATAGGATAGATTCTATATCAGTCTGCTCCAGTTCAACATCATAGGATAGATTCTATATCAGTCTGCTCCAGTTCAACATCATAGGATAGATTCTATATCAGTCTGCTCCAGTTCAACATCATAGGATAGATTCTATATCAGTCTGCTGCAGTTCAACATCATAGGAGATTCTATATCAGTCTGCTCCAGTTCAACATCATAGGATAGATTCTATATCAGTCTGCTCCAGTTCAACATCATAGGATAGATTCTATATCAGTCTGCTCCAGTTCAACATCATTCAGGATAGATTCTATATCAGTCTGCTCCAGTTCAACATCATAGGATAGATTCTATATCAGTCTGCTCCAGTTCAACATCATAGGATAGATTCTATATCAGTCTGCTCCAGTTCAACATCATAGGATAGATTCTATATCAGTCTGCTCCAGTTCAACATCATAGGATAGATTCTATATCAGTCTGCTCCAGTTCAACATCATAGGATAGATTCTATATCAGTCTGCTCCAGTTCAACATCATAGGATAGATTCTATATCAGTCTGCTCCAGTTCAACATCATAGGATAGATTCTATATCAGTCTGCTCCAGTTCAACATCATAGGATAGATTCTATATCAGTCTGCTCCAGTTCAACATCATAGGATAGATTCTATATCAGTCTGCTCCAGTTCAACATCATAGGATAGATTCTATATCAGTCTGCTCCAGTTCAACATCATAGGATAGATTCTATATCAGTCTGCTCCAGTTCAACATCATAGGATAGATTCTATATCAGTCTGCTCCAGTTCAACATCATAGGATAGATTCTATATCAGTCTGCTCCAGTTCAACATCATAGGATAGATTCTATATCAGTCTGCTCCAGTTCAACATCATAGGATAGATTCTATATCAGTCTGCTCCAGTTCAACATCATAGGATAGATTCTATATCAGTCTGCTCCAGTTCAACATCATAGGATAGATTCTATATCAGTCTGCTCCAGTTCAACATCATAGGATAGATAGATTCTCATATCAGTCTGCTCCAGTTCAACATCATAGGATAGATTCTATATCAGTCTGCTCCAGTTCAACATCATAGGATAGATTCTATATCAGTCTGCTCCAGTTCAACATCATAGGATAGATTCTATATCAGTCTGCTCCAGTTCAACATCATAGGATAGATTCTATATCAGTCTGCTCCAGTTCAACATCATAGGATAGATTCTATATCAGTCTGCTCCAGTTCAACATCATAGGATAGATTCTATATCAGTCTGCTCCAGTTCAACATCATAGGATAGATTCTATATCAGGATTCAACATCATAGGATTCTATATCAGTCTGCTCCAGTTCAACATCATAGGATAGATTCTATATCAGTCTGCTCCAGTTCAACATCATAGGATAGATTCTATATCAGTCTGCTCCAGTTCAACATCATAGGATAGATTCTATATCAGTCTGCTCCAGTTCAGTCTCAACATCAGGATAGATTCTATATCAGTCTGCTCCAGTTCAACATCATAGGATAGATTCTATATCAGTCTGCTCCAGTTCAACATCATAGGATAGATTCTATGTCAGTCTGCTCCAGTTCAACATCATAGGATAGATTCCCCATCAGTCTGCTCCAGTTCAACATCATAGGATAGATTCTATGTCAGTCTGCTCCAGTTCAACATCATAGGATAGATTCTATATCAGTCTGCTGCAGTTCAACATCATAGGATAGATTCTATATCAGTCTGCTCCAGTTCAACATCATAGGATAGATTCTATATCAGTCTGCTCCAGTTCAACATCATAGGATAGATTCTATATCAGTCTGCTCCAGTTCAACATCATAGGATAGATTCTATATCAGTCTGCTCCAGTTCAACATCATAGGATAGATTCTATATCAGTCTGCTGCAGTTCAACATCATAGGATAGATTCTATATCAGTCTGCTCCAGTTCAACATCATAGGATAGATTCTATATCAGTCTGCTCCAGTTCAACATCATAGGATAGATTCTATATCAGTCTGCTGCAGTTCAACATCATAGGATAGATTCTATATCAGTCTGCTCCAGTTCAACATCATAGGATAGATTCTATATCAGTCTGCTGCAGATCAAGAAGGATAACTGTGACCAACATGCTTCACCGTAGGGATGGTGCCAGGTTTCCTCCAGACGTGACGCTTGACCTTCAGGCCAAAGAGTTCAAGCTTGGTTTAATCAGACCAGAGAATCTGTTTCTCATGGTCTGAGAATCCTTTAGGTGCCTTTTGCCAAACTCCAAGCGGGCTGTCATGTGCCTTTCACTGAGGAGTGGCTTCCGTCAGGCCACTCTACCATAAAGGCCTGATTGGTGGAGGGCTGCAAAGATTGTTGTCCTTCTGGAAGGTTCTCCCATCTCCACAGAGGAACTCTGGAGCTCTGTCAGAGTGACCATTGGGTTCTTGGTCACTTCCTGACCAAGGCCCATCTCTCCCGATTGGCCAGGCAGCCAGCTCTCGAAAGGGTGTTTCCAAACTTCACCATGGAGGCCACTGTGTTCTTGGGGACATTCAATGTTGCAGAAATGTTTTGGTACCCTTCCCCAGATCTGTGCCTCGACACAATCCTGTCTCAGAGCTATACGGACAATTCCTCGTGGCTTGGTTTTTGCTCTGACATGCACTGTCAACTGTGGGACCATAATATAGACGGGTGTGTGCCTTTCCAAAACATGTCCAATCAATTCAATTTTCCACAAGTTGACTCCAATCAAGTTGTAGAAACATCTCAATGGAAACAGGAAGCACCTGAGCATCAAGGATGATCAATGGAAACAGGATGCACCTGAGCATCAAGGATGATCAATGGAAACAGGAAGCACCTGAGCATCAAGGATGATCAATGGAAACAGGAAGCACCTGAGCATCAAGGATGATCAATGGAAACAGGAAGCACCTGAGCATCAAGGATGATCAATGGAAACAGGAAGCACCTGAGCATCAAGGATGATCAATGGAAACAGGAAGCACCTGAGCATCAAGGGTGCAGAAACAGTTCCAAACAGGATGCAGCTGAGCTCAATTTTGAATCTCACAGTAAAGGGTCTGAATACTTATGTAAATAAGGTATTTCAGTTTTTAAAAAAATTGAAAATGGGTTTTATTGAATCCATTTTAGAATACGGCTGAATACTTTCCGAAGGCACTGTAAATATCTAATTTAGAAAAGATATTCACACCCCTGAGTCAATACACCCCTGAGTTGATACACCCCTGACTCGATACACCCCTGAGTCGACACACCCCTGAGTCGACACACCCCTGAGTCGATACACCCCTGAGTCGATACACCCCTGAGTCGATACACCCCTGAGTAGATACACCCCTGAGTCGATACACCCCTGAGTAGATACACCCGAGTCAATACAGCCCTGAGTCGATACGCCCCTGAGTCGATACGCCCCTGAGTAGATACACCCCTGAGTAGATACACCCCTGAGTCGATACACCCTTGAGTAGATACGCCCCTGAGTCGATACGCCCCTGAGTCGATACGCCCCTGAGTCGATACGCCCCTGAGTAGATACACCCCTGAGTCGATACGCCCCTGAGTCGATACGCCCCTGAGTCGATACGCCCCTGAGTAGATACACCACCGAGTCGATACACCCCTGAGTAGATACACCCCCAGTGTCTGTTGTCGATACACCCCTGAGTAGATACACCCCAATCACAAGGCATTGTTTTAAAATACACCCCTGAGTAGATACACCCCTGAGTCGATACACCCCTGAGTCGATACACCCCTGAGTCGATACAGCCCTGAGTCGATACACCCCTGAGTTGATACACCCTTGAGACGATTTAAGTCAAAACTGAGGCCACTCAGTTGAGGCCACTCAGGAACATTCCCTGTCGTCTTGGTAACCAACTCCAGTGTACATGTGGCCTTGTGTTCTAGGTTATTGTCCTGCTGAAAGGTGAATTTGTCTCCCAGTGTCTGGTGGACTGCAGACTGAACCAGGTTTTGCGCAACAATTTTGTTTGTGCTACCACCATGCTAGCCCAATCACAAGGCATTGTTTTAAAATAGCCTTGCTGTGGAGTATGTTTTGCCCAATCACAAGGCATTGTTTTAAAATAGCCTTGGTGTTGAGTATGTGTTGCCCAATCACAAGGCATTGTTTTAAAATAGCCTAGCTGTGGAGTATGTGTTGCCCAATCACAAGGCATTGTTTAAAATAGCCTAGCTGTGGAGAATGTGTTGCCCAATCACAAGGCATTGTTTTAAAATAGCCTTGCTGTGGAGTATGTGTTGCCCAATCACAAAGCATTGTTTTAAAATAGCCTTGGTGTTGAGTATGTGTTGCCCAATCACAAGGCATTGTTTTAAAATAGCCTTGGTGTTGAGTATGTGTTGCCCAATCACAAGGCATTGTTTTAAAATAGCCTTGCTGTGGAGTATGTGTTGCCCAATCACAAGGCATTGTTTTAAAATAGCCTTGCTGTGGAGTATGTGTTGCCCAATCACAAGGCATTGTTTTAAAATAGCCTTGCTGTGGAGTATGTGTTGCCCAATCACAAGGCATTGTTTTAAAATAGCCTTGCTGTGGAGTATGTGTTGCCCAATCACAAGGCATTGTTTAAAAATAGCCTTGCTGTGGAGTATGTGTTGCCCAATCACAAGGCATTGTTTTAAAATAGCCTTGCTGTGGAGTATGTGTTGCCCAATCACAAGGCATTGTTTTAAAATAGCCTTGCTGTGGAGTATGTGTTGCCCAATCACAAGGCATTGTTTTAAAATAGCCTTGCTGTGGAGTATGTGTTGCCCAATCACAAGGCATTGTTTTAAAATAGCCTTGCTGTGGAGTATGTGTTGCCCAATCACAAGGAATTGTTTTAAAATAGCCTTGCTGTGGAGTATGTGTTGCCCAATCACAAGGCATTGTTTTAAAATAGCCTTGGTGTTGAGTATGTGTTGCCCAATCACAAAGCATTGTTTTAAAATAGCCTTGCTGTGGAGAATGTGTTGCCCAATCACAAGGCATTGTTTTAAAATAGCCTTGCTGTGGAGTATGTGTTGCCCAATCACAAGGCATTGTTTTAAAATAGCCTTGCTGTGGAGTATGTGTTGCCCAATCACAAGAGAACAGCATGCAGACAGAACAGGCCTTTCACATGATTTCAAATACAATCGCAGGAAAACACAGGTTGTAAAGCAAATGGCTCCAGCTGAAAAGACCATATTCTCACCTGTCTGCTCTAGGCTACCAAAACATTTGACGAACTTCCAAATATTGTTTTAGACAGACTTTTAGCACGAGCTCATCGGCCACCTCCAGTGACGGAGCTGTGCGTCATTGGGTGAGTCAGTGAAACCGGAAATAATTTTAATGACGATAATTTCCTCCTGATACGGTAGTCTACAATATGTCTCCACAAACCGAGGCGATTGATGGATTCATGACAAGTTCGTTTTCATTTATCTCAGATGGTCAGTTTGTCAGTGTCAAAGTTCCCTGTCGTTTCGATCATATGTGTGGTATTAAAAAATATTTTTTTGCCAAAGTCTCCAGTCATGTAGAATTGCATGAAATGCGTTTATATAAGCAAAAACAAACGTCCCGGACCCAAGGCTACGAAACTATTCCCTCTTGTGTGCAACTTCTGTAAAGTGCCTCGACTCTGTTGCTCTATGCTCCTCCTATGCGATGATATACACGCAATGCTTCATTATAAAGGGGATTATTTTCCTCTTGCTTTCCGGGAAGCATTGGGAGTCAACATGGGCCAGCATTCCTGTGGAAACACTTTCGACACCTTGCAGAGTCCACGCCCAGACGAATTGAAGCTATTCCGTACACTCACCATGGATACAGTATTAAACGTGTACTGACAGGGGGACCTCGCACCATTTTCTGAGTTAATGCGTCACGGACATCCAGAGCCTGTGATTGGACGATAGAGGGGAAACCCTCTTCCTGAACAGTTCCTCGATTGCAGCGATAGAAACCTGTTGTTGCTCTAGAAATATCAGCATCATATATATATGCTATGTGAACGTATCGTATATATATATATGCTATGTGAACGTACCATATATATATATAGGCTATGTGAACGTATCATATATATATATATATATATAGGCTATGTGAATGTATCATATATATATATAGGTTATGTGAACGTATCGTATATATATATAGGCTATGTGAACGTATCGTATATATATATATATATATAGGCTATGTGAACGTATCATATATATATATAGGTTATGTGAACGTATCATATATATATATATAGGCTATGTGAACGTATCGTATATATATATATAGGCTATGTGAACGTATCATATATATATATATATATATATAGGCTATGTGAACATATCATATATATATATATAGGCTATGTGAATGTATCATATATATATATATATATATATAGGCTATGTGAATGTATCATATATATATATATATATAGGCTATGTGAACGTACCATATATATATAGGCTATGTGAACGTACCATATATATATATAGGCTATGTGAACGTACCATATATATATATAGGCTATGTGAACGTACCATATATATATATAGGCTATGTGAACGTACCATATATATATATAGGCTATGTGAACGTACCATATATATACAGGCTATGTGAACGTACCTTATCTTTACATTACCCTATAGGATAAATCACAGAGAACGTACCATATATATACAGGCTATGTGAACGTACCATATATATATACAGGCTATGTGAACGTACCATATATATACAGGCTATGTGAACGTACCATATATATATATAGGCTATGTGAACGTACCATATATATATATATAGGCTATGTGAACGTACCATATATATATATAGGCTATGTGAACGTACCATATATATATAGGCTATGTGAACGTACCATATATATACAGGCTATGTGAACGTACCATATATATATACAGGCTATGTGAACGTACCTTATATATATAGGCTATGTGAACGTACCATATATATATATAGGCTATGTGAACGTACCATATATATATAGGCTATGTGAACGTACCATATATATATATAGGCTATGTGAACGTACCATATATATATATATAGGCTATGTGAACGTACCTTATCTTTACATTACGCTATAGGATAAATCACAGAGAACGTACCATATATATACAGGCTATGTGAACGTACCTTATCTTTACATTACCCTATAGGATAAATCACAGAGAACGTACCATATATATATATAGGCTATGTGAACGTACCATATATATATATAGGCTATGTGAACGTACCATATATATATAGGCTATGTGAACGTACCTTATCTTTACATTACCCTATAGGATAAATCACAGAGAACGTACCATATATATACAGGCTATGTGAACGTACCTTATCTTTACATTACCCTATAGGATAAATCACAGAGAACGTACCATATATATACAGGCTATGTGAACGTACCTTATCTTTACATTACCCTATAGGATAAATCACAGAGAACGTACCATATATATATATAGGCTATGTGAACGTACCATATATATATATAGGCTATGTGAACGTACCATATATATATATATAGGCTATGTGAACGTACCTTATCTTTACATTACCCTATAGGATAAATCACAGAGAACGTACCATATATATACAGGCTATGTGAACGTACCTTATCTTTACATTACCCTATAGGATAAATCACAGAGAACGTACCATATATATACAGGCTATGTGAACGTACCATATATATATACAGGCTATGTGAACGTATCATATATATACAGGCTATGTGAACGTACCATATATATACAGGCTATGTGAACGTACCATATATATACAGGCTATGTGAACGTACCTTATCTTTACATTACCCTATAGGATAAATCACAGAGAACGTACCATATATATATAGGCTATGTGAACGTACCATATATATACAGGCTATGTGAACGTACCTTATCTTTACATTACCCAATAGGATAAATCACAGAGAACGTACCATATATATATAGGCTATGTGAACGTACCATAGATATATATAGGCTATGTGAACGTACCATATATATACAGGCTATGTGAACGTACCTTATCTTTACATTACTCTATAGGATAAATCACAGAGAGTTTGCAACGGTGGAACTGCGACTCTGTGAAATGGGAAAATGAAACTGTTTTTTAATTGAACCTTTAGTCTATTTAACGATGGCCTACTTCCATGCAGTGAAGCATCATGACCCATGACAGTCACAATGCACCGAGGGGTTGAGAAATGTCAAGAAAGTAGCAATGAAATTCTTGCTGTGATTGTTTTTGTGTTTTTAGGTCTATGAATAGCCTGTCATACAAATACAGTAGGCTGCGTGATCATGATCATATTTCACACCTGTTTCACAACCAGTCTTACAAGGTCATTTATAAAGCAAAAACAAACTACTTTTCAAACTGACGCGTTCATAAAATAGCCCCGAAACACCCATAATATCCTGTTTTTGTCGCTGTCGACTTGTTGCCTTGCTCTGCTTTTGCAGTGCCGCTTACTGTACTTGCCAAATAGTGCTCCCTGTATTCTCTATTGCGCATGACTGAATGGCGGAGTATGAAGTAGAAGCTTTCTGTTTTTCTCCGAGCTCGAGTCCAACCTCCCCGAATCAACCCTCTGAAAAACAAAAACGCGGAGCCATTAAATCAACAACAAAAATTGGGGGCAGGTAAGATGTTAAAACATACATTTATATAACGTTAAATATCTTGTTGTACGGGAAGTCGCTCAGCGGAGAGGTGTACAAAATGTATTTTTAGCCCACGGAAGCGAACCGAAGACTGCAGATGGGGCTTTGGAACCGTTTCCGCACGCTCGGGACACGACAAGGCCCACTGACCCACATTCGAGAGAGAGCGCTGTGTGAGTGGGCGAGCGTGTGAATGTGTGCTTATGTATGTGTGTGTGTGTGTGCGTCTGCTGCGAAATGTTTTTGTCATCGCTATCTCCAGCGGCGTGACTATCTATTTGATGTTCCCGTTTTCGAGGAAATTGTAACCATTTCGAACGTAGAATCGCTACAGTGTTGAAGATGCGCTGCTAGGCTAGCTTTAACGAACACTGTGTCAATGTCAATAGTTGCGTGACAGCTTGGCTGGACTCGGGTCCCCGCCAGGCTTTTGACATATGTCAACATGTGACATATGTCGCTCTTGGTGATTGATTGAGACGTCGTTAGAATGTCATTCTACGTTTTGGAAGTCAGTTCAGGGTTCTAAGAATGAATCCCCGTCGTCGGAATTCTAAGAAAAATGGTCCACTGTTTTACCTGGGAAGGTTCTTCTGGTTGGAGGATATATATTTTTCAGTTATATAACGCGAACACCTGTGGCTCTTTAGCAAAGGTTTTAGTTATACAACATCCACCGCGCGTATCCGTTTTTCTGCGGTTTTATACTAGCGGATTAGATGTCATTTATAACGACCTTCGAAGATGTATGAATTGGATCATTGCCCAAATTTAGGATTTTTTATTTATTTATTTATTTGGCCTTTCATTTAACTTGGGAAGTCAGTTAAGAACACATTCTTATGACGGCCTAGGAACGGTGGGTTAACTGCCTTGTTCAGGGGCAGAACAACATGTTTTCACCTTGTCAGCTCGGCGAAATCAACCTTTCGGTTACAAGCCCAACGTACTAACCACTAAACTACCTGCCGCGCCATGAATCACTGAATTGACTGTCACTTCCAAACAGGAGACAAATGCATTGATATCAAAAAACGTTTTGAATGTAACTTTAATTGTCTCTTTATATATTAAGGAACATCTAACGTTACAAGACTCACTACTCATGTTGACAGTCGGCTGAAAATCATGGGCCTATCAGTTCCTCCATCTCATCATCATATTTCACACACAGCAATTCCACATCCCAAAGCTACAGCACGAGGTTACAGTGAGATCGTTCAGATACAAAGGCCCAACTGACTGGAATCATTTACCTATAGAAATCAGGGCATTTAAAATCACAATTTAAGAAAACCTTTTTTTGTCAAATTTGAAGAACAAACTGTTTTTTTTTTTTTTAAACTAATAGAAACAACACCATGTGAACATATTTGTCAGTATGTGTATATATTATAGGTAGGGTGAATTCTATGCTGAAGAAAAATATAAACACAACATGAAACAATTTCATAGATTCGGATAAAGTTGATCAGACTGCTGATGTTTTGTGGCCTGTGGAATGTTGCCCCCCCCCCCCCATTCCTGTTCAATCGTTTTGCGAAGTTGGCCGATATTGGCGAGAACTGGAACACTGTCGTACACGTCAAACGAGAGCATCCAAACATGTTCATTGGGTAACATGTCTGGTGAGTGTCCAGGCCATGGAAGTTTAGGGACATTTTCAGCTTCCATTAATTGTGTACAGATCGTTGCGACATGGGCCCGCGCATTATCATGCTGAAACATGAGGTGATGACGGGGGGGGATGAATGACGCAACAATTAGGCAAGTCAGTTAAGAACAAACTCTTATTTACAATGATGGCCGACCCCCGGTCAAACACTAACACCGACGACGCTGGGCCAATTGTGCGCCGATCCTATTGGACTCCCAATCACGGCCGGTTGTGATACAGCCAATGATCGAACCAGGGTCTGTAGTGACGTCTCAAGCACTGAGATGTAGTGCCTTAAATTTTGAAATAATCTTTTTGTGTGTATAGAACATTTCTGAGATCTTTTATTTCAGCTCATGAAACATGGGACCAACACTTTACACGTTGTGTTGATATTTTTGGTTCAGTGTAGTATAACGATATATTGCAGCCTCTTGTTTCCAGTGCCATCACCTGATTTAATTTAATCAAGAGCTTGATTGAACCCATATTTGAACCAGGTGGCTGGCCTCGTGCTACTCGGGCTGCTCTTGTCTTTGTAGCAGGAGAATTCGTTTCACCCTCGATATGTTTCCCTTCTATTAAATGTCTGATGCATGTTTTTAGTATAATGTCTGATGTTTAAATGTGTGTTGGTTTCCTCAGCGAGGGTTCACGTTGCACATTTATAATACAATTTAAATGTGTTTTTATAAAGCCCATTTTATCTCAACAGTTGTGACAGTGTTTTTCAGATACCCAGCCTGAAACCCCAATTTTCACATTTTAAATTTAAAAAAGACGTCTGTCGTAAATGTCCAATGGGATCTCTCTGGTAGAGTGAATGGACCAATGGGATCTCTCTGGTAGAGTGAATGGACCAATGGGATCTCTCTGGTAGAGTGAATGGACCAATGGGATCTCCCTGGTAGAGTGAATGGACCAATGGGATCTCCCTGGTAGAGTGAAGAGACCAATGGGATCTCCCTGGTAGAGTGAAGGGACCAATGGGATCTCCCTGGTAGAGTGAAGGGACCAATGGGATCTCCCTGGTAGAGTGAGGGGACCAATGGGATCTCCCTGGTAGAGTGAAGGGACCAATGGGATCTCCCTGGTAGAGTGAGGGGACCAATGGGATCTCCCTGGTAGAGTGAATGGACCAATGGGATCTCTCTTGTAGAGTGAATGGACCAATGGGATCTCCCTGGTAGAGTGAAGGGACCAATGGGATCTCCCTGGTAGAGTGAATGGACCAATGGGATCTCCCTGGTAGAGTGAAGGGACCAATGGGATCTCCCTGGTAGAGTGAATGGACCAATGGGATCTCCCTGGTAGAGTAAATGGACCAATGGGTTCTCTCTTGTAGAGTGAATGGCCCAATGGGATCTCCCTGGTAGAGTGAAGGGACCAATGGGATCTCCCTGGTAGAGTGAAGGGACCAATGGGATCTCCCTGGTAGAGTGAAGGGACCAATGGGATCTCCCTGGTAGAGTGAAGGGACCAATGGGATCTCCCTGGTAGAGTGAATGGACCAATGGGATCTCCCTGGTAGAGTGAATGGACCAATGGGATCTCCCTGGTAGAGTGAATGGACCAATGGGATCTCCCTGGTAGAGTGAATGGACCAATGGGATCTCCCTGGTAGAGTGAATGGACCAATGGGATCGAGAGATGTTATGTTAGATGACGAACAGAGATGTCATGTCAGATGACGAACAGAGATGTTATGTTAGATGACGAACAGAGATGTCATGTCAGATGACGAACAGAGATGTCATGTCAGATGACGAACAGAGATGTTATGTTAGATGACGAACAGAGATGTTCTGTCAGATGACGAACAGAGATGTTCTGTCAGATGACGAACAGAGATGTTCTGTCAGATGACGAACAGAGATGTTATGTCAGATGACGAACAGAGATGTTATGTCAGATGACGAACAGAGATGTTCTGTCAGATGACGAACAGAGATGTTCTGTCAGATGACGAACCGAGATGTTATGTCAGATGACGAACAGAGATGTTCTGTCAGATGACGAACAGAGATGTTATGTCAGATGACGAACAGAGATGTCATGTCAGATGACGAACAGAGATGTCATGTCAGATGACGAACAGAGATGTTCTGTCAGATGACGAACAGAGATGTTCTGTCAGATGACGAACAGCGATGTTCTGTCAGATGACGAACAGCGATGTTCTGTCAGATGACGAACAGCGATGTTCTGTCAGATGACGAACAGCGATGTTCTGTCAGATGACGAACAGAGATGTTCTGTCAGATGACGAACAGAGATGTTCTGTCAGATGACGAACAGAGATGTTCTGTCAGATGACGAACAGAGATGTTCTGTCAGATGACGAACAGAGATGTTCTGTCAGATGACGAACAGAGATGTCATGTCAGATGACGAACAGAGATGTCCTGTCAGATGACGAACAGAGATGTTCTGTCAGATGACGAACAGAGATGTTCTGTCAGATGACGAACAGAGATGTTATGTCAGATGACGAACAGAGATGTTATGTCAGATGACGAACAGAGATGTTATGTCAGATTATGTTTGTATTAAACACATTGTTATTGGCCTAAATGCTGATCAATTGGGGATATTTATAATATTATGTTTTATAAATGTTAAAAATGACCAGTGTAATTTGTGTGCTGCAGGGTGGAGTGATGGCCATGTTGGGCCCAGCGTCTGGTGTCCAGAGATGATAGAGGTGACCTCAGAGTCACCTTTAACCCCTGACCCCCACCACAACCCCTGAGAGCGAGCTGAAACTGATCACACACACAGGCTGCAGTGGGGTAAGGACAGACAGACAGACAGACAGACAGACAGACAGAGAGACAGACAGACAGACAGACAGACAGACAGACTGATAGAGAGACAGACAGACAGACAGACAGACAGACAGACAGATAGAGAGACAGACAGACAGACAGACAGACAGACAGACAGACAGACAGACAGACTGATAGAGAGACAGACAGACAGACAGACAGACAGACAGACAGACAGACAGACAGAGAGACAGACAGACAGACAGACAGATATAGAGACCGACAGACAGACAGACAGACAGACCGATAGAGAGACAGACAGACAGACAGACAGATATAGAGACCGACAGACAGACAGACAGACAGACAGACCGATAGAGAGACAGACAGACAGACAGACAGACAGACAGACAGACCGACCGATAGAGACACCGACAGACAGACAGACAGACAGACAGACAGACAGACCGATAGAGAGACAGACCGATATAGAGACAGACAGACCGATATAGAGACAGACAGACAGACCGATAGAGAGACAGACCGATAGAGAGAGAGACAGACAGACAGACAGATAGAGAGACAGACAGACAGACAGATAGAGAGACAGACAGACCGATAGAGAGACAGACAGACAGACAGACAGACAGACAGACAGACCGATAGACAGACAGACAGACAGACAGACAGACAGACCGACCGATAGAGACACCGATAGAGAGACAGACAGACAGACAGACAGACAGACAGACAGACAGACAGACAGACCGATAGAGAGACAGACCGATATAGAGACAGACAGACCGATATAGAGACAGACAGACAGACAGACAGACAGACCGATAGAGAGACAGACCGATAGAGAGAGACAGACAGACAGACAGACAGACAGACAGATAGAGAGACAGACAGACAGACAGATAGAGAGACAGACAGACAGACAGACAGACAGACCGATATAGAGACAGACAGACCGATATAGAGACAGACAGACAGACAGACAGACAGACCGATAGAGAGACAGACCGATAGAGAGAGAGACAGACAGACAGACAGACAGACAGACAGACAGATAGAGAGACAGACAGACAGACAGACAGACAGATAGAGAGACAGACAGACAGACAGACCGATAGAGAGACAGACAGATAGAGAGACAGACACAGACAGATAGAGAGACAGACAGACCGATAGAGAGCCAGACAGACAGATAGAGAGACAGACAGACAGACAGATATAGAGACAGACAGACAGATAGAGAGCCAGACACGTCATTAGAGGATACACACAGTAATGACAGTGACTGAAACCCTATATGTGCTGTGTGAATGAATAGTGATTGCTGGTGGGCGTTGACATGGGCCTATCAGAATATGGCTGTATGTTTCCTTCATGTTGATGCTGCTTCGCCGAGACAGTCAGATAGAGAGACAGACACAGACAGATAGAGAGCCAGACAGACAGACAGACAGACAGACAGACAGACAGATAGAGAGACAGACAGACAGACAGACAGACAGATAGAGAGCCAGACACGTCATTAGAGGATACACACAGTAATGACAGTGACTGAAACCCTATATGTGCTGTGTGAATGAATAGTGATTGCTGGTGGGCGTTGACATGGGCCTATCAGAATATGGCTGTATGTTTCCTTCATGTTGATGCTGCTTCGCCGAGACAGTCAGATAGAGAGACAGACAGACAGACCGATAGAGAGACAGACAGACAGACAGACAGACAGACAGACAGACAGACAGATAGAGAGCCAGACACGTCATTAGAGGATACACACAGTAATGACAGTGACTGAAACCC
>NC_088231.1:21525664-21555159 GCF_036934945.1 Oncorhynchus masou masou
ATGTGGTTATTCACTCTGTAGTGTGTTATGGATGATGTGTTTATTCTCTGTGTAGTGTGTTATGGATGATGTGGTTATTCACTTTGTGTAGTGTGTTATGGATGATGTGGTTATTCACTTTGTGTAGTGTGTTATGTATGGATGATGTGGTTATTCACTGTGTAGTGTGTTATGGATGATGTGGTTATTCACTGTGTAGTGTGTTATGGATGATGTGGTTATTCTCTGTGTGTAGTGTGTTATGGATGATGTGGTTATTCACTGTGTAGTGTGTTATGGATGATGTGGTTATTCACTGTGTAGTGTGTTATGGATGATGTGGTTATTCACTGTGTAGTGTGTTATGGATGATGTGGTTATTCACTGTGTGTAGTGTGTTATGGATGATGTGGTTATTCATTGTGTGTAGTGTGTTATGGATGATGTGGTTATTCACTGTCTGTAGTGTGTTATGGATGATGTGGTTATTCACTGTGTAGTGTGTTATGGATGATGTGGTTATTCACTGTGTGTAGTGTGTTATGGATGGATGATGTGGTTATTCATTGTGTGTAGTGTGTTATGGATGATGTGGTTATTCATTGTGTGTAGTGTGTTATGGATGATGTGGTTATTCACTGTCTGTAGTGTGTTATGGATGATGTGGTTATTCACTGTGTAGTGTGTTATGGATGGATGATGTGGTTATTCACTGTGTAGTGTGTTATGGATGGATGATGTGGTTATTCACTGTGTAGTGTGTTATGGATGATGTGGTTATTCACTCTGTAGTGTGTTATGGATGATGTGGTTATTCACTGTGTAGTGTGTTATGGATGATGTGGTTATTCACTGTGTGTAGTGTGTTATGGATGATGTGGTTATTCATTGTGTGTAGTGTGTTATGGATGATGTGGTTATTCACTGTCTGTAGTGTGTTATGGATGATGTGGTTATTCACTGTCTGTAGTGTGTTATGGATGATGTGGTTATTCACTGTGTAGTGTGTTATGGATGATGTGTGTGTTAATTCACGGTTCTCTCTGATCGTTCCAGGTCCTCTTCCAAATGAGTCCCTCAGGCCTGAAGACTGTTTCACTGCTGCCACAGGCCTGAACAACAGCCAGTCATGACATCAAGCATAGGGTCGGGCACAACACACACTGTCCCCTACTGTTGTACGCATTCAGAAATACCAGCCGTTACTCCCTCCTACCCACTGACTAGGATAACACTTCTTCTGAACTACAACACCTCTCTCTCTCTCTCTCTCTCTCTCTCAATTTCAATTCAAGGGGCTTTATTGTCTCTCTCTCTCTCTCTCTCTCTCTTTCTTTCTCTCTCTTTCTTTCTCTCTGTCTCTCTGTCTCCCTCTCTCTGTCTGTCTCTCTCTCTCTGTCTCTCTGTCTCTTTCTTTCTCTCTCTCTCTCTCTCTGTCTCTCTCTGTCTCTGTCTCTCTCTCTCTCTCTGTCTCTCTCTGTCTCTCTCTGTCTCGGTCTCTCTCTCTCTCTCTCTGTCTCTCTCTCTCTCTCTCTGTCTCTCTGTATTTCTCTCTCTCTCTGTCTCTGTCTCTCTGTCTCTCTGTCTCTCTCACCCTCTCTCTCGCTCTCTCTTGCTCTCTCTCTCTGTCTCTTTCTGTGTCTCTGTCTCTGTCTCTGTCTCTGTCTCTGTCTCTCTCTTTTTCTCACACACGTACACACACACACAGGATGCCATATTGTTAAATGTTATAATAACTATTTCCAGGTGATTTATTTCAAACATAACAAGCCTTTTCCTTTCTCAGGGATGATTCTAGCATCTTCGACGGGTCGATGGATGAAGATGACAAGGACAAAGCAAAACGGTTAGACATCACCGCCGTGACATCACCGCCATGACATCACCGCCATGACATCACCGCCATGACATCACCACCATGACCTCCAAATCACAACTAACACTAAAGCCCTGATCAGCTGAAACAGGACTAACACTTAGGCCCTGATCAGCTGAAACGGGACTAACACTTAGGCCCTGATCAGCTGAAACAGGACTAACACTTAGGCCCTGATCAGCTGAAACAGGACTAACACTTAGGCCCTGATCAGCTGAAACAGGACTAACACTTAGGCCCTGATCAGCTGAAACAGGACTAACACTTAGGCCCTGATCAGCTGAAACAGGACTAACACTTAGGCCCTGATCAGCTGAAACAGGACTAACACACAGCTGATTCACATAACTAATCACTTAGGCCCTGATCAGCTGAAACGGGACTAACACACAGCTGATTCACAGAACTAATCACTTAGGCCCTGATCAGCTGAAACAGGACTAACACTTAGGCCCTGATCAGCTGAAACAGGACTAACACTAAGGCCCTGATCAGCTGAAACAGGACTAACACTAAGGCCCTGATCAGCTGAAACAGGACTAACACTTAGGCCCTGATCAGCTGAAACAGGACTAACACTTAGGCCCTGATCAGCTGAAACAGGACTAACACACAGCTGATTCACATAACTAATCACTTAGGCCCTGATCAGCTGAAACAGGACTAACACTTAGGCCCTGATCAGCTGAAACAGGACTAACACTTAGGCCCTGATCAGCTGAAACAGGACTAACACTTATGGCCCTGATCAGCTGAAACAGGACTAACACTTAGGCCCTGATCAGCTGAAACAGGACTAACACTTAGGCCCTGATCAGCTGAAACAGGACTAATCACTTAGGCCCTGATCAGCTGAAACAGGACTAACATTTAGGCCCTGATCAGCTGAAACAGGACTAACACTTAGGCCCTGATCAGCTGAAACAGGACACGGTGCCATTCAGTGAGACTGTAGATAGACAATTGACACTACCCAACTGATAAAAAGGGCTAGTGTCTCTCCATTCCATTCGTTATCGAATGGTCTTTTTAAAGTATATTCCATTGTAATCTGTGATCTATTGTCATCCACAGCGTGTCTCGTAACAAGTCGGAGAAGAAGAGACGAGACCAGTTCAATGTCCTCATCAAGGAGCTGGGCACCATGTTGCCTGGCATCACACGCAAGATGGACAAGTCCACCATCCTGCAGAAGAGCATCGACTTCCTGTGTAAACACAATGGTACCCGCCCCCTTTTACTACCCCTTTCTGTTTCTACTTCCTGTCGTTGTGATGAATGGAAACAAACGGAACTGTTGCTTTTGAGAGTCATGGACGTATAACGAAAATGTTAATTATTCTTGAGTATTATCATGAATACTTACATTATTGAGGAGTGTACACTGAGGATATGAGGAGCAAATTGTGTTTTAAAATAGTATTTTAGGTACTGGTGAAGGTCCCTTTGTGATCTTATCAGGGTCAGAAGTTGACTGGTGAAGGTCCCTTTGTGATCTTATCAGGGTCAGAAGTTGACTGGTGAAGGTCCCTTTGTGATCTTATCAGGGTCAGAAGTTGACTGGTGAAGGTCCCTTTGTGATCTTATCAGGGTCAGAAGTTGACTGGTGAAGGTCCCTTTGTGATCTTATCAGGGTCAGAAGTTGACTGGTGAAGGTCCCTTTGTGATCTTATCAGGGTCAGAAGTTGACTCTACTGTATAAATGGTGTATTCGGATGTATAATTTCTGTATAGTATATTGTGTGTATTCTCATGTATATTTCTAAACACTATGGTGTGTATGTGTCTCCAACAGAGATCTCTGCTCAGTCTGAGTCCAGTGACATCAGACAGGACTGGAAACCTCCGTTCCTTAGCAACGAGGAGTTCACCCAGCTCATGCTGGAGGTGACAACATTACCCTACGATTACTACTACTGTACTACCCTACGATTACTACTACTGTACTCACCTACTATTACTACTACAATACTACCCTACTATTACTACTACTGTACTAACCTACTAATACTACTACAATACTACCCTACTATTACTACTACAATACTACCCTACTATTACTACTACTGTACTACCCTACTAATACTAATACTGTACTACCCTACTAATACTACTACAATACTACCCTACTATTACTACTACAGTACTACCCCACGATTACTACTACTGTACTACCCTACTAATACTACTACAATACTACCCTACTATTACTAATATTACTACAGTATTACCCTACTATTACTACTACAGTACTACCCTACAATTACTACTACTGTACTACCCTACTAATACTACTTCAATACTACCCTACTATTACTACTACAATACTACCCTACTATAACTACTACAGTACTACCCTACTAATACTACTACAATACTACCCTACTATTACTAACATTCTACAGTATTACCATAATATTACTACTACAGTACTACCCTACTAATACTACTACAATACTACCCTACTATTACTAACATTCTACTGTATTACCCTAATATTACTACTACAGCACTACCCTACTAATACTACTACAGTACTACCCTACTATTACTACTACAGTACTACCCTACTATTACTACTACAGTACTACCCTACTATTACTACTACAGTACTACCCTACTATTACTACTACAGTACTACTATTACTACTGCAGTACTACCCTACTATTACTACTACAGTACTACCCTACTATTACTACTACAGTACTACCCTACTATTACTACTATAGTACTACTATTACTACTGCAGTACTACCCTACTATTACTACTACAGTACTACCCTACTATTACTACTACAGTACGACCCTACTACAGTACTACCCTACTATTACTACAGTACTACCCTACTATTACTACTACAGTACTACCCTACTATTACTACTACTAATACTATTACTATACTTACTATATTACTACAGTACTACCCTACTATTACTACTACAGTACTACCCTACTATTACTAATACTAATACTATTACTATACTTACTATATTACTACAGTACTACCCTACTATTACTACTACAGTACTACCCTACTATTACTACTACCACTACAGTGCTACCCTACTATTACTAATACTAATACTATTACTATACTTACTATATTACTACAGTATTACCCTACTATTACTACTACTAATACTATTACTATACTTACTATATTACTACAGTATTACCCTACTATTACTACTACTAATACTATTACTATACTTACTATATTACTACAGTATTACCCTACTATTACTACTACTAATACTATTACTATACTTACTATATTACTACAGTACTACCCTACTATTACTACTACTAATACTATTACTATACTTACTATATTACTACAGTATTACCCTGCTATTACTACTACTAATACTATTACTATACTTACTATATTACTACAGTACTACCCTACTATTACTAATACTAATACTATTACTATACTTACTATATTACTACAGTACTACCCTACTATTACTACTACAGTACTACCCTACTATTACTAATACTAATACTATTACTATACTTACTATATTACTACAGTACTACCCTACTATTACTACTACCACTACAGTACTACCCTACTATTACTACTACAGTACTACCCTACTATTACTACTACCACTACAGTACTACCCTACTATTACTACTACAGTACTACCCTACTATTACTACTACCACTACAGTACTACCCTGCTATTACTACTACTAATACTATTACTATACTTACTATATTACTACAGTATTACCCTACTATTACTACTACAGTACTACCCTACTATTACTACTACTAATACTATTACTATACTTACTATATTACTACAGTACTACCCTACTATTACTACTACAGTACTACCCTACTATTACTACTACTGTACTACCCTACGATTACTACTACAATACTACCCTACTATTACTACTACCACTACAGTACTACCCTACTATTACTACTACAGTACTACCCTACTATTACTACTACCACTACAGTACTACCCTGCTATTACTACTACTAATACTATTACTATACTTACTATATTACTACAGTATTACCCTACTATTACTACTACAGTACTACCCTACTATTACTACTACTAATACTATTACTACCCTACTATTACTACTACAGTACTACCCTACTATTACTACTACAGTACTACCCTACTATTACTAATACTAATACTATTACTATACTTACTATATTACTACAGTATTACCCTACTATTACTACTACAGTACTACCCTACTATTACTAATACTAATACTATACTTACTATATTACTACAGTATTACCCTACTATTACTACTACAGTACTACCCTACTATTACTACTACTAATACTATTACTATACTTACTATATTACTACAGTACTACCCTACTATTACTACTACAGTACTACCCTACTATTACTAATACTAATACTATTACTATACTTACTATATTACTACAGTACTACCCTACTATTACTACTACAGTACTACCCTACTATTACTACTACTAATACTATTACTATACTTACTATATTACTACAGTATTACCCTACTATTACTACTACAGTACTACCCTACTATTACTACTACTAATACTATTACTATACTTACTATATTACTGCAGTATTACCCTACTATTACTACTACAGTACTACCCTACTATTACTACTACTAATACTATTACTATACTTACTATATTACTGCAGTATTACCCTACTATTACTACTACAGTACTACCCTACTATTACTAATACTAATACTATTACTATAACTATACTTACTATATTACTACAGTACTACCCTACTATTACTACTACTAATACTATTACTATACTTACTATATTACTACAGTACTACCCTACTATTACTAATACTAATACTATTACTATACTTACTATATTACTACAGTACTACCCTACTATTACTACTACAGTACTACCCTACTATTACTACTACAGTACTACCCTACTATTACTACTACAGTACTACCCTACTATTACTAATACTAATACTATTACTATACTTACTATATTGCTACAGTACTACCCTACTATTACTACTACAGTACTACCCTACTATTACTAATACTAATACTATTACTATACTTACTATATTACTACAGTACTACCCTACTATTACTACTACCGTACTACCCTACTATTACTAATACTAATACTATTACTATACTTACTATATTACTACAGTACTACCCTACTATTACTACTACAGTACTACCCTACTATTACTAATACTAATGCTATTACTATACTTACTATATTACTACAGTACTACCCTACTATTACTACTACCGTACTACCCTACTATTACTACTACAGTACTACCCTACTAATACTAATACTAATACTAATACTATTACTATACTTACTATATTACTACAGTACTACCCTACTATTACTACTACAGTACTACCCTACTATTACTACTACAGTACTACCCTACTATTACTACTACAGTACTACCCTACTATTACTACTACAGTACTACCCTACTATTACTACTACAGTACTACCCTACTATTACTAATACTAATACTAATACTATTACTATACTTACTATATTACTACAGTACTACCCTACTATTACTACTACAGTACTACCCTACTATTACTACTACAGTACTACCCTACTATTACTACTACAGTACTACCCTACTATTACTAATACTAATACTATTACTATACTTACTATATTACTACAGTACTACCCTACTATTACTACTACAGTACTACCCTACTATTACTACTACCACTACAGTGCTACCCTACTATTACTAATACTAATACTATTACTATACTTACTATATTGCTACAGTACTACCCTACTATTACTAATACTAATACTATTACTATACTTACTATATTACTACAGTACTACCCTACTATTACTACTACAGTACCACCCTACTATTACTACTACCACTACCGTACTACCCTACTATTACTAATACTAATACTATTACTATACTTACTATATTACTACAGTACTACCCTACTATTACTACTACAGTACTACCCTACTATTACTACTACAGTACTACCCTACTATTACTACTACAGGACTACCCTACTATTACTAATACTAATACTATTACTATACTTACTATATTACTACAGTACTACCCTACTATTACTACTACAGTACTACCCTACTATTACTACTACCACTACAGTACTACCCTACTATTACTACTACAGTACTACCCTACTATTACTACTACCACTACAGTACTACCCTACTATTACTACTACAGTACCACCCTACTATTACTACTACCACTACAGTACTACCCTACTATTACTACTACAGTACTACCCTACTATTACTACTACAGTACTACCCTACTATTACTAATACTAATACTATTACTATACTTACTATATTGCTACAGTACTACCCTACTATTACTACTACAGTACTACCCTACTATTACTAATACTAATACTATTACTATACTTACTATATTACTACAGTACTACCCTACTATTACTACTACCGTACTACCCTACTATTACTAATACTAATACTATTACTATACGTACTATATTACTACAGTACTACCCTACTATTACTACTGCAGTACTACTATTACTACTACAGTACTACCCTACTATTACTACTACAGTACTACCCTACTATTACTACTACAGTACTACCCTACTATTACTACTACAGTACTACGCTACTATTACTACTACAGTACTACCCTACTATTACTACTACAGTACTACCCTACTATTACTACTGCAGTACTACTATTACTACTACAGTACTACCCTACTATTACTACTACAGTACTACCCTACTATTACTAATACTAATGCTATTACTATACTTACTATATTACTACAGTACTACCCTACTATTACTACTACAGTACTACCCTACTATTACTACAGTACTACCCTACTATTACTACTACAGTACTACCCTACTATTACTAATACTAATACTATAACTATACTTACTATATTACTACAGTCACAGCGATAAGGACAGACTGGTTACAGTCGTATTAACTGAAGTATAATGTTGTGTTGTAGGCTCTGGATGGATTCTTCATAGTGATAATGACAGATGGGAACATCATCTATGTCTCTGAGAGTGTCACCTCCTTGCTGGAACACCTGCCGGTGAGTCGGACTGTCTGTGTTTCGATTCGTACCACAATACTATTGGACGGAAGGGTTTGGTTCCAATGCCTAGAACCACAGTACTATTGGACAGAAGGGTTTGGTTCCAATGCCTAGAACCACAATACTATTGGACGGAAGGGTTTGGTTCCAATGCCTAGAACCACAATACTATTGGACGGAAGGGTTTGGTTCCAATGCCTAGAACCACAATACTATTGGACGGAAGGGTTTGGTTCCAATGCATAGTACCACAATACTATTGGACGGAAGGGTTTGGTTCCAATGCCTAGAACCACAATACTATTGGACAGAAGGGTTTGGTTCCAATGCATAGTACCACAATACTATTGGACGGAAGGGTTTGGTTCCAATGCCTAGAACCACAGTACTATTGGACAGAAGGGTTTGGTTCCAATGCATAGTACCACAATACTATTGGACGGAAGGGTTTGGTTCCAATGCATAGTACCACAATACTATTGGACGGAAGGGTTTGGTTCCAATGCCTAGAATCACAATACTATTGGACGGAAGGGTTTGGTTCCAATGCATAGTACCACAATACTATTGGACAGAAGGGTTTGGTTCCAATGCATGGTACTATTGGATAGAAGGGTTTGGTTCCAATGCGTAGTACCACTACTATTGGACGGAAGGGTTCGGTTCCAATGCGTAGTACCACTACTATTGGACGGAAGGGTTTGGTTCCAATGCATCGTACCAAGAGCAGCATTATCTGATATAATTTGACTGAGAACACATGATCATTTACAGCAACGACCTGGGGAAGAGTTACAGGGGATAAATGAGCCAATTGTAAACTGAGGATGATTAGGTAGCCATGATGCTTTGAGGGCCAGATTGGGAGTTTAGCCTGGACACCGGGGTTAACACCCCCTTACTCTTACGATGAGTACCAAGGGATCTTTAATAACCACAGAGAGTCAGGACACCTGTTTAGTGTCCCATCCGAAATACGGCACCCTACACAGGGCAATGTCCCCAATCACTGCCCTGGGGCATTATTTTTATATTTTTTTAAGACCAGAAGAAAGAGTGCCTCCTACTGGCCCTTCAACACCACTTCCAGTAGCATCTGGTCTCCCATCCAGGGACCAATCAGGACCGACCCTGCTTAGCTTCTGAAGCAAGCCAGCAGTGGGATACATGGTGGCGTGCTGCTGGCATGCAATTAACTAATTACAATTAATTTCTTATTCGTTTCCTACTTAAAAATGTACTTGGATGTTTGAAAATGTATAATAAAATGTTTCTATACCTTCCCCAGTTGTGTTGAACTCAACGTTGTGTGTGTGTGTGTGTGTGTGTGTGTGTGTGTGTGTGTGTGTGTGTGTGTGTGTGTGTTCCCCAGTCGGACCTGCAGGACCAGAACCTGTTAAACTTCCTCCCCCTGAATGAACACTCGGAGGTGTACAAGGCTCTCTCCAAACACCCCTCCGACCCCGAGAGCCTCGGACCAGAGTACCTCAAGAGTGAGTAACACCCAATCACATTCCCACCTTATTGGCTGCTGGCCTATCACGTCGCTTCTTATACACTGCCGTCCAATCAGATCACTTGTTATACACTGCAAGCAGTCATCTGCAAATATATCGGCCATGTTGTATCTGTAAAAAATCTGTAAACACTGTAAAAATGTTTTTAAGAGAAATGATTGCAACGTAGTTAAGGTTGGTGTTCGTTGTGTTTGATATTTTAATCGTGAAATGTTTTGTTTTTTCATAAAATAAACAATTCATATTTATATTTATTATATTATTATATTATATTTATATTATTTATTATATTATATGATTATATTATATTATATTATTATATATTTATATTATTTATTATATTATTACATTATATTTATATTATTTATTATATTATTATATTATATTATTTGATTATTATATTATTATATTATATTTTATATTTATAAATTCATATTTATATTATTTATTATATTATTATATTTATATTATATATTTATTATAATTATATTTTATATTTATAAGTTCATATTTATATTTTATTGTATTATTTATTATGTTATATTATATTTATATTATATTATTCATTATATTATTATATTGTATTTATATTATTTATTATATTATATTATGATATTATATTTATTATATTTATATTTTATATTTATAAATTCATATTTATATTATATTATTTATTTTATTATATTATTATATTTTATATTTATAAATTCATATTTATAAATAAATTTTTCATATTTATTTTTTTTACAGCCAAGAACCAGCTGGAGTTTTGTTGCCATGTGTTGAGAGGGACCATCGACCCTAAAGAACCTGCCGTCTACGAACACGTCAAATTCATCGGCAACTTCAAGTCGCTGAACGACGGTGAGCGTCTGTTTTCACTAGAAAAGCAAAACTGGTCTTGTTTTATCAGATGTAGAACAAAATAAACAGCTGTTAGTTTTGATCATCTGTTCTGGTTTCTACTCATGGCAACGCCCTCCTCTCCTCTCCTCTCCTCTCCTCTCCTGGTAACGCCCTCCTCTCCTCTCCTGGTAACGCCCTCCTCTCCTCTCCTCTCCTCTCTCTAGTCCCCAACACCACCAGGAATGGTTTAGCAGGAGTGTTACAGAGATCCCTACAACCTGCCTTTGATGACCTGGTCTGCTTCGTCGCCACCGTCAGGCTGGCTAAACCACAGTTCATCAAGGTGACACACACCATACACCACACACCACACACACACACACACACACACACACACACACACACACACACACACACACACACACACACACACACACACACACACACACACACAGTGCTGAGCAATTACTGCCTCTTGAGGTCGGTTCGGTTTCGGTTCGATTAATGAAAAAATAATCCTGGTTTTTCGATTTCAATAATTTATTTCTAAACATTAAATGCACTATGCATTATGTGGGTTGATCTCTGTAACAACACAGAAGTCCCATGATGCTTCGTGACGGTCCATTACTGCTTATCACTTATTAACCATTAGATATTCACATTACTTTGCTTTAATTAAATATTTAAGTTCTGTATATTACGTTTGTTTTATTTGATGACTTTATTATTTCATTCCAAGTCATCGTCTCGTCTCTGTAGAGCCGCTGTCTGACAAAAACACTGTTTTAATATTTATTCGTAGCGAACAAGGTATTATTTAATGACTGCTGAATATCAACTATCAATCACTCAGATCCTGTATTTCCGGGTAGAGATACCTCACGAAGAAACTGCTCTTGATCGCACGTTCTTCTCTTCTCTCGGTGTGCAAAGGATTATGGTCATTGTAGTTAATTACCATGTTTTCTGAGCTAAACTATGTAGAATATTGGCCTGTTGAAAACTACAACTCCCTACTACAACGCACAGTTCAGGCTTGATCTGATTTATCTCTAGAAAAACTACGCCTTGAGCTCACATTAAAAAAAAAACTGAACGAAATGGAATTCAAAAAATTGAACCAACATTGGTCAGTTAGTTGTTTTAAAAGCTCAAAATTAACCAACATTTTGGTTAATCGCTCAGCACTAACACACACACACACACACACACACACACAAAAACACACACAAAAAAATGAAGTAACAAGAGAGTTGATGGTCAAGCCTATTTAACAAACAGTATTTAAACGCAACAAAGCTACACCTGCATATAGATATTTTTCTATATTATATACACCCACCGGACAGTTTATTAGGTACACCACCCTGTTCATTAAAATGGGTCACTCCTACAGACAGTGAGTCACATGACCGGGGCTTGCTATATAAACCAGGCAGACAGGCTTCAAGGCATTCAGTTACTGTTCTATCGAACTTCAGAATTGGCAGAACTTGTGACCGTAGAGGCTTGGCGGTATGATCGTCGGTGCCAGGTGTCGGATCCAGTACCTCAGAAACGGACGCCCACCTGGGCTTTTCACGACCGTGTCTAGCGTTTACCGAGAACGGTGCGACAAAACGAGGAACGTCCAGTCAGCGGCAGTCCTGTGGGTCATCAACGGCTGGTTGATGAGAGCGGTCCAAGGAGAATGGTAGGAATGGTTCGAGCTAACAGGAGGGCCACAAACAGACACATGGAGGCCACTACAACCAACAGTAGGTTGAGCTAACAGGAGGGCCACAAACAGACACATGGAGGCCACTACAACCAACAGTAGGTTGAGCTAACAGGAGGGCCACAAACAGACACATGGAGGCCACTACAACCAACAGTAGGTTGAGCTAACAGGAGGGCCACAAAACAGACAAATGGAGGCCACTACAACCAACAGTAGGTTGAGCTAACAGGAGGGCCACAAACAGACAAATGGAGGCCACTACAACCAACAGTAGGTTGAGCTAACAGGAGGGCCACAAACAGACACATGGAGGCCACTACAACCAACAGTAGGTTGAGCTAACAGGAGGGCCACAAAACAGACAAATGGAGGCCACTACAACCAACAGTAGGTTGAGCTAACAGGAGGGCCACAAACAGACAAATGGAGGCCACTACAACCAACAGTAGGTTGAGCTGACAGGAGGGCCACAAACAGACAAATGGAGGCCACTACAACCAACAGTAGGTTGAGCTAACAGGAGGGCCACAAACAGACAAATGGAGGCCACTACAACCAACAGTAGGTTGAGCTAACAGGAGGGCCACAAACAGACAAATGGAGGCCACTACAACCAACAGTAGGTTGAGCTAACAGGAGGGCCACAAACAGACAAATGGAGGCCACTACAACCAACAGTGGGTTGAGCTAACAGGAGGGCCACAAAACAGACAAATGGAGGCCACTACAACCAACAGTGGGTTGAGCTAACAGGAGGGCCACAAACAGACAAATGGAGGCCACTACAACCAACAGTGGGTTGAGCTAACAGGAGGGCCACAAACAGACACATGGAGGCCACTACAACCAACAGTAGGTTGAGCTAACAGGAAGGCCACAAACAGACACATAGAGGCCACTACAACCAACAGTAGGTTGAGCTAACAGGAGGGCCACAAACAGACACATGGAGGCCACTACAACCAACAGTAGGTTGAGCTAACAGGAGGGCCACAAACAGACAAATGGAGGCCACTACAACCAACAGTAGGTTGAGCTAACAGGAGGGCCACAAACAGACACATGGAGGCCACTACAACCAACAGTAGGTTGAGCTAACAGGAGGGCCACAAACCGACAAATGGAGGCCACTACAACCAACAGTAGGTTGAGCTAACAGGAGGGCCACAAGCAGACAAATGGATGCCACTACAACCAACAGTAGGTTGAGCTAACAGGAGGGCCACAAAACAGACAAATGGAGGCCACTACAACCAACAGTAGGTTGAGCTAACAGGAGGGCCACAAAACAGACAAATGGAGGCCACTACAACCAACAGTGGGTTGCAGAACGGCATCTCAGAACACACATCTCGCTGGTCCTTGTCAAGGACGGGCTACTGCAGCAGACGACCAAATCAAATGTATTTTATAAAGCCCTTCTTACATCAGCTGATATCTCAAAGTGCTGTACAGAAACCCAGCCTAAAACCCCCAAACAGCACGCAATGCAGGTGTAGAAGCACGGTGGCTCTGAAAAAACTCCCTAGAAAGGCCAGAAAACTAGGAAGAAACCTAGAGAGGAACCAGACCACACCGGGTTCCACTCCTATCAGCTAAAAACAAGAAGAAGCAGCTCCAGTGGGCAACGCCATCACCAACACTGGACAAGTGAGGCGTGGAAAAACATGGCCCTGGAACATGACAGATGATTTCAGTACCAGAGTGTCCTGGTCCGTCCCCAAGACCTCTACCCAATAGAGCAGCGATGGGATGAGATGGAACGGGCTGTTCGCAGCATGAATGTACCACCGCCAAAATCTGCAGCAGCTGTGGGACGTTTCAGACACCTTGTAGAATCCCATTTCCCCGAATAATTCAGGCTGTTCTGGAGGCAAAATGAGTCCGATCAGGTACAAGATTGTTGTACCTAATAAACTGGCCACTGAGTGTATATTGTCTATCTATATTCAATCATCTATATATTGATATCTGTCTTGTTGTCTATCCCTCCATAGGAGATGTGTACAGTGGTGGAGCACAATGAAGAGTTCACCTCCCGACACAGTCTGGAGTGGAAGTTCCTTTTCCTAGACCACAGGTAACACAGTCTCTAGTAGTTCTTATTCCTAGACCACAGGTAACACAGTCTCTAGTAGTTCTTATTCCTAGACCACAGGTAACACAGTCTCTAGTAGTTCTTATTCCTAGACCACAGGTAACACAGTCTCTAGTAGTTCTTATTCCTAGACCACAGGTAACACAGTCTCTAGTAGTTCTTATTCCCAGACCACAGGTAACACAGTCTCTAGTAGTTCTTATTCCTAGACCACAGGTAACACAGTCTCTAGCAGTTCTTATTCCTAGACCACAGGTAACACAGTCTCTAGCAGTTCTTATTCCTAGACCACAGGTAACACAGTCTCTAGTAGTTCTTATTCCTAGACCACAGGTAACAGTCTCTAGTAGTTCTTATTCCTAGACCACAGGTAACACAGTCTCTAGTAGTTCTTATTCCTAGACCACAGGTAACACAGTCTCTAGTAGTTCTTATTCCTAGACCACAGGTAACACAGTCTCTAGTAGTTCTTATTCCTAGACCACAGGTAACACAGTCTCTAGTAGTTCTTACACACACACACACACACACACACACACACACACACACACACACACACACACACACACACACACACACACACACACACACACACACACACACACACACACACACACAGTCTTGTATAGCTAAGCTTGTGGGGACACACAATTCAGTCCCACCCTGTACTCTTACCCTAACCTTAAACCTAACCCTAACTATTAACCCTAAAACTAACCCGAGCTCCTAACTCTAGCTCCTAACTCTAGCTCCTAACTCTAGCTCCTAAACCTAGCTCCTAACCCTAGCTCCTAACACTAGCTCTTAACCCTAGCTCCGAACCCTAAAACTAACCCCAGCTCCTAACCCTGAAACTAACCCTAGCTTCTAGCTCCTAACCCTAGCTCCTAACTCTAGCTCCTAACTCTAGCTCCTAACCCCAGCTCCTAACCCTGAAACTAACCCTAGCTCCTAACCCTGAAACTAACCCAAGCTCCTAACCCTAGCTCCTAACCCCAGCTCCTAACCCTAGCTCCTAACTCTAGCTCCTAACCCTAGCTCCTAACTCTAGCTCCTAACCCCATCTCCTAACCCTAGCTCCTAACCCCAGCTCCTAACCCTAGCTCCTAACCCTAGCTCCTAACCCCAGCTCCTAACCCCAGCTCCTAACCCCAGCTCCTAACCCTAGCTCCTAACCCCAGCTCCTAACCCTAGCTCCTAACCCTGAAACTAACCCAAGCTCCTAACCCTAGCTCCTAACCCTGAAACTAACCCTAGCTCCTAACCCTGAAACTAACCCTAGCTCCTAACCCTGAAACTAACCCTAGCTCCTAACCCTGAAACTAACCCTAGCTCCTAACCCTGAAACTAACCCTAGCTCCTAACCCTGAAACTAACCCTAGCTCCTAACCCTGAAACTAACCCTAGCTCCTAACCCTGAAACTAACCCTAGCTCCTAACCCTAGCTCCTAACCCTGAAACTAACCCTAGCTCCTAACCCTGAAACTAACCCTAGCTCCTAACCCTGAAACTAACCCTAGCTCCTAACCCTGAAACTAACCCTAGCTCCTAACCCTAGCTCCTAACCCTAAAACTAACCCTAAAACTAACCCTAGCTCCTAACCCTAGCTCTTAACCCTAGCTCCTAACCCTAGCTCCTAACCCTAGCTCCTAACCCTAGCTCTTAACCCTAGCTCTTAACCCTAGCTCCTAACCCTAGCTCCTAACCCTAGCTCCTAACCCTAGCTCCTAACCCTAGCTCCTAACCCTAGCTCCTAACCCTAGCTCCTAACCCTAGCTCCTGACGTAATTCTAACACTAATTCTAAACCCTAGAGTTAAAAATAGCATTTTACCCTGTGGGGACTAACAAAATGTCCCCAGTTGGTCAAATCTTTGTTCCTTTACTGTTGTTGTGGGGACTTATCAGTTAAACACACACACACACACACACACACACACACACACACACACACACACACACACACACACAGACAGACAGACAGACAAGTGGTATTATTGTTAATAAGCAGGCTGGGTAACTGATGATTTAATTTCCTCCCTCCAGGGCTCCACCAATCATAGGCTACCTTCCATTTGAGGTTCTGGGGACGTCGGGGTACGACTACTATCATGTAGACGACCTGGGGACACTGGCCAAGTGTCACGAACACTGTGAGTGACGCACACACGCACTCTCACACATACACACACGCACGCACACACGCGCAAAGACACATACACATACACACGCATACACACACACACACACACACACACACACACACACACACTCTGACCGCCCCTCTCTCCTCTCTGTCTAGTGATGCAGTATAGTAAAGTTACTACAGGTTCCTCTCCTCTCTCCTCTCTGTCTAGTGATGCAGTATGGTAAAGTTACTACAGGTTCCTCTCCTCTCTGTCTAGTGATGCAGTATGGTAAAGTTACTACAGGTTCCTCTCCTCTCTGTCTAGTGATGCAGTATGGTAAAGTTACTACAGGTTCCTCTCCTCTCTGTCTAGTGATGCAGTATGGTAAAGTTACTACAGGTTCCTCTCCTCTCTCCTCTCTGTCTAGTGATGCAGTATGGTAAAGTTACTACAGGTTCCTCTCCTCTCTGTCTAGTGATGCAGTATGGTAAAGTTACTACAGGTTCCTCTCCTCTCTGTCTAGTGATGCAGTATGGTAAAGTTACTACAGGTTCCTCTCCTCTCTGTCTAGTGATGCAGTATGGTAAAGTTACTACAGGTTCCTCTCCTCTCTGTCTAGTGATGCAGTATGGTAAAGTTACTACAGGTTCCTCTCCTCTCCTCTCTGTCTAGTGATGCAGTATGGTAAAGTTACTACAGGTTCCTCTCCTCTCTGTCTAGTGATGCAGTATGGTAAAGTTACTACAGGTTCCTCTCCTCCTCTCTGTCTAGTGATGCAGTATGGTAAAGTTACTACAGGTTCCTCTCCTCTAGTGATGCTCTCTCTGTCTAGTGATGCAGTATGGTAAAGTTACTACAGGTTCCTCTCCTCTCTGTCTAGTGATGCAGTATGGTAAAGTTACTACAGGTTCCTCTCCTCTCTCCTCTCTGTCTAGTGATGCAGTATGGTAAAGTTACTACAGGTCCTCTCCTCTCTCCTCTCTGTCTAGTGATGCAGTATAGTAAAGTTACTACAGGTTCCTCTCCTCTCTCCTCTCTGTCTAGTGATGCAGTATGGTAAAGTTACTACAGGTTCCTCTCCTCTCTCCTCTCTGTCTAGTGATGCAGTATGGTAAAGTTACTACAGGTTCCTCTCCTCTCTGTCTAGTGATGCAGTATGGTAAAGTTACTACAGGTTCCTCTCCTCTCTGTCTAGTGATGCAGTATGGTAAAGTTACTACAGGTTCCTCTCCTCTCTCCTCTCTGTCTAGTGATGCAGTATGGTAAAGTTACTACAGGTTCCTCTCCTCTCTGTCTAGTGATGCAGTATGGTAAAGTTACTACAGGTTCCTCTCCTAGTGATGCTCTCTCTGTCTAGTGATGCAGTATGGTAAAGTTACTACAGGTTCCTCTCCTCTCTGTCTAGTGATGCAGTATGGTAAAGTTACTACAGGTTCCTCTCCTCTCTGTCTAGTGATGCAGTATGGTAAAGTTACTACAGGTTCCTCTCCTCTCTCCTCTCTGTCTAGTGATGCAGTATGGTAAAGGTTACTACAGTATGGTTCCTCTCCTCTCTGTCTAGTGATGCAGTATGGTAAAGTTACTACAGGTTCCTCTCCTCTCTGTCTAGTGATGCAGTATGGTAAAGTTACTACAGGTTCCTGTCTAGTGATGCAGTATGGTAAAGTTCTCAGGTTCCTCTCTGTCTAGTGATGCAGTATGGTAAAGTTACTACAGGTTCCTCTCTCCTCTCTCTCTCTGTCTAGTGATGCAGTATGGTAAAGTTACTACAGGTTCCTCTCCTCTCTGTCTAGTGATGCAGTATGGTAAAGTTACTACAGGTTCCTCTCCTCCTCTGTCTAGTGATGCAGTATGGTAAAGTTACTACAGGTTCCTCTCCTCTCTGTCTAGTGATGCAGTATGGTAAAGTTACTTCCTCTCCTCTCTGTCTAGTGATGCAGTATGGTAAAGTTACCAGGTTCCTCTCCTCTCTCCTCTGTCTAGGTTCCTCTCCTCTCTCTCTGTCTAGTGATGCAGTATGGTAAAGTTACTACAGGTTCTCCTCTCCTAGTGATGCAGTCTCAGGTTCCTCTCTGTCTAGTGATGCAGTATGGTAAAGTTACTACAGGTTCCTCTCCTCTCTCCTCTCTGTCTAGTGATGCAGTATGGTAAAGTTACTACAGGTTCCTCTCCTCTCTGTCTAGTGATGCAGTATGGTAAAGTTACTACAGGTTCCTCTCCTATGGTAAAGTTACTTCCTCTCCTCTCTGTCTAGTGATGCAGTATGGTAAAGTTACTACAGGTTCCTCTCCTCTCTGTCTAGTGATGCAGTATGGTAAAGTTACTACAGGTTCCTCTCTCCTCTCTGTCTAGTGATGCAGTATGGTAAAGTTACTACAGGTTCCTCTCCTCTCTCCTCTCTGTCTAGTGATGCAGTATGGTAAAGTTACTACAGGTTCCTCTCCTCTCTGTCTAGTGATGCAGTATGGTAAAGTTACTACAGGTTCCTCTCCTCTGTCTAGTGATGCAGTATGGTAAAGTTACTCAGGTTCCTCTCCTCTCTCCTCTCTGTCTAGTGATGCAGTATGGTAAAGTTACTACAGTGTTCCTCTTCCTCTCTGTCTAGTGATGCAGTATGGTAAAGTTACTACAGGTTCCTCTCCTCTCCTCTCTGTCTAGTGATGCAGTATGGTAAAGTTACTACAGGTTCCTCTCCTCTCTGTCTAGTGATGCAGTATGGTAAAGTTACTGGTTCTAGTGATGCAGTATGGTAAAGTTACTACAGGTTCCTCTCCTCTCTGTCTAGTGATGCAGTATGGTAAAGTTACTACAGGTTCCTCTCCTCTCTCTGTCTAGTGATGCAGTATGGTAAAGTTACTACAGGTTCCTCTCCTCTCTCCTCTCTGTCTAGTGATGCAGTATGGTAAAGTTACTACAGGTTCCTCTCTCCTCTCTGTCTAGTGATGCAGTATGGTAAAGTTACTACAGGTTCCTCTCCTCTCTCCTCTCTGTCTAGTGATGCAGTATGGTAAAGTTACTACAGGTTCCTCTCCTCTCTCCTCTCTGTCTAGTGATGCAGTATGGTAAAGTTACTACAGGTTCCTCTCCTCTCTCCTCTCTGTCTAGTGATGCAGTATGGTAAAGTTACTACAGGTTCCTCTCTCCTCTCTGTCTAGTGATGCAGTATGGTAAAGTTACTACAGGTTCCTCTCCTCTCTGTCTAGTGATGCTCCTCTCTGTCTAGTGATGCAGTATGGTAAAGTTACTACAGGTTCCTCTCCTCTCTCCTCTCTGTCTAGTGATGCAGTATGGTAAAGTTACTACAGGTTCCTCTCCTCTCTCTGTCTAGTGATGCAGTATGGTAAAGTTACTACAGGTTCCTCTCCTCTCTCTCTGTCTAGTGATGCAGTATGGTAAAGTTACTACAGGTTCCTCTCCTCTCTCTCAGTATGGTAAAGTTACTCTGTCTAGTGATGCAGTATGGTAAAGTTACTACAGGTTCCTCTCCTCTCTCTGTCTAGTGATGCAGTATGGTAAAGTTACTACAGGTTCCTCTCCTCCTCTCTATGGTAAAGTTACTACAGGTTCTCTGTCTAGTGATGCAGTATGGTAAAGTTACTACAGGTTCCTCTCCTCTCTCTCTGTCTATCTCTCCTCTCTGTCTAGTGATGCAGTATGGTAAAGTTACTACAGGTTCCTCTCCTCTCTGTCTAGTGATGCAGTATGGTAAAGTTACTACAGGTTCCTCTCCTCTCTGTCTAGTGATGCAGTATGGTAAAGTTACTACAGGTTCCTCTCCTCTCTCCTCTCTGTCTAGTGATGCAGTATGGTAAAGTTACTACAGGTTCCTCTCCTCTCTCTCTGTCTAGTGATGCAGTATGGTAAAGTTACTACAGGTTCCTCTCCTCTCTGTCTAGTGATGCAGTATGGTAAAGTTACTACAGGTTCCTCTCCTCTCTCTCTGTCTAGTGATGCAGTATGGTAAAGTTACTACAGGTTCCTCTCCTCTCTCTAGTCTATGGTAAAGTTACTGTCTAGTGATGCAGTATGGTAAAGTTACTACAGGTTCCTCTCCTCTCTCCTCTCTGTCTAGTGATGCAGTATGGTAAAGTTACTACAGGTTCCTCTCCCTCTCTGTCTAGTGATGCAGTATGGTAAAGTTACTACAGGTTCCTCTCCTCTCTCCTCTCTGTCTAGTGATGCAGTATGGTAAAGTTACTACAGGTTCCTCTCCTCTCTCCTCTCTGTCTAGTGATGCAGTATGGTAAAGTTACTACAGGTTCCTCTCCTCTCCCTCTGTCTAGTCTAGTGATGCAGTGATGGTAAAGTTACTACAGGTTCCTCTCCTCTCTCCTCTCTGTCTAGTGATGCAGTATGGTAAAGTTACTACAGGTTCCTCTCCTCTCTGTCTAGTGATGCAGTATGGTAAAGTTACTACAGGTTCCTCTCTCCTCTCTGTCTAGTGATGCAGTATGGTAAAGTTACTACAGGTTCCTCTCCTCTCTGTCTAGTGATGCTCTGTCTAGTGATGCAGTATGGTAAAGTTACTACAGGTTCCTCTCCTCTCTGTCTAGTGATGCAGTATGGTAAAGTTACTACAGGTTCCTCTCCTCTCTGTCTAGTGATGCAGTATGGTAAAGTTACTACAGGTTCCTCTCCTCTCTCCTCTCTGTCTAGTGATGCAGTATGGTAAAGTTACTACAGGTTCCTCTCCTCTCTCCTCTCTGTCTAGTGATGCAGTATGGTAAAGTTACTACAGGTTCCTCTCCTCTGTCTAGTGATGCTATGGTAAAGTTACTACAGTCTAGTGATGCAGTATGGTAAAGTTACTACAGGTTCCTCTCCTCTCCTCTCTGTCTAGTGATGCAGTATGGTAAAGTTACTACAGGTTCCTCTCCTCTCTAGTGATGCAGTATGGTAAAGTTACTCTCTGTCTAGTGATGCAGTATGGTAAAGTTACTACAGGTTCCTCTCCTCTCTCCTCTCTGTCTAGTGATGCAGTATGGTAAAGTTACTACAGGTTCCTCTCCTCTCTGTCTAGTGATGCAGTATGGTAAAGTTACTACAGGTTCCTCTCCTCTCTCCTCTCTGTCTAGTGATGCAGTATGGTAAAGTTACTACAGGTTCCTCTCCTCTCTCCTCTCTGTCTAGTGATGCAGTATGGTAAAGTTACTACAGGTTCCTCTCCTCTCTAGTGATGCAGTATGGTAAAGTTACTACAGGTTCCTCTCCTCTCTGTCTAGTGATGCAGTATGGTAAAGTTACTACAGGTTCCTCTCCTCTCTCCTGTCTAGTGATGCAGTATGGTAAAGTTACTACAGGTTCCTCTCCTCTCCTCTCTGTCTAGTGATGCAGTATGGTAAAGTTACTACAGGTTCCTCTCCTCTCTCCTCTCTGTCTAGTGATGCAGTATGGTAAAGTTACTACAGGTTAGTGATGCAGTATGGTAAAGTTACTACAGGTTCCTCTCCTCTCTCCTCTCTGTCTAGTGATGCAGTATGGTAAAGTTACTACAGGTTCCTCTCCTCCTCTGTCTAGTGATGCAGTATGGTAAAGTTACTACAGGTTCCTCTCTCCTCTCTGTCTAGTGATGCAGTATGGTAAAGTTACTACAGGTTCCTCTCCTCTCTCTGTCTAGTGATGCAGTATGGTAAAGTTACTACAGGTTCCTCTCCTCTCTCCTCTCTGTCTAGTGATGCAGTATGGTAAAGGTTCCTCTCCTCTCTGTCTAGTGATGCAGTATGGTAGGTTCCTCTCCTCTCTCCTCTCTGTCTAGTGATGCAGTATGGTAAAGTTACTACAGGTTCCTCTCCTCTCTCCTCTCTGTCTAGTGATGCAGTATGGTAAAGTTACTACAGGTTCCTCTCCTCTCCTCTCTGTCTAGTGATGCAGTATGGTAAAGTTACTACAGGTTCCTCTCCTCTCTCTCTGTCTAGTGATGCAGTATGGTAAAGTTACTACAGGTTCCTCTCCTCTCTCCTCTCTGTCTAGTGATGCAGTATGGTAAAGTTACTACAGGTTCCTCTCCTCTCTCCTCTCTGTCTAGTGATGCAGTATGGTAAAGTTACTACAGGTTCCTCTCCTCTCTCCTCTCTGTCTAGTGATGCAGTATGGTAAAGTTACTACAGGTCTCTCCTCTCTCCCTCTCTGTCTAGTGATGCAGTATGGTAAAGTTACTACAGGTTCCTCTCTCCTCTCTGTCTAGTGATGCAGTATGGTAAAGTTACTACAGGTTCCTCTCCTCTCTGTCTAGTGATGCAGTATGGTAAAGTTACTACAGGTTCCTCTCCTCTCCTCTCTGTCTAGTGATGCAGTATGGTAAAGTTACTACAGGTTCCTCTCCTCTCTCCTCTCTGTCTAGTGATGCAGTATGGTAAAGTTACTACAGGTTCCTTCCTCTCCTCTCTGTCTAGTGATGCAGTATGGTAAAGTTACTACAGGTTCCTCTCCTCTCTCCTCTCTGTCTAGTGATGCAGTATGGTAAAGTTACAGGTTCCTCTCCTCTCTCCTCTCTGTCTAGTGATGCAGTATGGTAAAGTTACTACAGGTTCCTCTCCTCCTCTCTGTCTAGTGATGCAGTATGGTAAAGTTACTACAGGTTCCTCTCCTCTCTCTCTGTCTAGTGATGCAGTATGGTAAAGTTACTACAGGTTCCTCTCCTCTCCTCTCTGTCTAGTGATGCAGTATGGTAAAGTCACTACAGGTTCCTCTCCTCTCTCCTCTCTGTCTAGTGATGCAGTATGGTAAAGTTACTACAGGTTCCTCTCTCCTCTCTCCTCTCTGTCTAGTGATGCAGTATGGTAAAGTTACTACAGGTTCCTCTCCTCTCTCCTCTCTGTCTAGTGATGCAGTATGGTAAAGTTACTACAGGTTCCTCTCCTCTCTCCTCTCTGTCTAGTGATGCAGTATGGTAAAGTTACTACAGGTTCCTCTCCTCTCTCCTCTCTGTCTAGTGATGCAGTATGGTAAAGTTACTACAGGTTCCTCTCCTCTCTCCTCTCTGTCTAGTGATGCAGTATGGTAAAGTTACTACAGGTTCCTCTCCTCTCTGTCTAGTGATGCAGTATGGTAAAGTTACTACAGGTTCCTCTCCTCTCTGTCTAGTGATGCAGTATGGTAAAGTTACTACAGGTTCCTCTCCTCTCTCCTCTCTGTCTAGTGATGCAGTATGGTAAAGTTACTACAGGTTCCTCTCTCCTCTCTGTCTAGTGATGCAGTATGGTAAAGTTACTACAGGTTCCTCTCCTCTCTCCTCTCTGTCTAGTGATGCAGTATGGTAAAGTTACTACAGGTTCCTCTCCTCTCTCCTCTGTCTAGTGATGCAGTATGGTAAAGTTACTACAGGTTCCTCTCCTCTCTGTCTAGTGATGCAGTATGGTAAAGTTACTACAGGTTCCTCTCCTCTCTCTCTGTCTAGTGATGCAGTATGGTAAAGTTACTCTCCTCTCTGTCTAGTGATGCAGTATGGTAAAGTTACCAGGTTCCTCTCCTCTCTGTCTAGTGATGCAGTATGGTAAAGTTACTACAGGTTCCTCTCCTCTCTGTCTAGTGATGCAGTATGGTAAAGTTACTACAGGTTCCTCTCCTCTCCTCTCTGTCTAGTGATGCAGTTACTACAGGTTCCTCTCCTCTCTGTCTAGGTGATCCAGTATGGTAAAGTTACTCCTTCCTCTCCTCTCTGTCTAGTGATGCAGTATGGTAAAGTTACTACAGGTTCCTCTCCTCTCTCCTCTCTGTCTAGTGATGCAGTATGGTAATGTTACTACAGGTTCCTCTCCTCTCTGTCTAGTGATGCAGTATGGTTTACTCTCCTCTCCTCTCTGTCTAGTGATGCAGTATGGTAAAGTTACTACAGGTTCCTCTCCTCTCTGTCTAGTGATGCAGTATGGTAAAGTTACTACAGGTTCCTCTCCTCTCTCCTCTCTGTCTAGTGATGCAGTATGGTAAAGTTACTACAGGTTCCTCTCCTCTCTCTCTCTGTCTAGTGATGCAGTATGGTAAAGTTACTACAGGTTCCTCTCCTCTCTCCTCTCTGTCTAGTGATGCAGTATGGTAAAGTTACTACAGGTTCCTCTCCTCTCTCCTCTCTGTCTAGTGATGCAGTATGGTAAAGTTACTACAGGTTCCTCTCCTCTCTGTCTAGTGATGCAGTATGGTAAAGTTACTACAGGTTCCTCTCCTCTCTCCTCTCTGTCTAGTGATGCAGTATGGTAAAGTTACTACAGGTTCCTCTCTCTCTCCTCTCTGTCTAGTGATGCAGTATGGTAAAGTTACTACAGGTTCCTCTCCTCTCTCCTGTCTAGTGATGCAGTATGGTAAAGTTACTACAGGTTCCTCTCCTCTCTGTCTAGTGATGCAGTATGGTAAAGTTACTACAGGTTCCTCTCCTCTCTCCTCTCTGTCTAGTGATGCAGTATGGTAAAGTTACTACAGGTTCCTCTCCTCTCCTCTCTGTCTAGTGATGCAGTATGGTAAAGTTACTACAGGTTCCTCTCCTCTCTGTCTAGTGATGCAGTATGGTAAAGTTACTACAGGTTCCTGTCTAGTGATGCAGTATGGTAAAGTTACTACAGGTTCCTCTCCTCTCTGTCTAGTGATGCAGTATGGTAAAGTTACTACAGGTTCCTCTCCTCTCTCCTCTCTGTCTAGTGATGCAGTATGGTAAAGTTACTACAGGTTCCTCTCCTCTCTCCTCTGTCTAGTGATGCAGTATGGTAAAGTTACTACAGGTTCCTCTCCTCTCCTCTCTGTCTAGTGATGCAGTATGGTAACTAGGTTAGTGATGCAGTATGGTAAAGTTACAGGTTCCTCTCCTCTCTGTCTAGTGATGCAGTATGGTAAAGTTCCTCTCCTCTCTGTCTAGTGATGCAGTATGGTAAAGTTACTACAGGTTCCTCTCCTCTCTGTCTAGTGATGCAGTATGGTAAAGTTACTACAGGTTCCTCTCCTCTCTGTCTAGTGATGCAGTATGGTAAAGTTACTACAGGTTCCTCTCCTCTCTGTCTAGTGATGCAGTATGGTAAAGTTACTACAGGTTCCTCTCCTCTCTCCTCTCTGTCTAGTGATGCAGTATGGTAAAGTTACTACAGGTTCCTCTCCTCTCTCTCTGTCTAGTGATGCAGTATGGTAAAGTTACTACAGGTTCCTCTCCTCTCTGTCTAGTGATGCAGTATGGTAAAGTTACTGGTTCCTCTCCTCTCTCCTCTGTCTAGTGATGCAGTATGGTAAAGTTACTACAGGTTCCTCTCCTCTCTGTCTAGTGATGCAGTATGGTAAAGTTACTACAGGTTCCTCTCCTCTCTGTCTAGTGATGCAGTATGGTAAAGTTACTACAGGTTCCTCTCCTCTCTGTCTAGTGATGCAGTATGGTAAAGTTACTACAGGTTCCTCTCCTCTCTCCTCTCTGTCTAGTGATGCAGTATGGTAAAGTTACTACAGGTTCCTCTCCTCTCTCCTCTCTGTCTAGTGATGCAGTATGGTAAAGTTACTACAGGTTCCTCTCCTCTGTCTAGTGATGCAGTATGGTAAAGTCACTGTTCTAGTGATGCAGTATGGTAAAGTCACTACAGGTTCCTCTCCTCTCTCCTCTCTGTCTAGTGATGCAGTATGGTAAAGTTACTACAGGTTCCTCTCTCCTCTCTGTCTAGTGATGCAGTATGGTAAAGTTACTACAGGTTCCTCTCCTCTCTGTCTAGTGATGCAGTATGGTAAAGTTACCTCTCTCCTCTCTGTTCAGTGATGGTAAAAAGTTACTCTCCTCTCTGTCTAGTGATGCAGTATGGTAAAGTTACTACAGGTTCCTCTCCTCTCTCCTCTCTGTCTAGTGATGCAGTATGGTAAAGTTACTACAGGTTCCTCTCCTCTCTGTCTAGTGATGCAGTATGGTAAAGTTACTACAGGTTCCTCTCCTCTCTGTCTAGTGATGCAGTATGGTAAAGTCCTACAGGTTCCTCTCCTCTCTGTCTAGTGATGCAGTATGGTAAAGTTACTACAGGTTCCTCTCCTCTCTGTCTAGTGATGCAGTATGGTAAAGTTACTACAGGTTCCTCTCCTCTCTGTCTAGTGATGCAGTATGGTAAAGTTACTACAGGTTCCTCTCCTCTCTCCTCTCTGTCTAGTGATGCAGTATGGTAAAGTTACTACAGGTTCCTCTCCTCTCTCCTCTGTCTAGTGATGCAGTATGGTAAAGTTACTACAGGTTCCTCTCCTCTCTGTCTAGTGATGCAGTATGGTAAAGTTACTACAGGTTCCTCTCCTCTCTGTCTAGTGATGCAGTATGGTAAAGTTACTACAGGTTCCTCTCCTCTCTGTCTAGTGATGCAGTATGGTAAAGTTACTACAGGTTCCTCTCCTCTCCTCTCTGTCTAGTGATGCAGTATGGTAAAGTTACTACAGGTTCCTCTCCCTCTCTGTCTAGTGATGCAGTATGGTAAAGTTACTACAGGTTCCTCTCCTCTCTCCTCTGTCTAGTGATGCAGTATGGTAAAGTTACTACAGGTTCCTCTCCTCCTCCTCTCTGTCTAGTGATGCAGTATGGTAAAGTTACTACAGGTTCCTCTCCTCTCTCCTCTGTCTAGTGATGCAGTATGGTAAAGTTACTACAGGTTCCTCTCCTCTCCTCTCTGTCTAGTGATGCAGTATGGTAAAGTTACTACAGGTTCCTCTCCTCTCTCCTCTCTGTCTAGTGATGCAGTATGGTAAAGTTACTACAGGTTCCTCTCCTCTCTCCTCTCTGTCTAGTGATGCAGTATGGTAAAGTTACTACAGGTTCCTCTCCTCTCTCTCTGTCTAGTGATGCAGTATGGTAAAGTTACTACAGGTTCCTCTCCTCTCTCCTCTGTCTAGTGATGCAGTATGGTAAAGTTACTACAGGTTCCTCTCCTCTCTCTCTCTGTCTAGTGATGCAGTATGGTAAAGTTACTACAGGTTCCTCTCCTAGTGATGCTCTCCTCTCTGTCTAGTGATGCAGTATGGTAAAGTTACTACAGGTTCCTCTCCTCTCTCCTCTCTGTCTAGTGATGCAGTATGGTAAAGTTACTACAGGTTCCTCTCCTCTCTCCTCTCTGTCTAGTGATGCAGTATGGTAAAGTTACTACAGGTTCCTCTCCTCTCTCCTCTCTGTCTAGTGATGCAGTTCCTGTCTAGTGATAAGTATGGTAAAGTTACTACAGGTTCCTCTCCTCTCTCCTCTCTGTCTAGTGATGCAGTATGGTAAAGTTACTACAGGTTCCTCTCCTCTCTCCTCTGTCTAGTGATGCAGTATGGTAAAGTTACTACAGGTTCCTCTCTCCTCTCTGTCTAGTGATGCAGTATGGTAAAGTTACTACAGGTTCCTCTCCTCTCTCCTCTCTGTCTAGTGATGCAGTATGGTAAAGTTACTACAGGTTCCTCTCCTCTCTGTCTAGTGATGCAGTATGGTAAAGTTACTACAGGTTCCTCTCCTCTCTCCTCTCTGTCTAGTGATGCAGTATGGTAAAGTTACTACAGGTTCCTCTCCTCTCCTCTCTGTCTAGTGATGCAGTATGGTAAAGTTACTACAGGTTCCTCTCCTCTCTCCTCTCTGTCTAGTGATGCAGTATGGTAAAGTTACTACAGGTTCCTCTCCTCTCTGTCTAGTGATGCAGTATGGTAAAGTTACTACAGGTTCCTCTCCTCTCTGTCTAGTGATGCAGTACGGTAAAGTTACTACAGGTTCCTCTCCTCTCTGTCTAGTGATGCAGTATGGTAAAGTCACTACAGGTTCCTCTCCTCTCTCTCTGTCTAGTGATGCAGTATGGTAAAGTTACTACAGGTTCCTCTCCTCTCTGTCTAGTGATGCAGTACGGTAAAGTTACTACAGGTTCCTCTCCTCTCTCCTCTCTGTCTAGTGATGCAGTATGGTAAAGTTACTACAGGTTCCTCTCCTCTCTGTCTAGTGATGCAGTATGGTAAAGTTACTACAGGTTCCTCTCCTCTCTCCTCTCTGTCTAGTGATGCAGTATGGTAAAGTTACTACAGGTTCCTCTCCTCTCTGTCTAGTGATGCAGTATGGTAAAGTTACTACAGGTTCCTCTCCTCTCTCTCTCTGTCTAGTGATGCAGTATGGTAAAGTTACTACAGGTTCCTCTCCTCTCTCCTCTCTGTCTAGTGATGCAGTATGGTAAAGTTACTACAGGTTCCTCTCCTCTCTCCTCTGTCTAGTGATGCAGTATGGTAAAGTTACTACAGGTT
>NC_088231.1:21555659-21593159 GCF_036934945.1 Oncorhynchus masou masou
ATTACAGTTGAGTACAGAGGTAGAAGACGTAGTTTGAAATGTGGACACAGGGAGTGAACCCCGGTCTCCGTCAGGGAGCATTATATGTGCATAGAGACTCGGGACCGGCTCCGCTAGACGAGAGGCTACATGTTCAACATTTAGTTGGCTGAATCTCCCAACCAAACCAGTTATCTAAGGCTGTCACGAGAGGTAGGGGATGTCTAATGTGATGATATCACAGTAAGGACTGGTTTCCTGGACACAGATCAAGCCCAGTCCTGATTTAAAGCCTAGTCCTGGACTTTAAGCATGTGTCACTAGTGGGATTTGAACCCTGGCATCCCAAATGGCACCCTACTCCCTATACAGTGCACTACTCTTGACCGGAACCCTATTGAACCTGGTGAAAAGTATATAGTGCACTACTTTTGATGAGTCCTATGGGCCCTGGTCTAAAGTAGTGCACTATAAAGGGAATAAGGGGCCATTTGGGACATCCTAGTCTCATCATTTCTAATTTTCAAATCCTCCCTTTCTCCTCCTCCTCTCCTCCTCACTCCTAATTTCTGCTTCTCTCCTCCTCACTCCTAATTTCTGCTTCTCTCCTCCTCACTCCTAATTTCTGCTTCTCTCCTCCTCACTCCTAATTTCTGCTTCTCTCCTCCTCACTCCTAATTTCTGCTTCTCTCCTCCTCACTCCTAATTTCTCCTTCTCTCCTCCTCACTCCTAATTTCTCCTTCTCTCCTCCTCACTCCTAATTTCTCCTTCTCTCCTCCTCACTCCTAATTTCTCCTTCTCTCCTCCTCACTCCTAATTTCTCCTTCTCTCCTCCTCACTCCTAATTTCTCCTTCTCTCCTCCTCACTCCTAATTTCTCCTTCTCTCCTCCTCACTCCTAATTTCTCCTTCTCTCCTCCTCACTCCTAATTTCTCCTTCTCTCCTCCTCACTCCTAATTTCTCCTTCTCTCCTCCTCACTCCTAATTTCTCCTTCTCTCCTCCTCACTCCTAATTTCTCCTTCTCTCCTCCTCACTCCTAATTTCTCCTTCTCTCCTCCTCACTCCTAATTTCTCCTTCTCTCCTCCTCCTCACTCCTAATTTCTCCTTCTCTCCTCCTCACTCCTAATTTCTCCTTCTCTCCTCCTCACTCCTAATTTCTCCTTCTCTCCTCCTCACTCCTAATTTCTCCTTCTCTCCTCCTCACTCCTAATTTCTCCTTCTCTCCTCCTCACTCCTAATTTCTCCTTCTCTCCTCCTCACTCCTAATTTCTCCTTCTCTCCTCCTCACTCCTAATTTCTCCTTCTCTCCTCCTCACTCCTAATTTCTCCTTCTCTCCTCCTCACTCCTAATTTCTCCTTCTCTCCTCCTCACTCCTAATTTCTCCTTCTCTCCTCCTCACTCCTAATTTCTCCTTCTCTCCTCCTCACTCCTAATTTCTCCTTCTCTCCTCCTCACTCCTAATTTCTCCTTCTCTCCTCCTCACTCCTAATTTCTCCTTCTCTCCTCCTCACTCCTAATTTCTCCTTCTCTCCTCCTCGCTCCTAATTTCTCCTTCTCTCCTCCTCGCTCCTAATTTCTGCTTCTCTCCTCCTCGCTTCTAATTTCTGCTTCTCTCCTCCTCGCTTCTAATTTCTGCTTCTCTCCTCCTCGCTTCTAATTTCTGCTTCTCTCCTCCTCGCTCCTAATTTCTCCTTCTCTCCTCCTCGCTCCTAATTTCTCCTTCTCTCCTCCTCGCTCCTAATTTCTGCTTCTCTCCTCCTCGCTCCTAATTTCTGCTTCTCTCCTCCTCGCTCCTAATTTCTGCTTCTCTCCTCCTCGCTCCTAATTTCTCCTTCTCTCCTCCTCGCTCCTAATTTCTGCTTCTCTCCTCCTCGCTCCTAATTTCTGCTTCTCTCCTCCTCGCTCCTAATTTCTGCTTCTCTCCTCCTCGCTTCTAATTTCTGCTTCTCTCCTCCTCGCTTCTAATTTCTGCTTCTCTCCTCCTCACTCCTAATTTCTCCTTCTCTCCTCCTCACTCCTAATTTCTCCTTCTCTCCTAATTTCTCCTTCTCTCCTCCTCACTCCTAATTTCTCCCTCACTCCTAATTTCTCCTTCTCTCCTCCTCACTCCTAATTTCTCCTCCTCACTCCTAATTTCTCCTCCTCACTCCTAATTTCTCCTTCTCTCCTCCTCACTCCTAATTTCTCCTTCTCTCCTCCTCACTCCTAATTTCTCCTTCTCTCCTCCTCACTCCTAATTTCTCCCTCTCTCCTCCTCACTCCTAATTTCTCCTTCTCTCCTCCTCACTCCTAATTTCTCCTTCTCTCCTCCTCACTCCTAATTTCTCCTTCTCTCCTCCTCACTCCTAATTTCTCCTTCTCTCCTCCTCACTCCTAATTTCTCCTTCTCTCCTCCTCACTCCTAATTTCTGCTTCTCTCCTCCTCACTCCTAATTTCTCCTTCTCTCCTCCTCACTCCTAATTTCTCCTTCTCTCCTCCTCACTCCTAATTTCTCCTTCTCTCCTCCTCACTCCTAATTTCTCCTTCTCTCCTCCTCACTCCTAATTTCTCCTTCTCTCCTCCTCACTCCTAATTTCTCCTTCTCTCCTCCTCACTCCTAATTTCTCCTTCTCTCCTCCTCACTTCTAATTTCTCCTTCTCTCTCTCCTCCGTTCAGATCAACTGGAGCGAGTTTTCTTGCGTTTGGGCCATGCAGAGACTGACGACCAACTCCAGGACATTATATCCAAGTTCCTGCCCCCGGTCCTCCTCAAACTGTCCAGCGTGCAGGAGGGAGTCAGGAAGAAAGTAAGGACACGCCCATGTCTGTTTCTTCCGGCCAGCAGTACCAGTAGCCTGCACATAGCTGTGTTTCTGTTCTCCTTCTCCAGGAAGTGTTCACCTGTACTTATTCTCACCTGGATTTTACAATGGAGGAATTGGGAACTCCCTCCGGGCCAAATGCTTACATCGATCCCATGCTTTTAAATCCATGACTGGGTGTGTGGAAGACTAGTGCACACAGACACAGCTGCTCAATGTTATTGGGAAAGGCCCATCCACAGCACTGTAGTAATACCAATCACGTGACAGTCAACTAGTAAGGGTAGTGATATTCTCCCCCTCCATACGTTGATGGTGTGCATGCTGCTGTAATTGCGTTGACAGAAGCTGTTCTCCATATTAAACACACAGATGAGTTGTAGACCTGCTGATACACACTACTTGTACACTATACAGTAGCTTTATGCTAATCCACAAACCATCTCTTCTAACAGTCCACTGGAATCATAAACTATTCTCTACCAGGTGATGGAGCTACTGGTAACTTCTTATTAGAACTAATTCATTCTAACCGGTGCCCGCCCGCCCCCCCCCCCACACATTGACTGTACCAGTTTTCTCTTAACTCCATTTTTGGTTAAGGGCTTGTAAGTAAACATTTCACTGTAAGGTCGACACCTGTTGTATTCAGCACATGTGACTAAAACCAGGTGATGGTGCTCCTGGTAACTAGTCATAACCTCTTGTCTCTCTACCAGGTGATGGAGCTCCTGGTAACTTATTGTAACTAGTCATAACCTCTTGTTCTCTCTACCAGGTGATGGAGCTCCTGGTAACTAGTCATAACCTCTTGTCTCTCTACCAGGTGATGGAGCTCCTGGTAACTTATTGTAACTAGTCATAACCTCTTGTTCTCTCTACCAGGTGATGGAGCTCCTGGTAACTAGTCATAACCTCTTGTTCTCTCTACCAGGTGATGGAGCTCCTGGTAACTTATTGTAACTAGTCATAACCTCTTGTTCTCTCTACCAGGTGATGGAGCTCCTGGTAACTAGTCATAACCTCTTGTTCTCTCTACCAGGTGATGGAGCTCCTGGTGACTAGTCATAACCTCTTGTTCTCTCTACCAGGTGATGGAGCTCCTGGTAACTAATCATAACCTCTTGTTCCCTCTACCAGGTGATGGAGCTCCTGGTAACTTATTGTAACTAATCATAACCTCTTGTTCTCTCTACCAGGTGATGGAGCTCCTGGTAACTAGTCATAACCTCTTGTTCCCTCTACCAGGTGATGGAGCTCCTGGTAACTAGTCATAACCTCTTGTTCTCTCTACCAGATGATGGAGCTCCTGGTAACTAGTCATAACCTCTTGTTCCCTCTACCAGGTGATGGAGCTCCTGGTAACTAGTCATAACCTCTTGCTCTCTCTACCAGGTGATGGAGCTCCTGGTAACTAGTCATAACCTCTTGTTCCCTCTACCAGGTGATGGAGCTCCTGGTAACTAGTCATAACCTCTTGTTCCCTCTACCAGGTGATGGAGCTCCTGGTCACTAGTCATAACCTCTTGTTCCCTCTACCAGGTGATGGAGCTCCTGGTAACTTATTGTAACTAGTCATAACCTCTTGTTCTCTCTACCAGGTGATGGAGCTCCTGGTAACTAGTCATAACCTCTTGTTCTCTCTACCAGGTGATGGAGCTCCTGGTCCACCTAAACAAGAGGATAAAGAGCAGACCGTTGATCCAGCTACCGGTGGAGACCCTCCTGGTCACTAGTCGTAACCTCTTGTTCCCTCTACCAGGTGATGGAGCTCCTGGTAACTAGTCATAACCTCTTGTTCCCTCTACCAGGTGATGGAGCTCCTGGTCCACCTGAACAAGAGGATAAAGAGCAGACCGTTGATCCAGCTACCGGTGGAGACCCTCCTGGTTCAGTACCAAGACCCTGCCGCAGCGTCCTTTGTTACGGTAACGCTCTAAATGTTGTGGAGAGTTCAGATGGAAGTATATGACGTAGAGCAAACATGCCTCTCTCCGACGTGTAGAATAAGGAGTCACGACGGGCTCTATTCGTTGTATTTCTATGCCTGCTGAAAGTGGCCTTGGTCTACTTCGACAGCCTGGTTCAACTCGATGGTAATAAACCAACCCCCCCCCCAGGATCTGGTTTGGTGTAGGGTAATGTTTCCCCTACACACTGATCTTGAGTCAGTTTAGTTTTTTTCTCTACTGATGGTTAAGGTTGTGATTGGGGGAGGAGAGCTGATCCTAGATCTGTACCTTGGGGAGACTTCACCCCGGAGCTGTGCAGCCTTCTGTCCTTGCTACTGCTTGCTCTTTGGGGAATCGAGGGCTATTTGGGATACTTCCTGTTATCTATGTGGGGAATAGAGGGCTATTTGGGATACTTCCTGTTATCTATGTAGGGAATAGAGAGAGGGCTGTTTGGGATACTTCCTGTTATCTATGTAGGGAATAGGGAGAGGGCTGTTTTTGGGATACTTCCTGTTATTATCTATGTAGGGAATAGAGAGAGGGCTGTTTGGGATACTTCCTGTTATTATCTATGTAGGGAATAGAGAGAGGGCTGTTTGGGATACTTCCTGTTATCTATGTAGGGAATAGAGAGGGCTATTTGGGATACTTCCTGTTATCTATGTAGGGAATAGAGAGAGGGCTATTTGGGATACTTCCTGTTATTATCTATGTAGGGAATAGAGAGAGGGCTGTTTGGGATACTTCCTGTTATTATCTATGTAGGGAATAGAGAGAGGGCTGTTTGGGATACTTCCTGTTATCTATGTAGGGAATAGAGAGGGCTATTTGGGATACTTCCTGTTATCTATGTAGGGAATAGAGAGAGGGCTATTTGGGATACTTCCTGTTATTATCTATGTAGGGAATAGAGAGAGGGCTGTTTGGGATACTTCCTGTTATTATCTATGTAGGGAATAGAGAGAGGGCTGTTTGGGGTACTTCCTGTTATTATCTATGTAGGGAATAGAGAGAGGGCTATTTGGGGTACTTCCTGTTATTATCTATGTAGGGAATAGAGCGAGGGCTGTTTGGGGTACTTCCTGTTATTATCTATGTAGGGAATAGAGAGAGGGCTGTTTGGGATACTTCCTGTTATTATCTATGTAGGGAATAGAGAGCGGGCTGTTTGGGGTACTTCCTGTTATTATCTATGTAGGGAATAGAGAGAGGGCTATTTGGGATACTTCCTGTTATTATCTATGTAGGGAATAGGGAGAGGGCTGTTTGGGATACTTCCTGTTATCTATGTAGGGAATAGAGAGAGGGCTGTTTGGGATACTTCCTGTTATCTATGTAGGGAATAGGGAGAGGGCTGTTTGGGATACTTCCTGTTATTATCTATGTAGGGAATAGGGAGAGGGCTGTTTGGGATACTTCCTGTTATTATCTATGTAGCGAATAGAGAGAGGGCTGTTTGGGATACTTCCTGTTATTATCTATGTAGGGAATAGAGAGAGGGCTGTTTGGGATACTTCCTGTTATTATCTATGTAGGGAATAGAGAGAGGGCTGTTTGGGATACTTCCTGTTATTATCTATGTAGGGAATAGAGAGAGGGCTATTTGGGATACTTCCTGTTATTATCTATGTAGGGAATAGAGAGAGGGCTGTTTGGGATACTTCCTGTTGTTATCTATGTAGGGAATAGAGAGAGGGCTGTTTGGGATACTTCCTGTTGTTATCTATGTAGGGAATAGAGAGAGGGCTGTTTGGGATACTTCCTGTTGTTATCTATGTAGGGAATAGAGAGAGGGCTGTTTGGGATACTTCCTGTTATCTATGTAGGGAATAGAGAGAGGGCTGTTTGGGATACTTCCTGTTATCTATGTAGGGAATAGAGAGAGGGCTGTTTGGGATACTTCCTGTTATTATCTATGTAGGGAATAGAGAGAGGGCTGTTTGGGATACTTCCTGTTATCTATGTAGGGAATAGAGAGAGGGCTGTTTGGGATACTTCCTGTTATTATCTATGTAGAGAATAGAGAGAGGGCTGTTTGGGAGAATAACAGGAAGTATCCATGTAGGGAATAGAGAGAGGGCTGTTTGGGATACTTCCTGTTGTTATCTATGTAGGGAATAGAGAGAGGGCTGTTTGGGATACTTCCTGTTGTTATCTATGTAGGGAATAGAGAGAGGGCTGTTTGGGATACTTCCTGTTATTATCTATGTATGGAATAGGGAGAGGGCTGTTTGGGATACTTCCTGTTATTATCTATGTAGGGAATAGGGAGAGGGCTGTTTGGGATACTTCCTGTTATTATCTATGTAGGGAATAGGGAGAGGGCTGTTTGGGATACTTCCTGTTATTATCTATGTAGGGAATAGGGAGAGGGCTGTTTGGGATACTTCCTGTTATTATCTATGTAGGGAATAGAGAGAGGGCTATTTGGGATACTTCCTGTTATCTATGTAGAGAATAGAGAGAGGACTGTTTGGGATACTTCCTGTTGTTATCTATGTAGGGAATAGGGAGAGGGCTGTTTGGGGTACTTCCTGTTATTATCTATGTAGGGAATAGAGAGAGGGCTGTTTGGGATACTTCCTGTTGTTATCTATGTAGGGAATAGGGAGAGGGCTGTTTGGGATACTTCCTGTTGTTATCTATGTAGGGAATAGGGAGAGGGCTGTTTGGGATACTTCCTGTTATTATCTATGTAGGGAATAGAGAGAGGGCTGTTTGGGATACTTCCTGTTGTTATCTATGTAGGGAATAGGGAGAGGGCTGTTTGGGATACTTCCTGTTATTATCTATGTAGCGAATAGGGAGAGGGCTGTTTGGGATACTTCCTGTTATTATCTATATAGGGAGAGGGCTGTTTGGGATACTTCCTGTTATTATCTATATAGGGAGAGGGCTGTTTGGGATACTTCCTGTTATTATCTTTGTAGGGAATAGGGAGAGGGCTGTTTGGGATACTTCCTGTTATTATCTATATAGGGAGAGGGCTGTTTGGGATACTTCCTGTTATTATCTTTGTAGGGAATAGGGAGAGGGCTGTTTGGGATACTTCCTGTTATTATCTATATAGGGAGAGGGCTGTTTGGGATACTTCCTGTTATTATCTATGTAGGGAATAGAGAGAGGGCTGTTTGGGATACTTCCTGTTATTATCTATGTAGGGAATAGAGAGAGGGCTATTTGGGATACTTCCTGTTATCTATGTAGAGAATAGAGAGAGGACTGTTTGGGATACTTCCTGTTGTTATCTATGTAGGGAATAGGGAGAGGGCTGTTTGGGGTACTTCCTGTTATTATCTATGTAGGGAATAGAGAAAGGGCTGTTTGGGATACTTCCTGTTGTTATCTATGTAGGGAATAGGGAGAGGGCTGTTTGGGATACTTCCTGTTATTATCTATGTAGCGAATAGGGAGAGGGCTGTTTGGGATACTTCCTGTTATTATCTATGTAGGGAATAGAGAGAGGGCTGTTTGGGATACTTCCTGTTATCTATGTAGGGAATAGAGAGAGGGCTGTTTGGGATACTTCCTGTTATCTATGTAGGGAATAGGGAGAGGGCTGTTTTTGGGATACTTCCTGTTATTATCTATGTAGGGAATAGAGAGAGGGCTGTTTGGGATACTTCCTGTTATTATCTATGTAGGGAATAGAGAGAGGGCTGTTTGGGATACTTCCTGTTATCTATGTAGGGAATAGAGAGGGCTATTTGGGATACTTCCTGTTATCTATGTAGGGAATAGAGAGAGGGCTATTTGGGATACTTCCTGTTATTATCTATGTAGGGAATAGAGAGAGGGCTGTTTGGGATACTTCCTGTTATTATCTATGTAGGGAATAGAGAGAGGGCTGTTTGGGATACTTCCTGTTATCTATGTAGGGAATAGAGAGGGCTATTTGGGATACTTCCTGTTATCTATGTAGGGAATAGAGAGAGGGCTATTTGGGATACTTCCTGTTATTATCTATGTAGGGAATAGAGAGAGGGCTGTTTGGGATACTTCCTGTTATTATCTATGTAGGGAATAGAGAGAGGGCTGTTTGGGGTACTTCCTGTTATTATCTATGTAGGGAATAGAGAGAGGGCTATTTGGGGTACTTCCTGTTATTATCTATGTAGGGAATAGAGCGAGGGCTGTTTGGGGTACTTCCTGTTATTATCTATGTAGGGAATAGAGAGAGGGCTGTTTGGGATACTTCCTGTTATTATCTATGTAGGGAATAGAGAGCGGGCTGTTTGGGGTACTTCCTGTTATTATCTATGTAGGGAATAGAGAGAGGGCTATTTGGGATACTTCCTGTTATTATCTATGTAGGGAATAGGGAGAGGGCTGTTTGGGATACTTCCTGTTATCTATGTAGGGAATAGAGAGAGGGCTGTTTGGGATACTTCCTGTTATCTATGTAGGGAATAGGGAGAGGGCTGTTTGGGATACTTCCTGTTATTATCTATGTAGGGAATAGGGAGAGGGCTGTTTGGGATACTTCCTGTTATTATCTATGTAGCGAATAGAGAGAGGGCTGTTTGGGATACTTCCTGTTATTATCTATGTAGGGAATAGAGAGAGGGCTGTTTGGGATACTTCCTGTTATTATCTATGTAGGGAATAGAGAGAGGGCTGTTTGGGATACTTCCTGTTATTATCTATGTAGGGAATAGAGAGAGGGCTATTTGGGATACTTCCTGTTATTATCTATGTAGGGAATAGAGAGAGGGCTGTTTGGGATACTTCCTGTTGTTATCTATGTAGGGAATAGAGAGAGGGCTGTTTGGGATACTTCCTGTTGTTATCTATGTAGGGAATAGAGAGAGGGCTGTTTGGGATACTTCCTGTTGTTATCTATGTAGGGAATAGAGAGAGGGCTGTTTGGGATACTTCCTGTTATCTATGTAGGGAATAGAGAGAGGGCTGTTTGGGATACTTCCTGTTATCTATGTAGGGAATAGAGAGAGGGCTGTTTGGGATACTTCCTGTTATTATCTATGTAGGGAATAGAGAGAGGGCTGTTTGGGATACTTCCTGTTATCTATGTAGGGAATAGAGAGAGGGCTGTTTGGGATACTTCCTGTTATTATCTATGTAGAGAATAGAGAGAGGGCTGTTTGGGAGAATAACAGGAAGTATCCATGTAGGGAATAGAGAGAGGGCTGTTTGGGATACTTCCTGTTGTTATCTATGTAGGGAATAGAGAGAGGGCTGTTTGGGATACTTCCTGTTGTTATCTATGTAGGGAATAGAGAGAGGGCTGTTTGGGATACTTCCTGTTATTATCTATGTATGGAATAGGGAGAGGGCTGTTTGGGATACTTCCTGTTATTATCTATGTAGGGAATAGGGAGAGGGCTGTTTGGGATACTTCCTGTTATTATCTATGTAGGGAATAGGGAGAGGGCTGTTTGGGATACTTCCTGTTATTATCTATGTAGGGAATAGGGAGAGGGCTGTTTGGGATACTTCCTGTTATTATCTATGTAGGGAATAGAGAGAGGGCTATTTGGGATACTTCCTGTTATCTATGTAGAGAATAGAGAGAGGACTGTTTGGGATACTTCCTGTTGTTATCTATGTAGGGAATAGGGAGAGGGCTGTTTGGGGTACTTCCTGTTATTATCTATGTAGGGAATAGAGAGAGGGCTGTTTGGGATACTTCCTGTTGTTATCTATGTAGGGAATAGGGAGAGGGCTGTTTGGGATACTTCCTGTTGTTATCTATGTAGGGAATAGGGAGAGGGCTGTTTGGGATACTTCCTGTTATTATCTATGTAGGGAATAGAGAGAGGGCTGTTTGGGATACTTCCTGTTGTTATCTATGTAGGGAATAGGGAGAGGGCTGTTTGGGATACTTCCTGTTATTATCTATGTAGCGAATAGGGAGAGGGCTGTTTGGGATACTTCCTGTTATTATCTATATAGGGAGAGGGCTGTTTGGGATACTTCCTGTTATTATCTATATAGGGAGAGGGCTGTTTGGGATACTTCCTGTTATTATCTTTGTAGGGAATAGGGAGAGGGCTGTTTGGGATACTTCCTGTTATTATCTATATAGGGAGAGGGCTGTTTGGGATACTTCCTGTTATTATCTTTGTAGGGAATAGGGAGAGGGCTGTTTGGGATACTTCCTGTTATTATCTATATAGGGAGAGGGCTGTTTGGGATACTTCCTGTTATTATCTATGTAGGGAATAGAGAGAGGGCTGTTTGGGATACTTCCTGTTATTATCTATGTAGGGAATAGAGAGAGGGCTATTTGGGATACTTCCTGTTATCTATGTAGAGAATAGAGAGAGGACTGTTTGGGATACTTCCTGTTGTTATCTATGTAGGGAATAGGGAGAGGGCTGTTTGGGGTACTTCCTGTTATTATCTATGTAGGGAATAGAGAAAGGGCTGTTTGGGATACTTCCTGTTGTTATCTATGTAGGGAATAGGGAGAGGGCTGTTTGGGATACTTCCTGTTATTATCTATGTAGCGAATAGGGAGAGGGCTGTTTGGGATACTTCCTGTTATTATCTATGTAGGGAATAGAGAGAGGGCTGTTTGGGATACTTCCTGTTGTTATCTATGTAGGGAATAGGGAGAGGGCTGTTTGGGATACTTCCTGTTATTATCTATGTAGGGAATAGAGAGAGGGCTGTTTGGGATACTTCCTGTTGTTATCTATGTAGGGAATAGGGAGAGGGCTGTTTGGGATACTTCCTGTTATTATCTATGTAGCGAATAGGGAGAGGGCTGTTTGGGATACTTCCTGTTATTATCTATATAGGGAGAGGGCTGTTTGGGATACTTCCTGTTATTATCTATATAGGGAGAGGGCTGTTTGGGATACTTCCTGTTATTATCTTTGTAGGGAATAGGGAGAGGGCTGTTTGGGATACTTCCTGTTATTATCTATATAGGGAGAGGGCTGTTTGGGATACTTCCTGTTATTATCTTTGTAGGGAATAGGGAGAGGGCTGTTTGGGATACTTCCTGTTATTATCTATATAGGGAGAGGGCTGTTTGGGATACTTCCTGTTATTATCTATGTAGGGAATAGAGAGAGGGCTGTTTGGGATACTTCCTGTTATTATCTATGTAGGGAATAGAGAGAGGGCTGTTTGGGATACTTCCTGTTATCTATGTAGGGAATAGAGAGAGGGCTGTTTGGGGTACTTCCTGTTATCTATGTAGGGAATAGAGAGAGGGCTGTTTGGGATACTTCCTGTTATTATCTATGTAGGGAATAGAGAGAGGGCTGTTTGGGATACTTCCTGTTATTATCTATGTAGGGAATAGAGAGAGGGCAGTTTGGGATACTTCCTGTTATCTATGTAGGGAATAGAGAGAGGGCTGTTTGGGATACTTCCTGTTATCTATGTAGGGAATAGAGAGAGGGCTGTTTGGGATACTTCCTGTTATCTATGTATGGAATAGAGAGAGGGCTGTTTGGGATACTTCCTGTTATCTATGTAGCGAATAGAGAGAGGGCTGTTTGGGGTGTTCATCCTGTGATTATCGTGTCAATATGGCATCTCTCAAACTGTGTAGGCCTGTGTTCAAACTCTGTGTATATAATCTGTGTCTCTGTTTACCGTGTTCTTTACTCCCCTGACATTGTGAGATTTTTAATCCAGAACGGTGGATTCTCTCTGCAGAATTTCACCATCATTTACATCAAGATGGGTTACCCTCGACTGGAGGTGGGGAAACAGTGTGAGCTGGCACCTACTCTGCTGACTGCTATGGAGGGCAAGCCTGAGCCTCAACAGGATAGGTAAGGAGAGAGACACACACACACACACACCTGATAACTGCTATGGAGGGCAAGCCTGAGCCTCAACAGGATAGGTAAGGAGAGAGACACACACACACACACACACCTGATAACTGCTATGGAGGGCAAGCCTGAGCCCCAACAGGATGGGGATGGAGAGAGACACACACACGCTGACTTCCTGTCCCCTCTCCCTCCAGCTTGATGCATCTCCTGATCCCGTCCTTGTATCACATGAAGTACCCAAAGGACTCTTCCAACACGTCCAAGATGGCCTCTCCCTTCATCCTGATGGAGAAACCCAAGACGGTTCAGTTACTGCTGGAGTTCATGTTGGACGTACTGCTGATGCCCTACGGGTCAGTTTATTTTATTTATTTTTATTTTACCTTTATTTAACTAGGCAAGTTCAGTTAAGAACAAATTCTTATTTTCAATGACGGACAAGGAACAGTGGGTTAACTGCCTGTTCAGGGGCAGAACGACAGATTTTGTACCTTGTCAGCTCGGGGGTTTGAACTTGCAACCTTTCGGTTACTAGTCCAACGCTCTAACCACTAGGCTACCCTGCCACCTCTACACTCTAACCACTAGGCTACCCTGCCACCTCTACACTCTAACCACTAGGCTACCCTACCTCCTCTACACTCTAACCACTAGGCTACGCTGCCGCCTCTACACTCTAACCACTAGGCTACCCTGGGGTGGGGAGACTGCGCTGCCTGTCCAAGGGCCCTGGGCACTAGTAGTTCACTATATAGGGCCCTGGGCACTAGTAGTTCACTATATAGGGCCCTGGGCACTAGTAGTTCACTATATAGGGCCCTGGGCACTAGTAGTTCACTATATAGGGCCCTGGGCACTAGTAGTTTACTCTATAGGGCCCTGGGCACTATGTAGTTTACTCTATAGGGCCCTGGGCACTATGTAGTTTACTCTATAGGGCCCTGGGCACTATGTAGTTTACTCTATAGGGCCCTGGGCACTATGTAGTTTACTCTATAGGGCCCTGGGCACTATGTAGTTTACTCTATAGGGCCCTGGGCACTACGTAGTTTACTCTATAGGGCCCTGGGCACTACGTAGTTCACTCTATAGGGCCCTGGGCACTATGTAGTTCACTCTATAGGGCCCTGGGCACTATGTAGTTTACTCTATAGGGCCCTGGGCACTACGTAGTTCACTCTATAGGGCCCTGGGCACTATGTAGTTCACTCTATAGGGCCCTGGGCACTATGTAGTTTACTCTATAGGGCCCTGGGCACTATGTAGTTTACTCTATAGGGCCCTGGGCACTACGTAGTTTACTCTATAGGGCCCTGGGCACTACGTAGTTCACTCTCTAGGGCCCTGGGCACTATGTAGTTCACTCTCTAGGGCCCTGGGCACTATGTAGTTCACTGTGTAGGGAATAGGGTGCCATTTGGCATGTAGCCTGTGGGGCTGGCCATTTTAAGTGTTCAGGTATGCTAGTATGTTATCGGTTATTGTTAAAACGGTCTAACATACTATAAAACTTGCAAACAACATGCTCACTCAAGTAATAGTTTTTCCAAAGACTGCTTGAATTAATTATTACAATCCCTAAACAATGTACCTTGTTGTTGACCTCTCCCCCTCCCCCCTCTCTCCTTTGGCCTCCAGGTTTGTCCTGAACGAGCCTCCCACTCGCCCAGCTCCCTCGTCCCCTCAGGGTAGCTCTGGGGCAGCGGCGGCCGGACCGGGCCTCCCCCAGCCTCCTCCAGGGATGAGTGTCTACGCTGCCAAGAGGGTCATCGGAGAGGCCCAGTGGAGCCCAGAGCAGCTGGAACAGGTACTGACCTCTGAACTTTGAACCTTTGACCTTAGAGGAAGGTGTATCACACCTTTCTTGGGGCGGAGTATTGTGCCTTAGTGGTTAGAATATTGGGCCAGTAACCGGAAGGTTGCTTGATCAAATCCCCGAGCCGACAAGGTAAAAATCTGTCGTTCTGCCCCTGAACAAGGCAGTTAACCCCACTGTTCCTAGTCCGTCATTGTAAATAAGAATTTGTTGTTAACTGACTGTTGTTGTTAACTGACTGTTGTTGTTAACTGACTGTGGTTGTTGAGACTTGTGGTTGTTGAGACTTGTGGTTGTTGTACTGTGGTTGTGTGGTTGTTGTACTGTTGTTGTAGTGTGGTTGTTGTAGTGTGGTTGTGTGGTTGTTGTACTGTGGTTGTTGTACGTACTGTGGTTGTGTGGTTGTTGTACGTACTGTGGTTGTGTGGTTGTTGTACGTACTGTGGTTGTGTGGTTGTTGTACGTACTGTGGTTGTGTGGTTGTTGTACGTACTGTGGTTGTGTGGTTGTTGTACGTACTGTGGTTGTTGTACGTACTGTGGTTGTTGTACGTACTGTGGTTGTTGTACGTACTGTGGTTGTTGTACGTACTGTGGTTGTTGTACGTACTGTGGTTGTTGTACGTACTGTGGTTGTGCGGTTGTTGTACGTACTGTGGTTGTTGTACGTACTGTGGTTGTGCGGTTGTTGTACGTACTGTGGTTGTGCGGTTGTTGTACGTACTGTGGTTGTGTGGTTGTTGTACGTACTGTGGTTGTGCGGTTGTTGTACGTACTGTGGTTGTGTGGTTGTTGTACGTACTGTGGTTGTTGTACGTACTGTGGTTGTTGTAGTGTGGTTGTTGTACTGTGGTTGTTGTACTGTGGTTGAGGTTGTTGTACTGTGGTTGAGGTTGTTGTACTGTGGTTGTGAGGTAATGACTACGTCTCTCCCAGTGTAAACTCGGCATAGTGAAGTTCATCGAGGCAGAACAGGTACCGGAGGTGGAGACGGTCATACACCTGGTGGTTGCCTCTAGCGACACAAGACACGGCGTTGCCACGGCCGCGGACCTGGAGCTCAAGAGCAAGCAGAGGTGGGTATCTATGGGACTATTCTACTATTATGGGATGGTGAGATAGGGGCGCACCTCATTAGTCCATTTACATCATGCTACAGGATTTGGTTCTGGGGTTCCCCGGGGAGTTCGTTCTGGGGTTCCCCCAGGGAGTTTGCCCTGGGGTTCCACGGGGCGTTTGCCCTGGGGTTGCCACGGGGAGTTTGCCCTGGGGTTCCCACGGGGAGTTTGCCCTGGGGTTCCCACGGGGAGTTTGCCCTGGGGTTCCCACGGGGAGTTTGCCCTGGGGTTCCCACGGGGAGTTTGCCCTGGGGTTGCCACGGGGCGTTTGCCCTGGGGTTGCCACGGGGAGTTTGTCCTGGGGTTGCCACGGGGAGTTTGCCCCAGGGTTGCCACGGGGAGTTTGCCACGGGGAGTTTGCCCCGGGGTTCCACGGGGAGTTTGCCCTGGGGTTGCCACGGGGAGTTTGCCCTGGGGTTCCCCCGGGGAGTTTGCCCCGGGGTTCCACGGGGCGTTCGTTGATTTGTGATATGACGTCATGTGTTGTTGTTGTTTGTTTTTGCAGTATTATCGACTGGAACAACCCCCTGATCGTCAACAGGATGTACAAGGTCTACCTGGGAGACATCCCCCTCAAAACCAAGGTGTGGAACGATTCCCCTCTCCAAACTTCCTGAACTCGTTCAAACTTGCTCTTGAATTGAATCCACTTCAAAATGGCTTCCTGACAGGAAGTGGCTTTGATGAGCCGGAGGCCGACATCTGTCCGGCACGGTCATTACATCATCCAGATTGATTGGTTGTGTGTGTGTGTGTGTGTGTGAACAGTATCACACTGTGTCAAACTGTTGGTCCAACTCATGTCCTGTTATGTGACAGGGGGCCAGTCTGAAGAGGGAGCTGAAACATGAGCCGGTCAGCACCAGAGTCAAGATGAAGATCCTACCACATCTCTTACGGTCACGCCTCGCCGCTGAGTGCTTCCCGGCTAACATACAGGTACTGCTGTAGTGTGTGTGGCTAACATACAGGTACTGCTGTAGTGTGTGTGTGTGTGTGTGTCGCTAACATACAGGTACTGCTGTAGTGTGTGTGTGTGTGTGTGTCGCTAACATACAGGTACTGCTGTAGTGTGTGTGTGTGTGTGTGTCGCTAACATACAGGTACTGCTGTAGTGTGTGTGTGTGTGTGTGTCGCTAACATACAGGTACTGCTGTAGTGTTTGTGTGTGTGTGTGTCGCTAACATACAGGTACTGCTGTAGTGTGTGTGTGTGTGTGTGTCGCTAACATACAGGTACTGCTGTAGTGTGTGTGTGTGTGTAGCTAACATACAGGTACTGCTGTAGTGTGTGTGTGTGTGTGTGTGTAGCTAACATACAGGTACTGCTGTAGTGTGTGTGTGTGTGTGTGTGTGTCGCTAACATACAGGTACTGCTGTAGTGTGTGTGTAGCTAACATACAGGTACTGCTGTAGTGTGTGTGTGTGTGTGTGTGTGTGTGTAGCTAACATACAGGTACTGCTGTAGTGTGTGTGTGTGTGTAGCTAACATACAGGTACTGCTGTAGTGTGTGTGTGTGTGTGTGTGTGTGTCGCTAACATACAGGTACTGCTGTAGTGTGTGTGTGTGTAGCTAACATACAGGTACTGCTGTAGTGTGTGTGTGTGTGTCGCTAACATACAGGTACTGCTGTAGTGTGTGTGTGTCGCTAACATACAGGTACTGCTGTAGTGTGTGTGTCGCTAACATACAGGTACTGCTGTAGTGTGTGTGTCGCTAACATACAGGTACTGCTGTAGTGTGTGTGTGTGTGTGTCGCTAACATACAGGTACTGCTGTAGTGTGTGTGTCGCTAACATACAGGTACTGCTGTAGTGTGTGTGTGTGTGTAGCTAACATACAGGTACTGCTGTAGTGTGTGTGTGTGTGTGTAGCTAACATACAGGTACTGCTGTAGTGTGTGTGTGTGTGTGTCGCTAACATACAGGTACTGCTGTAGTGTGTGTGTGTGTGTGTAGCTAACATACAGGTACTGCTGTAGTGTGTGTGTGTGTGTGTCGCTAACATACAGGTACTGCTGTAGTGTGTGTGTGTCGCTAACATACAGGTACTGCTGTAGTGTGTGTGTGTCGCTAACATACAGGTACTGCTGTAGTGTGTGTGTCGCTAACATACAGGTACTGCTGTAGTGTGTGTGTGTGTGTGTAGCTAACATACAGGTACTGCTGTAGTGTGTGTGTGTGTGTGTAGCTAACATACAGGTACTGCTGTAGTGTGTGTGTGTGTGTAGCTAACATACAGGTACTGCTGTAGTGTGTGTGTGTGTGTGTCGCTAACATACAGGTACTGCTGTAGTGTGTGTGTGTGTAGCTAACATACAGGTACTGCTGTAGTGTGTGTGTGTGTGTGGCTAACATACAGGTACTGCTGTAGTGTGTGTGTGTGGCTAACATACAGGTACTGCTGTAATGTGTGTGTGTCGCTAACATACAGGTACTGCTGTAGTGTGTGTGTGTGTCGCTAACATACAGGTACTGCTGTAGTGTGTGTGTGTGTCGCTAACATACAGGTACTGCTGTAGTGTGTGTGTGTCGCTAACATACAGGTACTGCTGTAGTGTGTGTGTGTCGCTAACATACAGGTACTGCTGTAGTGTGTGTGTGTAGCTAACATACAGGTACTGCTGTAGTGTGTGTGTGTGGCTAACATACAGGTACTGCTGTAGTGTGTGTGTGTGTGTGGCTAACATACAGGTACTGCTGTAGTGTGTGTGTGTGTGGCTAACATACAGGTACTGCTGTAGTGTGTGTGTGTGTGGCTAACATACAGGTACTGCTGTAGTGTGTGTGTGTGTGTGGCTAACATACAGGTACTGCTGTAGTGTGTGTGTGGCTAACATACAGGTACTGCTGTAGTGTGTGTGTGTGTGGCTAACATACAGGTACTGCTGTAGTGTGTGTGTGTGTGGCTAACATACAGGTACTGCTGTAGTGTGTGTGTGTGTGTGTGGCTAACATACAGGTACTGCTGTAGTGTGTGTGTGTGTGTGTCGCTAACATACAGGTACTGCTGTAGTGTGTGTGTGTGTGTCGCTAACATACAGGTACTGCTGTAATGTGTGTGTGTGTGGCTAACATACAGGTACTGCTGTAGTGTGTGTGTGTGTGTGTGTCGCTAACATACAGGTACTGCTGTAGTGTGTGTGTGTGGCTAACATACAGGTACTGCTGTAGTGTGTGTGTGTGTGGCTAACATACAGGTACTGCTGTAGTGTGTGTGTGTGGCTAACATACAGGTACTGCTGTAGTGTGTGTGTGTCGCTAACATACAGGTACTGCTGTAGTGTGTGTGTGTGTGGCTAACATACAGGTACTGCTGTAGTGTGTGTGTGTGTGTGGCTAACATACAGGTACTGCTGTAGTGTGTGTGTGGCTAACATACAGGTACTGCTGTAGTGTGTGTGTGTGTGTCGCTAACATACAGGTACTGCTGTAGTGTGTGTGTGTGTCGCTAGCATACAGGTACTGCTGTAGTGTGTGTGTGTGTCGCTAACATACAGGTACTGCTGTAGTGTGTGTGTGTGTGTGTGTCGCTAACATACAGGTACTGCTGTAGTGTGTGTGTGTGTGTGTGTGTGTGTGTGTGTCGCTAGCATACAGGTACTGCTGTAGTGTGTGTGTGTGTCGCTAACATACAGGTACTGCTGTAGTGTGTGTGTGTGTGTCGCGAACATACAGGTACTGCTGTAGTGTGTGTGTGTGTGTGTCGCTAACATACAGGTACTGCTGTAGTGTGTGTGTGTGTGTGTGTGTGTCGCTAGCATACAGGTACTGCTGTAGTGTGTGTGTGTGTGTGGCTAACATACAGGTACTGCTGTAGTGTGTGTTTGTGTGTGTCGCTAACATACAGGTACTGCTGTAGTGTGTGTGTGTGTGTGTGTGTGTGTGTGTGTGTCGCTAGCATACAGGTACTGCTGTAGTGTGTGTGTGTGTCGCTAACATACAGGTACTGCTGTAGTGTGTGTGTGTGTGTGTGTCGCTAACATACAGGTACTGCTGTAGTGTGTGTGTGTGTGTGTCGCTAACGTACAGGTACTGCTGTAGTGTGTGTGTGTGTGTGTGTCGCTAACGTACAGGTACTGCTGTAGTGTGTGTGTGTGTGTGTCGCTAACGTACAGGTACTGCTGTAGTGTGTGTGTGTGTGTGGCTAACATACAGGTACTGCTGTAGTGTGTGTGTGTGTGTGGCTAACATACAGGTACTGCTGTAGTGTGTGTGTGTGTGTCGCTAACATACAGGTACTGCTGTAGTGTGTGTGTGTGGCTAACATACAGGTACTGCTGTAGTGTGTGTGTGTGTCGCTAACATACAGGTACTGCTGTAGTGTGTGTGTGTGTCGCTAACATACAGGTACTGCTGTAGTGTGTGTGTGTCGCTAACATACAGGTACTGCTGTAGTGTGTGTGTGGCTAACGTACAGGTACTGCTGTAGTGTGTGTGTGTGGCTAACATACAGGTACTGCTGTAGTGTGTGTGTGTGTCGCTAACATACAGGTACTGCTGTAGTGTGTGTGTGTGTCGCTAACATACAGGTACTGCTGTAGTGTGTGTGTGTGTCGCTAACATACAGGTACTGCTGTAGTGTGTGTGTGTGTCGCTAACATACAGGTACTGCTGTAGTGTGTGTGTGTGTGTCGCTAACATACAGGTACTGCTGTAGTGTGTGTGTGTGTGTCGCTAACATACAGGTACTGCTGTAATGTGTGTGTGTGGCTAACATACAGGTAATGCTGTAGTGTGTGTGTGTGTGTCGCTAACATACAGGTACTGCTGTAGTGTGTGTGTGTGTCGCTAACATACAGGTACTGCTGTAGTGTGTGTGTGTGTCGCTAACATACAGGTACTGCTGTAGTGTGTGTGTGTGTCGCTAACATACAGGTACTGCTGTAGTGTGTGTGTGTGTGTCGCTAACATACAGGTACTGCTGTAGTGTGTGTGTGTGGCTAACATACAGGTAATGCTGTAGTGTGTGTGTGTGTCGCTAACATACAGGTACTGCTGTAGTGTGTGTGTGTGTGTCGCTAACATACAGGTACTGCTGTAGTGTGTGTGTGTGTGTCGCTAACATACAGGTACTGCTGTAGTGTGTGTGTGTGTGTCGCTAACATACAGGTACTGCTGTAGTGTGTGTGTGTGTCGCTAACATACAGGTACTGCTGTAGTGTGTGTGTGTGTGGCTAACATACAGGTACTGCTGTAGTGTGTGTGTGTGGCTAACATACAGGTACTGCTGTAGTGTGTGTGTCGCTAACATACAGGTACTGCTGTAGTGTGTGTGTCGCTAACATACAGGTACTGCTGTAGTGTGTGTGTGTCGCTAACATACAGGTACTGCTGTAGTGTGTGTGTGTCGCTAACATACAGGTACTGCTGTAGTGTGTGTGTGTGTGTGTGTGGCTAACATACAGGTACTGCTGTAGTGTGTGTGTGGCTAACATACAGGTACTGCTGTAGTGTGTGTGTGGCTAACATACAGGTACTGCTGTAGTGTGTGTGCAAATCTTTTGAATGTCCTTCCGCTGTCTTTCTCTCAAAGAAACCTTCACCTGTCTATTTCCTGTTTATCTCCTCCTCTTCTCTCTCCTCCTCTCTCTCTCCTTATCTCCTCCTCCTCTTCTCTCTCTCTCCTCTCCCCAGGTGGTGTACGACGGTCTGTTTGGAGCCAACACCAACAACAAGCTGCTCTCTCTTACACTTCAGTTTGTTCACCACATCTGTCAGGTGTAAGTACTGGTCCCAAGTCAGTTTCATCCAGCCCTTCCTTATAGAGACAGTTACTGGTCCCGGGTCAGTTTCACCCAACCCTTCCTTATAGAGACAGTTACTGGTCCCGGGTCAGATCATTTATTGGGCTGCCTGTGTAAACGCAGTCTAAGAGCTGGCCCTAGATCATTTTGTCTTCCTTGGCGATCGACTGGAAATGCCTTGGCGATCGACAAGTCGATTTGAGATCGACCGGTTGGTGACCACTAAGTTAGTAGTAAATGCTTCAATAACAAAAACAAACTACAAAAATGAATTGAGGCGGTCATCAAAGGAGTGTGTGTGTGTGTGTGTGTGCAGGCTTTTTGTTCCAGCCCAACACTAACCCACACTAAAGCCACTCCTAACATGTTGTGTCTCTCCTCTCTGACAGATGTCCTGACACCAACAAACCACTGGGTCTGATGCTGCTGAATGGTCTCACCAAGCTCATCAACGAGTACAAGGAGGTAGCGCCATCAATCAATGTGTTTCTAATCTCGTTTCATCAACTACACATCGTAGCTATTCTCCTTTTCAATGGTTGATGCTTTGCGTGCTCCTGGTTTAGAGCAGCATGATGGGATATGTTGTTGTTTGATTTGGCAGGATCCTAAGTTGCTGTGTATGGCCTACTCTGCTGTGGGGAAACTGTCCAGGTATTTACGGTCAAAATCTGTCTATTTAAAACGCGCTATGCCGAATTCTCTTCTCCGTTCCCTGTTTGCTAAAATTCGAATGGTTTACCTCGTCTCGGTTCATGTGACAAAACATAACCAAGGGTAGTGTAGAGAATCGTTGTACCATCGAAAACGCTGTGAAATATCTTCTCCATAACCCCCCAAAAAAATATTGTGTTTTCAGCTGTTTTGAAGCTGGTGTACAAAACCGAAAGCAAAAGAATAAACTTAAGAACAAGAAGTATAGAAATAGTGCACATAGAATAGATCTACCGCTTGTTCTCATGGCTTTCAATGAGAACCACATTATCTGTAACACACGTTTCTATGTGAATTTGGTCAGATTACCCCCCCCCCCCCCAAAAAAAAGCTACACATTGGAACTTTAACAACCAATGTGTCTTGATAATGATGAGGTGACTGATGATGATGAGTTGATGATGATGATGATGATGTGAGTGATGATGATGATGTGAGTGATGATGTGAGTGATGATGTGAGTGATGATGATGATGTGAGTGATGATGATGATGTGATGATGAGTTGATGTGAGTGATGATGTGATGTGAGTGATGATGAGTTGATGATGTAATGATGATGATGAGTTGATGTGAGTGATGTGAGTGATGATGATGATGATGTGAGTTGATGATGATGATGTGAGTGATGATGTGATGTGAGTGATGATGATGATGGTGTGATTAGTGAGGGGACGTTTCCTCTCTTCTCAGCCGAATGCCTCAACTCTTCACCAAAGATATCGCTCTGGTCCAGCAGTTCTTTGAGGCCATGTGCAAGGTAGGTGTTCCTGCCTCAGGACAATGCTATTTCAATACACTGTTTACGGCAGGGTAGCCTAGTGGTTAGAGTGTAGAGGCGGCAGGGTAGCCTAGTGGTTAGAGTGTAGGGGCGGCAGGGTAGCCTAGTGGTTAGAGTGTAGAGGAGGTAGGTAGCCTAGTGGTTAGAGTGTGGAGGCAGGTAGCCTAGTGGCTAGAGTGTAGAGGAGGTAGGGTAGCCTAGTGGTTAGAGTGTAGGGGCGGCAGGGTAGCCTAGTGGTTAGAGTGTAGGGGCGGCAGGGTAGCCTAGTGGTTAGAGTGTAGGGGCGGCAGGGTAGCCTAGTGGTTAGAGTGTAGGGGCGGCAGGGTAGCCTAGTGGTTAGAGTGTAGGGGCGGCAGGGTAGCCTAGTGGTTAGAGTTTAGGGGCGGCAGGGTAGCCTAGTGGTTAGAGTGTAGGGGCGGCAGGGTAGCCTAGTGGTTAGAGTGTAGGGGCGGCAGGGTAGCCTAGTGGTTAGAGTGTAGGGGCGGCAGGGTAGCCTAGTGGTTAGAGTGTAGGGGCGGCAGGGTAGCCTAGTGGTTAGAGTGTAGGGGCGGCAGGGTAGCCTAGTGGTTAGAGTTTAGGGGCGGCAGGGTAGCCTAGTGGTTAGAGTGTAGGGGCGGCAGGGTAGCCTAGTGGTTAGAGTGTAGAGGCGGCAGGGTAGTCTAGTGGTTAGAGCGTTGGACTAGTAACTGGAAGGTTGCGAGTTCAAAGCCCCGAGCTGACAAGTTACAAATCTGTCCTTCTGCCCCTGAACAGGCAGTTAACCCACTTAACTGACTTGCCTAGTTAAATGAAGGAAAATAAATAAAACTTTATATATATATTAGACAAAACACAAAGGCCTCCAAAACATAATTCAAGGTTTATGGCAGTGACCTTTTCATATATTCTAACCGTCCTCCTGCCCCATCTGACCTGGTGTGTGGTGTGTGTGTGTGTGTGTGTGTGTGTGGTGTGGTGTGTGTGGTGTGTGTGTGTGTACAGGAGGAGCCTGATGTCCGTCTTGCCATCCAGGAGGCTCTGTCTATGATGGTGGGAGCCTACGCTAACCTACAGGGGGCGCTACTGAACCTGATGGAAGCCCTGGTGGCAGCTTACATGGGCAAGGTAACAGTAGATATGAGTTCTCCTAGGACACGTTAACCTACAGGAAGCAGTACTCAACCGGATGGAAGCTCTGGTTTCTCCTAGGACACGCTAACCTACAGGGGGTCATATTCAACCGGAAGGAAGCTCTGGTTTCACCTATGACACATTAACCTACAGGAAGCTGTAGTCAACCGGATGGAAGCTCTGGTTTCTCCTATGACACGTTAACCTACAGGAAGCTGTAGTCAACCGGATGGAAGCTATGGTTTCTCCTAGGACACGCTAACCTACAGGGGGTCATATTCAACCGGAAGGAAGCTCTGGTTTCTCCTAGGACACGCTAACCTACAGGAAGCTGTAGTCAACCGGAAGGAAGCTCTGGTTTCTCCTATGACACATTAACCTACAGGAAGCTGTAGTCAACCGGATGGAAGCTCTGGTTTCTCCTAGGACATGTTAACCTACAGGAAGCTGTAGTCAACCGGATGGAAGCTCTGGTTTCTCCTATGACACGATAACCTACAGGAAGCTGTAGTCAACCAGGTGGAAGCTCTGGTTTCTCCTATGACACGTTAACCTACAGGAAGCTGTAGTCAACCGAATGGAAGCTCTGGTTTCTCCTATGACACGTTAACCTACAGGAAGCTGTAGTCAACCGGAAGGAAGCTCTGGTTTCTCCTAGGACACGCTAACCTACAGGAAGCTGTAGTCAACCGGAAGGAAGCTCTGGTTTCTCCTATGACACGCTAACCTACAGGAAGCTGTACTCAACCGGATGGAAGCTCTGGTTTCTCCTATGACACGTTAACCTACAGGAAGCTGTAGTCAACCGGGTGGAAGCTCTGGTTTCTCCTATGACACGCTAACCTACAGGAAGCTGTAGTCAACCGGGTGGAAGCTCTGGTTTCTCCAATGACTGGGGTAGGAAACTAGATTCAGCTGTGAGAAGATTATTGTCGGAGAGGATGATCAGGGGGCCGGAACTTAATTGCAGTAATTTGTAAAAGGCAAATTGAACACAACTAAGACCAAAAAAATAGATTTTATTTGAAAATAACAATTTCATACCTTGATTACATTGAGACACCATACATCTCTTTTTTTCTTTGTAGATGGGAATACTTGAACAGATTTCCTAAACTAAACCCTGCTGCCGATTCTTCATGTCTTGTTTTGCCCTGGTTCTTGTTCCTTTGGGGGGCTCCAACATAAACCACCACTGTCCACCTGTTTCTGACCCCTGTCCTATAATCTCTCTATGATTTGTATATGAAATATTACTTGTTCTACTAGCTAGGATGTAGAAGAAACATGTGATTTAATTTACCAGGAATATATGGCGCGTGTTTTATATTGTGTCGTCATTGTAGGGAATACTGTCACTGTTGTCCAAGTGTTCCAGAATGTCACTGTTGTCCAAGTGTTCCAGAATGTCACTGTTGCCCAAGTGTTCCAGAATGTCACTGTTGTCCAAGTGTTGCTGAAGAATCTAGATGATTTAAGTTGCAGTATTGCTTTCTGATTGGTCAGTCAAAGTTCTGAATATTGTGTTCTTCTGTGTTGTGATTGGTCAGCCTGAGGTGCAGGTGCGTCAGGTGGCAATGAAGTACGCCAGCACAGTATTCGCTCCTGATCACGTGCCCTCCAGATACTTGCTCCTATTGGCTGCTGGGGACCCGTAAGTCTCAACACTAGACACACACACACACACACACACACACACACACACACACACACACACACACACACACACACACACACACACACACTGAGAAAAAACATATAGGAAGTCTGTTATTATAGGAGAGAGACCCAGTGTCTCTATGTTGTGTTATTATAGGAGAGAGGCCCAGTGTCTCTATGGTGTGTTATTATAGGAGAGAGACCCAGTGTCTCTATGGTGTGTTATTACAGGAGAGAGGCCCAGTGTCTCTATGGTGTGTTATTATAGGAGAGAGGCCCAGTGTCTCTATGGTGTGTTATTATAGGAGAGAGGCCCAGTGTCTCTATGGTGTGTTATTATAGGAGAGAGGCCCAGTGTCTCTATGGTGTGTTATTATAGGAGAGAGGCCCAGTGTCTCTATGGTGTGTTATTATAGGAGAGAGGCCCAGTGTCTCTATGGTGTGTTATTATAGGAGAGAGGCCCAGTGTCTCTATGGTGTGTTATTATAGGAGAGAGACCCAGTGTCTCTATGGTGTGTTATTATAGGAGAGAGACCCAGTGTCTCTATGGTGTGTTATTATAGGAGAGAGGCCCAGTGTCTCTATGGTGTGTTATTATAGGAGAGAGGCCCAGTGTCTCTATGGTGTGTTATTATAGGAGAGAGGCCCAGTGTCTCTATGGTGTGTTATTATAGGAGAGAGGCCCAGTGTCTCTATGGTGTGTTATTATAGGAGAGAGGCCCAGTGTCTCTATAGTGTGTTATTATAGGAGAGAGGCCCAGTGTCTCTATGGTGTGTTATTATAGGAGAGAGGCCCAGTGTCTCTATGGTGTGTTATTATAGGAGAGAGGCCCAGTGTCTCTATGGTGTGTTATTATAGGAGAGAGGCCCAGTGTCTCTATGGTGTGTTATTATAGGAGAGAGACCCAGTGTCTCTATGGTGTGTTATTATAGGAGAGAGACCCAGTGTCTCTATGGTGTGTTATTATAGGAGAGAGACCCAGTGTCTCTATGGTGTGTTATTATAGGAGAGAGACCCAGTGTCTCTAGTGTGTTATTATAGGAGAGAGGCCCAGTGTCTCTATAGTGTGTTATTATAGGAGAGAGACCCAGTGTCTCTATGGTGTGTTATTATAGGAGAGAGACCCAGTGTCTCTATAGTGTGTTATTATAGGAGAGAGGCCCAAAGTCCTGACCTCAGTGTTTCTATGGTGTGTTATTACAGGAGAGAGGAGGTGTGCAGCGAGGCCCAGCGTGTCCTGAGGGCTCTGCCTGCTAAGAACTCAGAGAAAGAGAGCCGTAAACCCATGCCCTCATTCCCTGACATGGTGGCCTACATCCAGGAGAAGGTGAGAGCGTAACCCCCCCCCCCCCAGCCCCTGTCATTACATCATTTACTCTGTAGGTAATGTAGAGAGACAGGTGCCTGAGCATTAGGTCTTCACAGCCCTGTTGACCTGGTCTGTTCTTTAGGCTGCTCAGAGGATGAGGACGCCGGCCAAGTACATCGTGGGGACGTACACACTCCCCTTCAACCCTTCTGCGTTTGGCGAGGTAAGACCAACCAAATCAACTACATAGTTGTATGAACGTCCAAATCAAATGTATTTATATAGCCCTTCGTACATACAGCTGATGTCTCAAAGTGCTGTACAGAAACCCAGCACTAAACCCCCAAACAGCAAGCAATGCAGGTGTAGAAGCACGGTGGCTAGGAAAAACTCCCTAGAAAGGCCAGAACCTAGGAAGAAACCTGGAGAGGAACCAGGCTGTGTGTCCATGCTGTTTATGACTGGCCAAACCACAAAACAATTGAAGAGGGAAGTTTTAAAGAATGAAACGAAACACGGGGGAGAAGATGTATACCTTTCTGCACTTCCTGTTAATAGACACAACTTCCTTTTCTAACCCCCGGGGTTTCCTGTCTCCAGATCGTGCTGTACCTGCGGATGTGTCTGGCCCACAGCGCTGGGGCCACTCCCGTCTCTAAGAGCCTGGCGGACATGCAGGACGACGCGCCCGCCATCGGCCGCTACACGCACGCCCTGCTCTCCAACGAACCCCTGACCTCCCCGTCCTCCACTGGAACCAAGGGGGCGGAGGTCAACCCTGTGCAGGTCTACATGGAGCTACTGCAGCAGCTGCTGTCTGCTGTAGGAGGCGAGTGATGTGATGCCTGCCTTTTTTTTCTTCTTTGTTTCCTTATCTTGTCTCCTCGTCTCCTTGTCTCCAAATACTCACGTGTTTACAGGTCTGGGATCCAAAATGGTATGCTCCGTTTCGCCGTTGTTGATCTTGGATTCCAGGCTAGGAAATGCATTATTCATACCTGTAAAAGATACCATGGTATGCTAATTGACGCTACTTATGGAACATATTAATTGGAATGCTAATGCTACGCTAATTGACGACATGTACTAAAAACGACTCAGATATAGCACCTTGATATGCTACATGCTAGGCCAATGCTAAGAAATGCCAGTGAGCATTGAAGTGAGCATATCTGTGTGGATATAAGGCTAGTAAATACATTGTATGTTTTTACATTATTTTTTTAATTCTTGATTTGATTTTGATAGGAGTCCCTGTGATGTACTGTCTTCTGGAGGTGGTGTCTGTCTGTCCTCAGAACCTGGCCCCCATGTTTATCCAGAAGATCGACTGGATCAAGGTAAAAAAAATGCTGCGTGCTTTGCTAATTGATGCTACTACTGTAAATGATACCTAGGTATGCTAATGCTAATTGATGCTACTACTGTAAATGATACCTAGGTATGCTAATGCTAATTGACGCTACTTATGTAAAATATTAATTGGAATGTTGATCAATGCTAATGCTACGCTAATCGACGCAATGTAATATACTACTCGGATATATTACCTTGATATGCTACATGCTAGGCCAATGCTAAGAAATGCTAGTCGACGCTAACGCTAGCCAATGCTACTACTGTAAATTATATGTTGGTATGCTGCATGCTACGCTAACGCTAGTCGATGCTACATCTGTATGCTTCATGCTACGCTAACGCTAGTCGATGCTACATCTGTATGCTTCATGCTACGCTAACGCTAATACTACATTTCCCCTTCCGCAGAGTCTAATGAACACCAACAAGGAGGACCTAAGGGAGCTGGCAGCTCAGCTCTACGCTGTGGTGGTGTCCACCATGTCAGGAAACGAGCTGAAGACTGCCGTTCAGACGCTCATCAAGATCACTAAAGATACACACGTATGTAGCCCCTCCCCCTCCTGTAGATACACACGTATGTAGCCCCTCCCCCTCCTGGAGATACACACGTATGTAGCCCCTCCCCCTCCTGGAGATACACACGTATGTAGCCCCTCCCCCTCCTGGAGATACACATGTGTGTAGCCCCTCCCCCTCCTGGAGATACACACGTGTGTAGGCCCCTCCCCCTCCTGGAGATACACACGTGTGTAGCCCCTCCTGGAGATACACACGTGTGTAGCCCCTCCTGGAGATACACACGTGTGTAGCCCCTCCTGGAGATACACACGTGTGTAGCCCCTCCTGGAGATACACACGTGTGTAGCCCCTCCTGGAGATACACACGTGTGTAGCCCCTCCTGGAGATGGTGTGTAGCCCCTCCCCCTCCTGGAGATACACACGTGTGTAGGCCAAGGAGTGAAATTTTTATTTTCTCATATATTTGCTGCATATAATAGGACCCAATTTTTCCTGGTCTAAAATGTGTTTTTATACGGTAATTTTGAATGTAATGTACTGAAGTAAAAGTTGTTTCACTGAGCTGAAAGTAAAACCTGTTGGAAACTGCAGAGCCCCGAGACCCAGCACGGAGCCATCATGGCGCTGGGCTACATGGTGGCCAGGTACATGAGCAAGAGGAAGTCCTTCGCTAACGGAGACTCCGCCCTCAACCGGGAGCAGAGGATGAACGACACGCCCAAGGAGGACGAGGAGCTGGTCGCTATAGCAACCAAAGCCATCGGTAGGTGACGGTCACCGTTTTTTACTTTTCAGGTAATATTTACTCTATTTTTTTTTTATGCTAATTCTTTTTGACCAGTTTTATGCTAATTCACATTGTTACAAGACATTACTCATATTTATAATTTTTAAATATATTTGTGGAAAGAACACAGTTTAAGGAAGAAAGGTATAGTCGTGGCATTAAAAGAGATCCTTTCGATCCAATGTTGTGTTTCCAGGTTGGTTCATGTCGTGTGTGTGTGTGTGTGTGTTCCTAGGCTCTTTCCTAGACAGTGTTGTGTTTCCAGGTTGGTTTGTGTGTGTGTGTGTGCTCCTAGGCTCTTTCCTAGACTGTGTGTGTGTGTTCCTAGGCTCTTTCCTAGACAGTGTTGTGTTTCCAGGTTGGTTTGTGTGTGTGTGTGTGTGTGTGTGTGTGCTCCTAGGCTCTTTCCTAGACTGTGTGTGTGTGTGTGTGTTCCTAGGCTCTTTCCTAGACAGTGTTGTGTTTCCAGGTTGGTTCATGTCGTGTGTGTTCCTAGGCTCGTTCCTAGACAGCGGTTCCCCTCTGCTCGCTGTCGCTGCCTGTACGGCCCTCGGGGAGATCGGGAGGAACGGGCCTCTGCTCATCCCTTCAGAAGGAGAGGGATTCACCAAACTAGCCGTGGTGGAGAACATGCTGGCTCGCATCCCCTCTGGGAAAGAGACCCTCAAGGTAACCATGGATACATGTGGTCTCTGTCTGTCCAGATGAAGGAGAGAGCCATCCAGACTGTTAGGTAGACAGGTGTAGTTAATAGTTAGATGTGGTCTCTGCCTGTCCAGATGAAGGAGAGAGCCATCCAGACTGTTAGGTAGACAGGTGTAGTTAATAGTTAGATGTGGTCTCTCTGTCCAGATGAAGGAGAGAGCCATCCAGACTGTTAGGTAGACAGGTGTAGTTAATAGTTAGATGTGGTCTCTCTGTCCAGATGAAGGAGAGAGCCATCCAGACTGTTAGGTAGACAGGTGTAGTTAATAGTTAGATGTGGTCTCTGCCTGTCCAGATGAAGGAGAGAGCCATCCAGACTGTTAGGTAGACAGGTGTAGTTAATAGTTAGATGTGGTCTCTCTGTCCAGATGAAGGAGAGAGCCATCCAGACTGTTAGGTAGACAGGTGTAGTTAATAGTTAGATGTGGTCTCTGTCTGTCCAGATGAAGGAGAGAGCCATCCAGACTGTTAGGTAGACAGGTGTAGTTAATCGTTAGATGTGGTCTCTGTCTGTCCAGATGAAGGAGAGAGCCATCCAGACTCTGGGTTATCTACCAGTGGGCGATGGAGGCTTTGCCCACCAGAAGAAGCTGCTGCAGGGGCTCATGGACTCTGTGGAGGTAAGGGGACTGGCTCTCATTTTAAGGGAGCCTTTTAAGACCTTTATGAAGCTTCATAAAACATTCATAAGGCTTCATAGGACCTTTGAAGCTTCATAAGACACTGGTAAAGCTTCATAATACCTAAATTAAGCTTCATAAGGCATTCATAAAGCTTCATAGGACCTTTGAAGCTTCATAAGACACTTGTATATCATGCAGAAAAAGCTGACATGATGAGAAGCAAGAATTGAACTCTTTCCACCTCTCTCCCTCCTCTCCCCCCCTCCCCCCCTCTGTCTCCCAGGCCAAACAGGTAGAACTACAGTTTACAGTAGGTGAGGCCATCACCAGTGCTGCTATAGGGACCAGTTCTGGAGCTGCCAGGGACCCCTGGACCTGTACTGAGGAACAATACAGTCCCCCAGACAGTAAGACTACGCACAGTGGTTCAAACCTTCAATCCTCAATGGTTCAATCCACAGTGGTTCAACCCTTCCATCCACAGTGGTTCAACCCCTCAATCCACAGTGGTTCATCCATAGTGGTTCAAACCTTCAATCCACAGTGGTTCATCCCTTCCATCCACAGGGGTTCAATCCTTCAATCCACAGTGGTTCATCCCTTCCATCCACAGGGGTTCAATCCTTCAATCCACAGTGGTTCAAGCCTTCAATCCTCAATGGTTCAAGCCTTCAATCCACAGTGGTTCAAGCCTTCAATCCTCAATGGTTCAAGCCTTCAATCCACAGTGGTTCAAGCCTTCAATCCTCAATGGTTCATCCATAGTGGTTCAATCCCTCAATCCACAGTGGTTCATCCATAGTGGTTCAATCCCTCAATCCACAGTGGTTCAACCCCTCAATCCACAGTGGTTCAATCCCTCAATCCACAGTGGTTCAACCCCTCAATCCACAGTGGTTCATCCACAGTGGTTCAATCCCTCAATCCACAGTGGTTCAACCCCTCAATCCACAGTGGTTCAACCCCTCAATCCACAGTGGTTCAAACCTTCAATCCACAGTGGTTCAATCCCCCAATCCTCAATGGTTCAATCCACAGTGGTTCATCCCTTCCATCCACAGGGGTTCAATCCACAGTGGTTCAACCCCTCAATCCACAGTGGTTCAACCCCTCAATCCACAGTGGTTCAATCCACAGTGGTTCAATCCCCCAATCCACAGTGGTTCAACCCCTCAATCCACAGTGGTTCAATCCACAGTGGTTCAACCCCTCAATCCACAGTGGTTCAACCCCTCAATCCACAGTGGTTCATCCCTTCCATCCACAGTGGTTCAATCCACAGTGGTTCAACCCCTCAATCCACAGTGGTTCAACCCCTCAATCCACAGTGGTTCAACCCTTCCATCCACAGTGGTTCAATCCACAGTGGTTCAACCCCTCAATCCACAGTGGTTCATCCATAGTGGTTCAATCCCTCAATCCACAGTGGTTAAATCCCTCAATCCACAGTGGTTCAACCCCTCAATCCACAGTGGACCAACCAGTGGTTAAATCATTCAAGCCACAGTGGTTTCTACCCACAGTGGTTCAAGCCTTCAATCCACAGTGGTTCAAGCCTTCAATCCACAGTGGTTCAAGCCTTCAATCCACAGTGGTTCAAGCCTTCAATCCACAGTGGTTCAAGCCTTCAATCCACAGTGGTTCAAGCCTTCAATCCACAGTGGTTAAATCCTTCAATCCACAGTGATTAAATCCTTCAATCCACAGTGGTTCAATCCACAGTGGTTCAAGCCTTCAATCCACAGTGGTTCCACCCTTCAACCCTCCCTGTGGTGTGAAACACATCTCTGACTGATTTTGGTTCTTGTCTTTGTAATGCGTTTCCTATTGGTTGTTTTGTAATGTCGTAACTGTCCAATCCCCTTGCCTCCCTGTCAGACGTGCAGAGTAATGATGTGGTTCCGTGGGTGCTGAACTCCATCCTGGCGAAGTACATCCCAAGTCAAAACCCCCACGTCAGACAGGCTGCCTGTATATGGCTGCTCTCTCTGGTGAAGAAGCTGCACCAGCACAAAGAGATCAGGGTACGGACACTAGGGGTCGGGGGTCAAGAAGCTGCACCAGCACAAAGAGGTTAGGGGTCGGGGGTCAAGAAGCTGCTCCAGCGCAAAGAGATCAGGGTACGGACACTAGGGGTCGGGGGTCAAGAAGCTGCACCAGCACAAAGAGGTTAGGGGTCGGGGGTCAAGAAGCTGCACCAGCGCAAAGAGATCAGGGTACGGACACTAGGGGTCGGGGGTCAAGAAGCTGCACCAGCACAAAGAGGTTAGGGGTCGGGGGTCAAGAAGCTGCTCCAGCGCAAAGAGATCAGGGTACGGACACTAGGGGTCGGGGGTCAAGAAGCTGCACCAGCACAAAGAGATCAGTGTACGGACACTAGGGGTCGGGGGTTGAGGGTCAAGAAGCTGCACCAACACAAAGAGATCAGGGTACGGACACTAGGGGTCGGGGGTCAAGAAGCTGCACCAGCACAAAGAGGTTAGGGGTCGGGGGTCAAGAAGCTGCACCAGCACAAAGAGATCAGGGTACAGTATGACTGGCTGGGGGTCAGGGGTTAGGGCTGGGGGGGGTCAAGAAACTGCTCCAGCACAAAGAGATCAGGGTACAGTATGACTGGCTGGGGGTCAGGGGTTAGGGCTGGGGGGGGTCAAGAAACTGCTCCAGCACAAAGAGCTCAGGGTACAGTATGACTGGTTAGGGGTCAGGGGTCAAGGGCTCAGACTTGATTGAAAGGTCAAGGGGGGGGGTCGAATGTCAAGTCTGAGATCCAAGATAACAGAGGAAAGTGATGGAGAACTAAATTCCTTGTGAGTTATTGACTCTCTCTGACTTTTTTTGTCTCATCTTCCAGTCTCACCTGAAGGAGATCCAGACTGCTTTCATCTCCATCCTGTCGGACCCTGATGGTGAGTCAACGACTCCATGATCACTCAGACCACAATAAGAAGCTCAATGGCTGATGGGAAGAATGGGGGTAACAGTGGATCATGGGACTGGTGTGTGGAGAATGGGGGTAACAGTGGATCATGGGACTGGTGTGTGTGTAGAATGGGGGGTAACAGTGGATCATAGGACTGGTGTGTGTAGAATGGGGGGTAACAGTGGATCATAGGACTGGTGTGTGTAGAATGGGGGGTAACAGTGGATCATGGGACTGGTGTGTGTAGAATGGGGGGTAACATAGTGGATCATGGGGCTGGTGTGTGTAGAATGGTAACACAGTGGATCATGGGACTGGTGTGTGTGGAATGGGGGGTAACATAGTGGATCATGGGACTGGTGTGTGTAGAATGGGGGGTAACAGTGGATCATTGGACTGGTGTGTGTAGAATGGGGGGTAACAGTGGATCATAGGACTGGTGTGTGTAGAATGGGGGGTAACAGTGGATCATGGGACTGGTGTGTGTAGAATGGGGGTAACAGTGGATCATAGGACTGGTGTGTGTAGAATGGGGGGGTAACAGTGGATCATGGGACTGGTGTGTGTAGAATGGGGGTAACACAGTGGATCATGGGACTGGTGTGTGTATAGAATGGGGGTAACATAGTGGATCATGGGACTGGTGTGTGTAGAATGGGGGTAACATAGTGGATCATGGGACTGGTGTGTGTGGAATGGGGGTAACATAGTGGATCATAGGACTGGTGTGTGTAGAATGGGGGTAACAGTGGATCATCGGACTGGTGTGTGTAGAATGGGGGTAACAGTGGATCATGGGACTGGTGTGTGTAGAATGGGGGTAACACAGTGGATCATAGGACTGGTGTGTGTATAGAATGGGGGTAACATAGTGGATCATGGGACTGGTGTGTGTAGAATGGGGGGTAACACAGTGGATCATGGGACTGGTGTGTGTAGAATGGGGGGTAACACAGTGGATCATAGGACTGGTGTGTGTAGAATGGGGGGTAACAGTGGATCATAGGACTGGTGTGTGTAGAATGGGGGGTAACATAGTGGATCATAGGACTGGTGTGTGTAGAATGGGGGTAACAGTGGATCATAGGACTGGTGTGTGTAGAATGGGGGGTAACACAGTGGATCATAGGACTGGTGTGTGTAGAATGGGGGGTAACAGTGGATCTTAGGACTGGTGTGTGTAGAATGGGGGGTAACACAGGGGATCATGGGACTGGTGTGTGTAGAATGGGGGGTAACAGTGGATCATGGGACTGGTGTGTGTAGAATGGGGGGTAACAGTGGATCATAGGACTGGTGTGTGTAGAATGGGGGGTAACACAGTGGATCATGGGACTGGTGTGTGTAGAATGGGGGGTAACAGTGGATCTTAGGACTGGTGTGTGTAGAATGGGGGTAACACAGTGGATCATAGGACTGGTGTGTGTAGAATGGGGGTAACACAGTGGATCATGGGACTGGTGTGTGTAGAATGGGGGGTAACAGTGGATCTTAGGACTGGTGTGTGTAGAATGGGGGGTAACACAGTGGATCATGGGACTGGTGTGTGTAGAATGGGGGGTAACAGGGGATCATGGGACTGGTGTGTGTGGAATGGGGGTAACACAGTGGATCATAGGACTGGTGTGTGTAGAATGGGGGTAACAGTGGATCTTAGGACTGGTGTGTGTAGAATGGGGGGTAACACAGTGGATCATGGGACTGGTGTGTGTGTAGAATGGGGGGTAACAGTGGATCATGGGACTGGTGTGTGTAGAATGGGGGTAACAGTGGATCATAGGACTGGTGTGTGTAGAATGGGGGGTAACATAGTGGATCATGGGACTGGTGTGTGTAGAATGGGGGGTAACATAGTGGATCATAGGACTGGTGTGTGTAGAATGGGGGTAACATAGTGGATCATGGGACTGGTGTGTGTAGAATGGGGGTAACATAGTGGATCATGGGACTGGTGTGTGTAGAATGGGGGTAACATAGTGGATCATAGGACTGGTGTGTGTAGAATGGGGGTAACATAGTGGATCATGGGACTGGTGTGTGTAGAATGGGGGTAACAGTGGATCTTAGGACTGGTGTGTGTAGAATGGGGGTAACACAGTGGATCATAGGACTGGTGTGTGTGTAGAATGGGGGTAACATAGTGGATCATGGGACTGGTGTGTGTAGAATGGGGGTAACACAGTGGATCATGGGACTGGTGTGTGTAGAATGGGGGTAACACAGTGGATCATAGGACTGGTGTGTGTAGAATGGGGGGTAACACAGTGGATCTTAGGACTGGTGTGTGTGGAATGGGGGTAACATAGTGGATCATGGGACTGGTGTGTGTAGAATGGGGGGTAACACAGTGGATCATGGGACTGGTGTGTGTAGAATGGGGGTAACACAGTGGATCATGGGACTGGTGTGTGTAGAATGGGGGGGTAACACAGTGGATCTTAGGACTGGTGTGTGTGGAATGGGGGGTAACACAGTGGATCTTAGGACTGGTGTGTGTAGAATGGGGGGTAACACAGTGGATCATGGGACTGGTGTGTGTAGAATGGGTGGTAACAGTGGATCATGGGACTGGTGTGTGTAGAATGGGGGTAACACAGGGGATCATGGGACTGGTGTGTGTAGAATGGGGGGTAACAGTGGATCTTAGGACTGGTGTGTGTAGAATGGGGGTAACATAGTGGATCATAGGACTGGTGTGTGTAGAATGGGGGGTAACACAGTGGATCATGGGACTGGTGTGTGTAGAATGGGGGTAACAGGGGATCATGGGACTGGTGTGTGTAGAATGGGGGTAACAGTGGATCATGGGACTGGTGTGTGTAGAATGGGGGTAACAGGGGATCATGGGACTGGTGTGTGTAGAATGGGGGTAACAGTGGATCTTAGGACTGGTGTGTGTAGAATGGGGGTAACAGTGGATCATGGGACTGGTGTGTGTAGAATGGGGGTAACAGTGGATCTTAGGACTGGTGTGTGTAGAATGGGGGTAACATAGTGGATCATGGGACTGGTGTGTGTAGAATGGGGGTAACAGTGGATCTTAGGACTGGTGTGTGTAGAATGGGGGGTAACATAGTGGATCATAGGACTGGTGTGTGTGGAATGGGGGGTAACATAGTGGATCATAGGACTGGTGTGTGTAGAATGGGGGGTAACATAGTGGATCATGGGACTGGTGTGTGTAGAATGGGGGGTAACATAGTGGATCATAGGACTGGTGTGTGTAGAATGGGGGGTAACATAGTGGATCATAGGACTGGTGTGTGTAGAATGGGGGGTAACAGTGGATTTTAGGACTGGTGTGTGTGGAATGGGGGGTAACACAGTGGATCATAGGACTGGTGTGTGTAGAATGGGGGTAACATAGTGGATCATGGGACTGGTGTGTGTAGAATGGGGGTAACAGTGGATCATAGGACTGGTGTGTGTAGAATGGGGGGTAACATAGTGGATCATGGGACTGGTGTGTGTAGAATGGGGGTAACAGTGGATCATGGGACTGGTGTGTGTAGAATGGGGGTAACATAGTGGATCATAGGACTGGTGTGTGTGTAGAATGGGGGGTAACACAGTGGATCATGGGACTGGTGTGTGTGGAATGGGGGGTAACATAGTGGATCATAGGACTGGTGTGTGGAGAATGGGGGTAACAGTGGATCATAGGACTGGTGTGTGTAGAATGGGGGTAACATAGTGGATCATGGGACTGGTGTGTGGAATGGGGGTAACACAGTGGATCATAGGACTGGTGTGTGTAGAATGGGGGGTAACAGTGGATCATAGGACTGGTGTGTGTGGAATGGGGGTAACATAGTGGATCATGGGACTG
>NC_088231.1:21598159-21603159 GCF_036934945.1 Oncorhynchus masou masou
TCTGGACGACATCAAGGTGCTCACACACACACACACACATTGGGGGGGGGGTTATTATAGCTGGGGGGTGTCAGATGGGTTATTTTAGCTGGGGGGCGTCAGATGGGTTATTATAGCTGGGGGCGTCAGATGGGTTATTATAGCTGGGGGCGTCAGATGGGTTATTATAGCTGGGGGCGTCAGATGGGTTATTATAGCTGGGGGCGTCAGATGGGTTATTATAGCTGAGGGGGCGTCAGATGGGTTATTATAGCTGGGGGGGGCGTCAGATGGGTTATTATAGCTGGGGGGGGCGTCAGATGGGTTATTATAGCTGGGGGGGGCGTCAGATGGGTTATTATAGCTGGGGGGCGTCAGATGGGTTATTATAGCTGGGGGGCGTCAGATGGGTTATTATAGCTGGGGGGCGTCAGATGGGTTATTATAGCTGGGGGGCGTCAGATGGGTTATTATAGCTGGGGGGGGCGTCAGATGGGTTATTATAGCTGGGGGGCGTCAGATGGTTTATTATAGCTGGGGGGTCAGATGGTTTATTATAGCTGGGGGGGGTCAGATGGGTTATTATAGCTGGGGGGTCAGATGGGTTATTATAGCTGGGGGGTCAGATGGGTTATTATAGCTGGGGGGTCAGATGGGTTATTATAGCTGGGGGGTCAGATGGGTTATTATAGCTGGGGGGTCAGATGGGTTATTATAGCTGGGGGGTCAGATGGGTTATTATAGCTGGGGGGTCAGATGGGTTATTATAGCTGGGGGGTCAGATGGGTTATTATAGCTGGGGGGTCAGATGGGTTATTATAGCTGGGGGGGTCAGATGGGTTATTATAGCTGGGGGGGTCAGATGGGTTATTATAGCTGGGGGGGGTCAGATGGGTTATTATAGCTGGGGGGTCAGATGGGTTATTATAGCTGGGGGGGGTCAGATGGGTTATTATAGCTGGGGGGGGTCAGATGGGTTATTATAGCTGGGGGGGTCAGATGGGTTATTATAGCTGGGGGGGGGGGTGTCAGACGGGTTATTATAGCTGGGGGGGGGGTCAGACCGGTTATTATAGCTGGGGGGTGTCAGATGGGATATTATAGCTGGGGGGGTGTCAGACGGGTTATTATAGCTGGGGGGGTGTCAGACGGGTTATTATAGCTGGGGGGTGTCAGACGGGTTATTATAGCTGGGGGGTGTCAGACGGGTTATTATAGCTGGGGGGGGTCAGACGGGTTATTATAGCTGGGGGGGGGTCAGACGGGTTATTATAGCTGGGGGGGGTCAGACGGGTTATTATAGCTGGGGGGGGTCAGACGGGTTATTATAGCTGGGGGGGGGGGTCAGACGGGTTATTATAGCTGGGGGGGTCAGATGGGTTATTATAGCTGGGGGGTCAGATGGGTTATTATAGCTGGGGGGTCAGATGGGTTATTATAGCTGAGGGGGGTCAGATGGGTTATTATAGCTGGGGGGGGGTCAGATGGGTTATTATAGCTGGGGGGGGGTCAGATGGGTTATTATAGCTGGGGGGGGTCAGATGGGTTATTATAGCTGGGGGGGTCAGATGGGTTATTATAGCTGGGGGGGGGTCAGATGGGTTATTATAGCTGGGGGGGGGGTCAGATGGGTTATTATAGCTGGGGGCGGTCAGATGGGTTGTTATAGCTGGGGGGGGTCAGATGGGTTATTATAGCTGGGGGGGTAGTGTATGTGTGGTTGAGGTGCTGACCTGTGTATTGTCTGGCAGGAGTCTGTCAGGAAGGCTGCTGATATAACCCTCAAAACACTGAGCAAGGTAAGGATGCTTTCCTGAGTGTGACATCTCCAGGTGTGTGTGTGACATCTCCAGGTGTGTGTGTGACATCTCCTGGTGTGTGTGTGACATCTCCAGGTGTGTGTGTGTGACATCTACAGGTGTGTGTGTGACAGACGTCTCCAGGTGTGTGTGTGTGACAGACGTCTCCAGGTGTGTGTGTGTGTGACAGACGTCTCCAGGTGTGTGTGTGTGTGTGTGTGTGTGACAGACGTCTCCAGGTGTGTGTGTGTGTGTGTGTGACAGACGTCTCCAGGTGTGTGTGTGTGACAGACGTCTCCAGGTGTGTGTGTGTGACAGACGTCTCCAGGTGTGTGTGTGTGACAGACGTCTCCAGGTGTGTGTGTGTGACAGACGTCTCCAGGTGTGTGTGTGTGACAGACGTCTCCAGGTGTGTGTGTGTGACAGACGTCTCCAGGTGTGTGTGTGTGACAGACGTCTCCAGGTGTGTGTGTGTGTGTGTGTGTGACAGACGTCTCCAGGTGTGTGTGTGTGTGTGTGTGACAGACGTCTCCAGGTGTGTGTGTGTGTGTGACGTCTCCAGGTGTGTGTGTGTGTGTGTGTGACGTCTCCAGGTGTGTGTGTGTGTGTGTGTGACGTCTCCAGGTGTGTGTGTGTGTGTGTGTGTGTGTGTGTGTGACGTCTCCAGGTGTGTGTGTGTGTGTGTGTGTGACGTTTCCAGGTGTGTGACATCTCCAGGTGTGTGTGTGTGACATCTCCAGGTGTGTGTGTGTGTGTGACATCTCCAGGTGTGTGTGTGTGTGTGTGACATCTCCAGGTGTGTGTGTGTGTGACATCTACAGGTGTGTGTGTGACATCTCCAGGAGTGTGTGTGTGACGTCTCCAGGTGTGTGTGTGTGATATTAATCTCTCTCTGTCTCCAGGTGTGTGTGTGTGTGTGACATCTCTCTCTGTCTCCAGGTGTGTGTGACATCTCTCTCTGTCTCCAGGTGTGTGTGTGTGTGTGTGTGTGTGTGTGTGTGTGTGTGTGTGTGTGTGTGTGTGTGACATCTCTCTCTGTCTCCAGGTGTGTGTGACATCTCTCTCTGTCTCCAGGTGTGCACTAGGATGTGTGAGTCGTCAGGTTTAGCAGCCCAGAGGACTGTAGCTGTTCTGTTACCAACCCTCCTGGATAAAGGCATCGTCAGCAACGTGCCTGAGGTCCGCTCTCTCAGGTACGCCTCCACATGTGTGTTCATTGGTCTCTGTCGGTCGCTCTGTCGGTCGCTCTGTCGGTCGCTCTGTCGGTCGCTCTGTCGGTCGCTCTGTCGGTCGCTCTGTCGGTCGCTCTGTCGGTCGCTCTGTCGGTCGCTCTGTCGGTCGCTCTGTCGGTCGCTCTCTCGGTCGCTCTGTCGGTCGCTCTGTCGGTCGCTCTGTCGGTCGCTCTCTCGCTCTGTCGGTCTCTCTCTCGCTCTGTCGGTCTCTCTCTCGCTCTGTCGGTCTCTCTCTCGCTCTGTCGGTCTCTCTCTCGCTCTGTCGGTCTCTCTCTCGCTCTGTCGGTCTCTCTCTCGCTCTGTCGGTCTCTCTCTCGCTCTGTCGGTCTCTCTCTCGCTCTGTCGGTCTCTCGCTCGCTCTGTCGGTCTCTCGCTCGCTCTGTCGGGCTCTGTCGGTCTCTCGCTCTGTCGGGCTCTGTCGGTCTCTCGCTCTGTCGGGCTCTCGCTCTGTCGGTCTCTCTCTCGCTCTCTGTCGGTCTCTCTCTCGCTCTCTGTCGGTCTCTCTCTCGCTCTCTGTCGGTCTCTCTCTCGCTCTGTCGGGCTCTGTCGGTCTCTCGCTCTGTCGGTCTCTCTCGCTCTGTCGGTCTCTCTCGCTCTCTGTCGGTCGCTCGCTCGCTCTGTCGGTCTCTCTCTCTCTCTCTCTCGCTATGTCGGTCTCTTTCGCTATGTCGGTCTCTTTCGCTCTGTCGGTCTCTTTCGCTATGTCGGTCTCTTTCGCTCTGTCGGTCTCTATATGAATGAAATGTAAAACTTTTAGAGACGTTGTTGGCCGTAGCAGTTAAGCAGCCCTCCTCCTTCCAGTATCCAGACCCTGGTGAAGGTGTCTAAGACAGCTGGTAATAGGTTGAAGCCCCACGCCCCTCGTCTGATCCCAGCACTCCTGGAGGCTCTCAGTGTCCTGGAGCCACAGGTCCTCAACTACCTCAGCCTCCGAGCCACGGAGCAGGAGAAGGTAACGTACACACAGAGAGAACACACCTACCGAACCTCAGCCTCCGAGCCACGGAGCAGGAGAAGGTAACGTACACACAGAGAGAACACACCTACTGAACCTCAGCCTCCGAGCCACGGAGCAGGAGAAGGTAACGTACACACAGAGAGAACACACCTACTGAACCTCAGCCTCCGAGCCACGGAGCAGGAGAAGGTAACGTACACACAGAGAGAACACACCTACCGAACCTCAGCCTCCGAGCCACGGAGCAGGAGAAGGTAACGTACACACAGACTATAACTGCCGTTTCTCCAGAGGTGTGATTATCGGCAGTAATTGACGTAACCTCTCTCTCTCTTTCTCTCTCTCTGTCTCTCCCTCTCTCTGTCTCTCCCTCTCTCTCTGTCTCCCTCTCTCTCTGTCTCCCTCTCTCTTTGTCTCCCTCTCTCTTTGTCTCCCTCTCTCTTTGTCTCCCTCTCTCTTTGTCTCCCTCTCTCTTTGTCTGTCTGTCTCTCTCTTTGTCTGTCTGTCTCTGTCTGTCTCCCTCTCTCTCTGTCTCCCCCTCTCCCTCTCTGTCTCTCTCTCTGTCTCTCTCTCTGTCTCCCTCTCTGTCTCCCTCTCTCTCTCTCTCTCTCTCTCTCTCTGTCTCTCTCTCTCTCTCTCTCTCTCTCTCTCTCCCTCTCTCTCTCTCCCTCTCTCTCTGTGTCTCCCTCCCTCTCTCTCTCTGTGTCTCCCTCTCTCTCTCTCTCTCTCTGTCTCTCTCTCTCTCTGTCTCTCCCTCTCTCTGTCTCTCTCTCTCTCTGTCTCTCTCTCTGTCTCCCTCTCTGTCTCCCTCTCTCTCTCTCTCTCTCTCTGTCTCTCTCTCTCTCTCTCTCTCTCTCTCTCTCTCTCTCCCTCTCTCTCTCTCCCTCTCTCTCTGTGTCTCCCTCCCTCTCTCTCTCTGTGTCTCCCTCTCTCTCTCTCTGTCTCTCCCTCTCTCTGTCTCTCCCTCTCTCTCTGTCTCTCTCTGTCTGTCTGTTTCTCCAGAGTGCCATGGATGCTGCCAGACTCAGTGCT
>NC_088231.1:21608159-21671382 GCF_036934945.1 Oncorhynchus masou masou
AGGCGCCGGGACCAGACGAGGAGAAGGGGGAGAGCCACGACGCCACGCTGTGGAACGAAGTCTGGCAGGAACACGTACCAGGTCAGAGAGAGAGGAGAGAAACACACCTGGTCAGAGAGAGAGGAGAGAAACACCTGGTCAGAGAGAGAGGAGAGAAACACACACCTGGTCAGAGAGAGAGGAGAGAAACACACCTGGTCAGAGAGAAACACACACCTGGTCAGAGAGAGAGAGGAGAGAGAAACACCTCTGGTCAGAGAGAGAGAGGAGAGAGAAACACCTCTGGTCAGAGAGAGAGAGAGGAGAGAGAAACACCTCTGGTCAGAGAGAGAGAGGAGAGAAACACACCTCTGGTCAGAGAGAGAGAGAGGAGAGAGAAACACACACACACCTGGTCAGAGAAACACTCACAGGGGAGAGTCACTATGGACTAAGGCTCTGTAGAGCGAGTGTCTGGTCAAAGGCACTGCATTGCTGTGTTAGCTGTGCCATTAGAGATTCAGTGGGACGGTAGCTCTGGTATCAGTGGGACGGTAGCTCTGGTATCAGTGGGACGGTAGCTCTGGTATCTGTGGGACGGTAGCTCTGGTATCTGTGGGACGGTAGCTCTGGTATCAGTGGGACGGTAGCTCTGGTATCAGTGGGACGGTAGCTCTGGTATCAGTGGGACGGTAGCTCTGGTATCAGTGGGACGGTAGCTCTGGTATCAGTGGGACGGTAGCTCTATCTGTGGGACGGTAGCTCTGGTATCTGTGGGACGGTAGCTCTGGTATCTGTGGGACGGTAGCTCTGGTATCAGTGGGACGGTAGCTCTATCTGTGGGACGGTAGCTCTGGTATCTGTGGGACGGTAGCTCTGGTATCAGTGGGACGGTAGCTCTGGTATCAGTGGGACGGTAGCTCTGGTATCTGTGGGACGGTAGCTCTGGTATCTGTGGGACGGTAGCTCTGGTATCTGTGGGACGGTAGCTCTGGTATCTGTGGGACGGTAGCTCTGGTATCAGTGGGACGGTTGCTCTGGTATCAGTGGGATGGTAGCTCTGGTATCTGTGGGACGGTAGCGTCTCACCTCGACAACAGCCAGTGAAAGTGCAGGGCGCCAAATTCAAAACAACAGAAATCTCATCATTAAAATTCCTCATAAACATACACCATTTTAAAGGTAAACTTCTCGTTAATCCAGCCGCAGTGTCCGATTTCAAAAAGGCTCTACGGCGAAAGCAGACCATGCGGTTATGTTAGGACAGCGCCTAGCCACAAGAAACCATACAGACATTTTCCAGCCAAGGAGAGGACTCGCAACAGTCAGAAATAGCGATTTTAAATGAATCACTAACCTTTGACCTTCATCTGGTGGCACTCATAGGGCTCCATGTTACACAATAAATGTTTTGTTTTGTTCGATAATGTCCCTCTTTATGTCCCAAAAAAACTCAGTTTTGTTGGTGCGTTTAGTTCAGAAATCCAAAAGGCACAAATGCTCGCTCTCAACAGACAGACGAAAAGTCAAAAAAGTACAATAAAAGTTAGTAGAAACATGTCAAACGATGTTTAAAATCAATCCTTGGGTTGTTTTTGTCATAAATTATCAATAATATTTAAACCGGACAAAAGCTTCATCAATAGAAAAGGAGAAACCAGAAAGGCACTCTCCCGGTCACACGCAGGACTCATGTCTGGAAGTGGCCACTGTCCTCTCATTGAAAGTGCTGTATCTCCCTTGTTTTTCAGAGTAAAAGCCTGAAACAATGCCTAAAAGACTGGCCACATGTAGAGGAAGCCATAGAGATCGTGAACTGGGTCCTAAGTCTTTGTATGGTGGATAGGCTTTCAATGGAAAAACAGCCTTTCAAAATAATAGTCCTTCCTGGATGGATTTTCCTCTTGGTTTCCGCCTGCCATTTCAGTTCTGTTATACTCAGACATTATTTTAACAGTTTTAGAAACTTTATAGGGTGTTTTCTATCCAAATATACCAATTATATCCATATCCTAGCTTCTGGGCCTGAGTAGCAGGCAGTTTACTTTGGGCACGCTTTTCATCCCAAATTCCAAATGCTGCTCCCTACCCTAGTGAAGTTGAAGTGACTCTACATATATGATGAACAGAGAGTAGCAGTAGTGTAAAAAGAGGGGTTGGCGGGTGGTGGGACACAATGCAGATAGTCCGGGTAGCCAATGTGCGGGAGCACTGGTTGGTCGGCCCAATTGAGGTAGTATGTACATGAATGTATAGTTAAAGTGACTCTACATATATGATAAACAGAGAGGAGCAGCAGCGTAAAAAGAGGCGTTGGTGGGGGGACACAATGCAGATAGTCCAGGTAACCATTGGTTACCTGTTCAGGAGTTTTATGGCTTGGGGGTAGAAGCTGTTGAGAAGCCTTTTTGTCCTCGACTTGGCACTCCGGTACCGCTTGCCATGCGGTAGTAGAGAGAACAGTCTGACTGGGGTCTTTGACCATTTTTAGGGCCTTCCTCCGACGACCACCTGGATTCCCACGAAGAAAGAGGTTTAAAAATAAATAAATAGAAAAGACGATACACTTTGACCTTTTCAACCCCTGACCTCTCGTCGTGTCTTCCAGGAAGCTTTGGGGGCATCCGCCTCTACATGACGGAGCTGATCGACATTACCCAGAAGGCCTTGCAGTCCCAGTCGTGGAAGATGAAGGCCCAGGGCGCGGCTGCCATGGCGTCCATCGCTAAGCAACAGACGGGTTCTCTGGTCGCCCCTCACCTGGGTATGGTGTTGTCCGCTCTACTGCAGGGACTGGTTGGACGCACCTGGACTGGAAAGGTGTGTGTGTGTGTGTGTGTGTGTGTGTGTGTGTGAGATAAAGTGGTCGGTAGAAGGGGGGGAGGTGCTTATAAGAGATGAGGTTGTAATTAACTTGACCAACTTGTGTTTAGTACAGCTGTCTTCTCACACCAGTTTGTTTGTGTCTAGTGTTTAGTACAGATGTCTTCTCACACCAGTTGTTTGTGTCTAGTGTTTAGTACAGATGTCTTCTCACACCAGTTGTTTGTGTCCAGTACAGATGTCTTCTCACACCAGTTTGTTTGCGTCTAGTGTTTAGTACAGATGTCTTCTCACACCAGTTGTTTGTGTTTAGTACAGATGTCTTCTCACACCAGTTTGTTTGTGTCTAGTGTTTAGTACAGATGTCTTCTCACACCAGTTGTTTGTGTTTAGTACAGATGTCTTCTCACACCAGTTTGTTTGTGTCTAGTGTTTAGTACAGATGTCTTCTCACACCAGTTTGTTTGTGTCTAGTGTTTAGTACAGATGTCTTCTCACACCAGTTTGTTTGTGTCTAGTGTTTAGTACAGATGTCTTCTCACACCAGTTGTTTGTGTTTAGTACAGATGTCTTCTCACACCAGTTTGTTTGTGTCTAGTGTTTAGTACAGATGTCTTCTCACACCAGTTGTTTGTGTTTAGTACAGATGTCTTCTCACACCAGTTTGTTTGTGTCTAGTGTTTAGTACAGATGTCTTCTCACACCAGTTTGTTTGTGTCTAGTGTTTAGTACAGCTGTCTTCTCACACCAGTTTGTTTGTGTCTAGTGTTTAGTACAGATGTCTTCTCACACCAGTTTGTTTGTGTCTAGTGTTTAGTACAGATGTCTTCTCACACCAGTTGTTTGTGTTTAGTACAGATGTCTTCTCACACCAGTTTGTTTGTGTCTAGTGTTTAGTACAGATGTCTTCTCACACCAGTTGTTTGTGTTTAGTACAGATGTCTTCTCACACCAGTTTGTTTGTGTCTAGTGTTTAGTACAGATGTCTTCTCACACCAGTTTGTTTGTGTCTAGTGTTTAGTACAGATGTCTTCTCACACCAGTTTGTTTGTGTCTAGTGTTTAGTACAGATGTCTTCTCACACCAGTTGTTTGTGTCTAGTACAGATGTCTTCTCACACCAGTTTGTTTGTGTCTAGTACAGATGTCTTCTCACACCAGTTTGTTTGTGTCTAGTGTTTAGTACAGATGTCTTCTCACACCAGTTGTTTGTGTCTAGTGTTTAGTACAGATGTCTTCTCACACCAGTTGTTTGTGTTTAGTACAGATGTCTTCTCACACCAGTTTGTTTGTGTCTAGTACAGATGTCTTCTCACACCAGTTGTTTGTGTCTAGTGTTTAGTACAGATGTCTTCTCACACCAGTTGTTTGTTTGTCCGCAGGAGGAGCTGTTGAACGCCATCGGCTCTGTTGTGTCTAAGTGCAGGTATGGTTTCTCCTCTCCTTCTGACACTAGGAGCAGTCTGTCTCTTGTCCCTGTGATGAGGGTGTTGGTGATAATGAGGATGTTGGTGATAATGAGGATGTTGGTGATAATGAGGATGTTGGTGAAAATGAGGGGGAAGATGTTGGTGATGAGGAGGAGGATGGTGATAATGAGGAGGAGGATGGTGATAATGAGGAGGAGGATGGTGATAATGAGGAGGAGGATGGTGATAATGAGGGGGAGGATGGTGATAATGAGGGGGAGGATGGTGATAATGAGGAGGAGGATGGTGATAATGAGGAGGAGGATGGTGATAATGAGGAGGAGGATGGTGATAATGAGGAGGAGGATGGTGATAATGAGGAGGAGGATGGTGATAATGAGGAGGAGGATGGTGATAATGAGGGGGATGATGTTGGTGTTAATGAGGGGGATGATGTTGGTGTTAATGAGGGGGATGATGTTGGTGTTAATGAGGGGGATGATGTTGGTGTTAATGAGGGGGATGATGTTGGTGTTAATGAGGGGGATGATGTTGGTGTTAATGAGGGGGATGATGTTGGTGTTAATGAGGGGGATGATGTTGGTGTTAATGAGGGGGATGATGTTGGTGTTAATGAGGGGGATGATGTTGAGAATGAGGGGGATGATGTTGGTGTTAATGAGGGGGATGATGTTGGTGTTAATGAGGGGGATGATGTTGGTGTTAATGAGGGGGATGATGTTGGTGTTAATGAGGGGGATGATGTTGGTGTTAATGAGGGGGATGATGTTGTTGAGAATGAAGGGGATGATGTTGGTGAGAATGAGGGGGATGATGTTGGTGATGATAATGATGATGTTGTGTGTTAGTGGTGAACTCCAGAAGTCCTCCCCGGGCCAGCCCAGTGTACCAGAGGTGATAGATCTGGTGTTGAAGGAGTGTCGTAAAGACAACCTGGTCTACAAGATGGCTGCCCTGGGCTGTGCTGCTGACGTCCTGCAGGCCACAGAGGAAGACCGCTTCAGTGACATGGCAGACATACTCATACCACTCATTAAGAAGGTGAGCGAGAGACGGACGGACAGAGTTTCTGTATTTCTCCTTTATGACATCAGCGTTCTATCGATTGGTCCAAAATGTGTGATGTCGAATCCTGTGTTACAGAACTCTGCCGCAACTTCGAGGTTGAGACATGACAGTGATGACGATCGGGATGAGAAGGAGAAGGAGCTGCAGACTGAAGCTCTACTCTGTGCCTTCCAGACGCTGGGCAAGACCTGGCCCAACAACACACAAACCCAGGGTAAGGTTCTGACTGGCCCAACGACGGCACAAACCCAGGGTGAGGTTCTGACTGGCCCAACAACACACAAACCCAGGGTAAGGTTCTGACTGGCCCAACGACGGCACAAACCCAGGGTAAGGTTCTGACTGGCCCAACAACACACAAACCCAGGGTAAGGTTCTGACTGGCCCAAACCCAGGGTAAGGTTCTGACTGGCCCAAACCCAGGGTAAGGTTCTGACTGGCCCAAACCCAGGGTAAGGTTCTGACTGGCCCAAACCCAGGGTAAGGTTCTGACTGGCCCAAACCCAGGGTAAGGTTCTGACTGGCCCAAACCCAGGGTAAGGTTCTGACTGGCCCAATGACCGCACAAACCCAGGGTAAGGTTCTGACTGGCCCAAACCCAGGGTAAGGTTCTGACTGGCCCAACGACGGCACAAACCCAGGGTAAGGTTCTGACTGGCCCATCGACCGCACAAACCCAGGGTGAGATTTGTAAATGTTTTGGTCTAATGTCAATAGAAGCCAAAACAATAAGGTGATTATATGAGAAGTGATTGTATTGCAGTACTGTGTGTTTAATGCTGTTTGTCTCCCATGTTCCCAGAGCGTTTCCAGTTGGACCTGTGCTGTCTAATGTGTGAGAGGTTGAAACTCAGTACATGGAGGGTCCAGGTGGGGGTGCTACAGTCTATGAAGACATACTTCCAGAGGTAAGGACACAAACACACAGTCTATGAAGGTTGTGGAGGGTCTCTCTACGGGAACAGGGTTGGAGTTTAAACCTACAGGAGGGTCTCTCTCCAGGAACAGGGTTGGAGTTTAAACCTACAGGAGGGGTTCTCTACAGGAGGGTTTCTCTACAGGAACAGGGTTGGAGTTTAAACCTACAGGAGGGGTTTCTCTACAGGAGGGGTTCTCTCCAGGAACAGGGTTGGAGTTTAAACCTACAGGAGGGTCTCTCTCCAGGAACAGGGTTGGAGTTTAAACCTACAGGAGGGGTTCTCTACAGGAGGGTTTCTCTACAGGAACAGGGTTGGAGAGCCCTGTTCTACGCCTATCTAGATCTGAAAGACTTAAAACATGTGTCTAGCCTATCGGAGGGCGAGGTGGAGCTGCTTCCTCTAGCCTATCGGAGGGCGAGGTGGAGCTGCTTCCTCTAGCCTATCGGAGGGCGAGGTGGAGCTGCTTCCTCTAGCCTATCGGAGGGCGAGGTGGAGCTGCTTCCTCTAGCCTATCAGGGGGGCGAGGTGGAGCTGCTTCCTCTAGCCTATCGGAGGTGGAGCTGCTTCCTCTAGCCTATCGGAGGGCGAGGTGGAGCTGCTTCCTCTAGCCTATCGGAGGTGGAGCTGCTTCCTCTAGCCTATCGGAGGTGGAGCTGCTTCCTCTAGCCTATCGGAGGTGGAGCTGCTTCCTCTAGCCTATCGGAGGTGGAGCTGCTTCCTCTAGCCTATCGGAGGTGGAGCTGCTTCCTCTAGCCTATCGGAGGTGGAGCTGCTTCCTCTAGCCTATCGGAGGTGGAGCTGCTTCCTCTAGCCTATCGGAGGTGGAGCTGCTTCCTCTAGCCTATCGGAGGTGGAGCTGCTTCCTCTAGCCTATCGGAGGTGGAGCTGCTTCCTCTAGCCTATCGGAGGTGGAGCTGCTTCCTCTAGCCTATCGGAGGTGGAGCTGCTTCCTCTAGCCTATCGGAGGTGGAGCTGCTTCCTCTAGCCTATCGGAGGTGGAGCTGCTTCCTCTAGCCTATCGGAGGGCGAGGTGGAGCTGCTGCCATGCCTATCCTCTCCTGTCCTTTCCTTTCTGACTCCCATCTGACTGGTACATGTTGGTCTCCATCTGATTTGATAAAGATTTTATCCTGTTGTTCCTTCCTGTGTAGGTTGCTACTGTTGGAGAAAGAGAAAGACAACCAGAACTTCACAGCCTTGTCCCTTATTCTCACAGAGACATGCAGCGCTCTCACACACCCACTAGGTAAGACCTGTACACTACTCACACCCCCACTGGGGAAGACCTGAACACTGCTCTCACACACCCACTAGGGAAGACCTGAACACTGCTCACACACACCCCACTAGGGAAGACCTGTACACTGCTCACACACCCCCCACTAGGGAAGACCTGAACACTGCTCTCACACCCACTAGGGAAGACCTGTACACTGCTCTCACACACCCACTAGGGAAGACCTGTACACTGCTAACACACCCCCACTAGGGAAGACTTGTACACTGCTCACACACCCACTAGGGAAGACCTGTACACTGCTAACACACCCCCACTAGGGAAGACCTGTACACTGCTCACACACACCCACTAGGGAAGACCTGTACACTGCTCACACACCCACTAGGGAAGACCTCCAAACTGCTCTCACACACCCACTAGGGAAGACCTCCACACTGCTCTCACACACCCCCACTAGGGAAGACCTCCACACTGCTCTCACACACCCCCACTAGGGAAGACCTCCACACTGCTCTCACACACCCCCACTAGGGAAGACCTCCACACTGCTCTCACACACCCCCACTAGGGAAGACCTCCACACTGCTCTCACACACCCACTAGGGAAGACCTCCACACTGCTCTCACACACCCACTAGGGAAGCATTTGAGTAAATCATGATTTTTAATCCGGGTGTGGGGAAACTGTGATCCTAGATGTTTCTTATCAGAGAGATTCACAATGTTTTTTTTTATTTAAATTGTTTCCTCCTGTAGAGAACAAGAGTTACTCCTCTGTGAGGACCGAAGCGTTGTCTGTTGTGGAACTACTGGTGAAGAGGACAGGAGGTGAGTCTAAGTTCAGTCTGTTTCCAGGGCGATATGACTAGTCCCACTTCTCTCAACTCTTCTAAAAGGGGGGGGGGGTCTTTAACCCAGGAAGTGAAAGCACCAGTGTGACCTTCCGTGCCTAGAATATAGGACTGTGTTTGAGGTGAATTTTGAAGCACACGATGTCTAGGAGGTTATTTTACTGAAACCTGAGCCAACATTTGAGAACAAAATATATTCATGAGCACTGCGTCATCTTCTGTTTTGAAAACTATTCATCTCCTAAACTCTGAAGGGGATTCATTTTCTCCCTGAGGGGGGACAGAGTGTGTGTGTCCCCGAGGGGGACAGTGTGTCCCCTCCTGGACCCTGAGGGGGGACAGATAGTGTGTCTCCCTGAGGGGGGACGGATCGAGTCCCCTCCTAGAGCCTGAAGGGGGGACGGATCGAGTCCCCTCCTGGACCCTGAAGGAGACTGTGTGTGTGTGTCGTTCCAGAGAGCGGTCAGTGGGAGTGTGTCTCCGGAAAGAGTCGCGAACAGCTGCAGCGTTCACTGTCCACCCTGCAGACAGACAGCAGACCTGACCTACGAGACAAGGCCCAGGAACTACGGAGGACCATCCAGAGTCAACCCTGAACACACACCCCCCCTAGTCAACCCTGAACACACACACCCCCTAGTCAACCCTGAACACACACACCCCCTAGTCAACCCTGAACACACACCCCCTAGTCAACCCTGAACACACACCCCCCCTAGTCAACCCTGAACACACACACCCCCCTAGTCAACCCTGAACACACACACCCCCCTAGTCAACCCTGAACACACACCCCCCTAGTCAACCCTGAACACACACACCTACCTAGTCAACCCTGAACACACACACCTACCTAGTCAACCCTGAACACACACACCCCCTAGTCAACCCTGAACACCCCCCCCTAGTCAACCCTGAACACACACACCCCCTAGTCAACCCTGAACACACACACCCCCCTAGTCAACCCTGAACACACACACCCCCTAGTCAACCCTGAACACACACACCCCCCTAGTCAACCCTGAACACACACCTACCTAGTCAACCCTGAACACACACACCCCCCTAGTCAACCCTGAACACACACACCCCCCTAGTCAACCCTGAACACACACACACACCCCCTAGTCAACCCTGAACACACACACACACCTACCTAGTCAACCCTGAACACACACACACACCTAGTCAACCCTGAACACACCCCCTGATCTCTGTGGACAGGCGTGATGATTATTATGTGTGTTGTGTCAATGGGTGGACGGCTGGCTGGGTCATTTATAAATGTTAAACGCCATATCAACTCACTATGTAAACAAACAGCACCCTATTCCCTATATAGTGCCCTACTGTTGACCAGATCCCATAGGATTCTATGCTCTGAAGTGGTACACTTTTGCAGTCCAGGGATCAACTCGATTCAACCGCGGGACAACCATTCCTTTGTTTTGTTGAGCAGACGGATCACAATGATTATAATTGACTAAAAACATCCATTTTAAAATCTTGTTTGGATTTGTAAAGGATCACATGGAGACTTTGGAATAGATTTCCCAAACTAAAATCAGTTAGAGATGGTGTTTGTTTTAGTCTTAACGTACTTAATTTAAAAAAAAACAAGTCCTGGTCAGTTTGGGAATCTGGTGCCGTTAGGTTCTGTGTAACAGCTAGGAAACGGCTCCCTTCTTTCTCTCCGACAGCAGCCAGAACAGTACACCCCTACTGATGAACTACAATGGTACGTCCCACATGGTGCCCTGATCCTCTAAACACTACTAGTGGGGAATAAAGGTTGCCATTTGGGACGATACTGCAACTTTATTTAACACATTGGTTGTCAACTCCCTGGTCCTGCAGAGCTACTGGGTTTTTGGAGGCTGTTGTTCCAGCCAAACAGCTCATTCCACAGAGGGCTGAGTGTCTTCCCTTCTCCCTCGTACTTGATTTGATGAATTTAAAGGTCACTAATTAGTAAGGAACTCTCCTCACCTGGTTGTCTAAATCTTTAGTAAGGAACTCCCCTCACCTGGTTGTCTTTAGTAAGGAACTCTCCTCACCTGGTTGTCCTGGTCTTTAGTAAGGAACTCTCCTCGCCTGGTTGTCCAGGTCTTTAGTAAGGAACTCTCCTGGTCTTTAATTGAAAGGGGAAAACCCTGTGGACACGGAATGAGATGAACACCCCTGATCTTCAAGGTGAGCAGGCTTTTGTTCCAGCCCAACGCTTATCACGGTTTGGACTGAAATAGGTGCCGGAGCTCCACAATACTGTTGAGAAACCAGTGCTCAGTTCTGGTGAACTCCTGCACTGGTTTTGATGTTAACTAGTGCTGGGTTGGACCCAAAGCCTGCACCTACATCTGGAGCTCTTCAGAACTAGAGTTGGTGACCAGTGATGTTTCTCCGTCTGAACTAGGTAGTTACTTCTTTCCCCCAGTTTGCATGTGTAAAAAAATATATATATTTTCAGCCATGTTGATTAAAAACCCAACAATGAACAGCGGGGGTCGGGTTTGGTGTGAGAGGGAGGCATGTAATTCTTGTGAATTTGTCTCCAAAATAAATAAATAAACTACCCTTGAGCTTTGAAGACGTCATTATTTGGGTTTTAAACTACGCCAGACTGTGTTTGTGAAAGGGGTCTTTAATTTTAAGCAACAAAACATTAAAATACATGGTGTAGAACAGTATATTTCAGACACACAAACATCTGTATACAAGGACAGAAGACTTGCTATATGCAGGTTTCATGTTAAGCCAGACGGCTAGTGGAACGGACAATTAAATAATCGTAGAAAGGCTTTTAGTGAAGACCCATCAGTGAGCCTCTCTAGCTGGCGATTCTTTTTTGTGCCTGCGGCCGATGAGACGGGCCTTTTCGCGGCCCCTTGTTCTGGTCTGGTTGGGCCTGGGTGGTACGGGACACGGCAGACACCCCGTCTACAAACTTGGTCTTGAACAGAACGTTGGCGTTGGTGAACATGCCGTCCTTCAGAGAGACCACCACAAACTACAGAGAGGAGAAAACAGCTTTAGAGAGACACAAAGATTTGGAAACAAAGATTTATGAAATGGAGACTAAATGGGTTCTGTTAACAAGTTTTATTTTACCACAACGGACTAGAAACAGTGGGTTAACTGCCTTGTTTCAGGGGCAGAACGACAGGTGTTTACCTTGTCAGCTCGGGGATCCGATCTTGCAACCTTTACGGTTATTAGTCCGACGCTCTAACCTCTGGGCTACCCTTCCACCTCTACACTCTAACCACTAGGCTACCCTGCCCCCCCCAGTGTGTCCTACCTCCTCTACACTCTAACCTCTGGGCTACCCTGCCTCCTACACTCAAACCACTAGACTACCCTGCCGCCTCTACACTCTAACCACTAGGCTACCCTACCTCCTCTTCACTAACCACTAGGCTACCCTACCTCCTCTACACTAACCACTAGGCTACCTGCCTCCTCTACACTCTAACCACTAGGCTACCCTGCCGCCTCTACACTCTAACCACTAGGCTACCCTACCTCCTCTACACTCTAACCACTAGGCTACCCTACCTCCTCTTCACTAACCACTAGGCTACCCTACCTCCTCTACACTCTAACCACTAGTCTACCCTACCTCCTCTTCACTAACCACTAGGCTACCCTGCCTCCTCTACACTCTAACCACTAGTCTACCCTGCCCCCCCAGTGTGTGTAGGACTGGTGTGTTACCTGGGAGTGTGTGAAATGTGTCCTCAACATCTGTCCTATGTTCTGTGTGTGTGAGAGGTCCAGGGCAGCATCCACTTCGTCCAAGATGTAGATGGGAGCAGGTTTAAACAGCAACATGGCCAGGATCAGAGACAAGGCTACCAGAGACCTGGAACACAGGTTTAAACAGCAACATGACAAGGCTACCAGAGACCTGGAACACAGGTTTAAACAGCAACATGGCCAGGATCAGAGACAAGGCTACCAGAGACCTGGAACACAGGTTTAAACAGGAGCATGGCCAGGATCAGAGACAAGGCTACCAGAGACCTGGAACACAGGTTTAAACAGCAACATGGCCAGGATCAGAGACAAGGCTACCAGAGACCTGGAACACAGGTTTAAACAGCAACATGGACAGGATCAGAGACAAGGCTACCAGAGACCTGGAACACAGGTTTAAACAGCAACATGGACAGGATCAGAGACAAGGCTACCAGAGACCTGGAACACAGGTTTAAACAGCAACATGGCAAGGATCAGAGACAAGGCTACCAGAGACCTGGAACACAGTTGCAGTGCATTCAGACCCTTGACCTATTCCACATTTTGTTACGTTACAGCCTGACCCTATAATGGATTATATTGTGTGTTTTTACCTCAACTCAATAACCCGTGAAAATGTATTTAAATTAGAAAATACCACATTCTCATAAGTCAGACCCTTTACTTTGAAGCACCTTTGACAGCGATTACAGCCTCCAGTCTTCTTGGGCATGACGCTACAAACTTGGCACACCTGTATTTGGGGAGTTTCTCCCTTCTCTGCAGATCCTCTCAAGCTCTGTCAGGTTGGATGGGGAGCGTCGCTTTCAGGTCTCTCCAGAGTTGTTCGATCGGGTTCAAGTCCGGCCTCTGGCTGGGCCACTCAAGGACATTCAGAGACTTGTCCCGAAGCCACTCCTGCGTTGTCTTGGCTCTGTGCTTAGGGTCTTTGACCTGTTGGAAGGTGAACCTTCACCCCAGTCTGAGGTCCTGAGTGCTCTGTAGCAGGTTTACATCAAGGATCTCTGTACTTTTCTCTATTCTACACCGTACACTAGTCTCCCAGTCCCTGAAAAACATCCCCACAGCATGATGCTGCCACCACCACCATGCTTCACCGTAGGGATGGAGCCATGTTTCCTCCAGACGTGATGCTTGGCCTTCAGGCCAAAGAGTTCAATCTTGGTTTCACCAGAGAATCTTGTTTCTCATGGTCTGAGAGTCTTCATGTGCCTTTTACTGAGGAGTGGCTTCCGTCTGGCCACTCTACCATAAAGGCCTGATTGGTGGAGTGCTGCAGAGATGGTTGTCCTTCTGGAAGGTTCTCCCATCTCCACAGAGGAGCTCTAGAGCTCTGTCTGAGTCTCCATCAGGTTCTTGGTCACCTCCCTGACCGAGGCCCTTCTCCCCCGATTGGTCAGTTTGGCCGTGCAGCCAGGAAGAGTCTTGGTGGTTCCAAACGTCTTCCATTTCAAAATGGAGGCCACTGTGTTTTTAAATAATCTTTTAGATTTGTTTTTTCTTTCTTCCTTTTTATGAAGTGAAACGGCCGTGTCTATCCATCTTTGCAAACTGTATCGTTCACAAATTACTGTCTTTACCATTCCCCAGATCTGTGCCTCGACACAATCCTGTCTCGGAGCTCTACGGATAATTCCTTCGACCTCATGGCTTGGTTTTTGCTCTGACATGCACCGACAGGTGTGGGACCTTATATATAGACAGGTGTGTGCCTTTCCAATCAAGTTGTAGAAACATCTCAAGGGGTCAATGGAAACGGGATGCACCTCAGCTCCATTTCAAGTCTCACAGCAAAGAGTCTGAATACTGATGTCAATAGGATAATTCAGATTTCTTTTCTGTATTAAAAAAAAAAAAAAAAAAAAACTTTTCGCTTTGTCACATTATGTAGTGTGTGTAGATGGATGAGAATGTTAGTTTTTTTTAAATCAAACTATAACGTGGGAAAATACACACAGTTTCACGTGAGTTCGGCCAAAGAGGACCATTCTGTTCACCTGAGTCCACTTCAATAGAATCAGAGCTAGTGTTACTGATCGCTAGCCAATCAAAAGAGCCGTCTTAATCCATCATCTGACCGCGTGCACACAGGCAGTACAATTCTGATATTTTTCACACCGATTGGTGTTTTGTCCAAATCATATCAGATTCCCCCCCCCCCCAGAGCTGATCTGGGTAAACGACCATTGTGTTTGCAGAGGTTAGTAAACTGGAAATTAGTAGCACAAGTCTAACATCTAATGTATGTATCAATAACCAATCAGTTAATGATTAAATTGATCTCCCCGTACCTCTGTCCTCCGCTGAGTTCAGTGAGGTTCTCCTTCCACGTGTTTCCCAGAGCCACCTTGAACTCCAGGCCCTCTAAGGCCCCGCAGCCCTCAGGAGGGGCCAGGCGGGCGTCAGCCCCCGGCAGCAGGGTGGAGAAGATACTGCCAAAGTCCTTATTCACCTGGAGACACACATTTTTTAGAGAGGAGACCGAGACAGGAGACCGAGAGAAGACGGAGACAGAGACAGGGGACCGAGAGGAGACGGAGACAGAGACAGGAGACAGAAAAGTTTGATGAGTCAATTTGCCAGAGACCTGAAGACTTCGCTCCTGTTAGTGTCTAGACTTTGTCTCAGAGGACTAACACAGTCTGGTGATGATATAATGTCTGTTTCAGAGGACTAACACAGTCTGGTGATATAATGTCTGTCTCAGAGGACTAACACAGTCTGGTGATGATATAATGTCTTTGTCTCAGAGGACTAACACAGTCTGGTGATGATATAATGTCTGTCTCAGAGGACTAACACAGTCTGGTGATGATATAATGTCTGTCTCAGAGGACTAACACAGTCTGGTGATGATATAATGTCTGTCTCAGAGGACTAACACAGTCTGGTGATGATATAATGTCTGTCTCAGAGGACTAACACACAGTCTGGTGATGATATAATGTCTTTGTCTCAGAGGACTAACACAGTCTGGTGATGATATAATGTCTGTCTCAGAGGACTAACACAGTCTGGTGATGATATAATGTCTGTCTCAGAGGACTAACACAGTCTGGTGATGATATAATGTCTTTGTCTCAGAAGACTGTGTTAGTCTGGTGATGATATAATGTCTGTCTCAGAGGACTAACACAGTCTGGTGATGATATAATGTCTGTCTCAGAGGACTAACACAGTCTGGTGATGATATAATGTCTTTGTCTCAGAAGACTGTGTTAGTCTGGTGATGATATAATGTCTGTCTCAGAGGACTAACACAGTCTGGTGATGATATAATGTCTGTCTCAGAGGACTAACACAGTCTGGTGATGATATAATGTCTTTGTCTCAGAGGACTAACACAGTCTGGTGATGATATAATGTCTGTCTCAGAGGACTAACACAGTCTGGTGATGATATAATGTCTGTCTCAGAGGACTAACACAGTCTGGTGATGATATAATGTCTGTCTCAGAGGACTAACACAGTCTGGTGATGATATAATGTCTGTCTCAGAGGACTAACACAGTCTGGTGATGATATAATGTCTGTCTCAGAGGACTAACACAGTCTGGTGATGATATAATGTCTGTCTCAGAGGACTAACACAGTCTGGTGATGATATAATGTCTTTGTCTCAGAGGACTAACACAGTCTGGTGATGATATAATGTCTGTCTCAGAGGACTAACACAGTCTGGTGATGATATAGTGTCTGTCTCAGAGGACTAACACAGTCTGGTGATGATATAATGTCTGTCTCAGAGGACTAACACAGTCTGGTGATGATATAATGTCTGTCTCAGAGGACTAACACAGTCTGGTGATGATATAATGTCTTTGTCTCAGAGGACTAACACAGTCTGGTGATGATATAATGTCTTTGTCTCAGAGGACTAACACAGTCTGGTGATGATATAATGTCTTTGTCTCAGAGGACTAACACAGTCTGGTGATGATATAATGTCTGTCTCAGAGGACTAACACAGTCTGGTGATGATATAATGTCTGTCTCAGAGGACTAACACAGTCTGGTGATGATATAATGTCTGTCTCAGAGGACTAACACAGTCTGGTGATGATATAATGTCTGTCTCAGAGGACTAACACAGTCTGGTGATGATATAATGTCTGTCTCAGAGGACTAACACAGTCTGGTGATGATATAATGTCTGTCTCAGAGGACTAACACAGTCTGGTGATGATATAATGTCTTTGTCTCAGAGGACTAACACAGTCTGGTGATGATATAATGTCTGTCTCAGAGGACTAACACAGTCTGGTGATGATATAATGTCTGTCTCAGAGGACTAACACAGTCTGGTGATGATATAATGTCTGTCTCAGAGGACTAACACAGTCTGGTGATGATATAATGTCTGTCTCAGAGGACTAACACAGTCTGGTGATGATATAATGTCTGTCTCAGAGGACTAACACAGTCTGGTGATGATATAATGTCTGTCTCAGAGGACTAACACAGTCTGGCGATGATATAATGTCTGTCTCAGAGGACTAACACAGTCTGGTGACGATATAATGTCTGTCTCAGAGGACTAACACAGTCTGGTGATGATATAATGTCTGTCTCAGAGGACTAACACAGTCTGGTGATGATATAATGTCTGTCTCAGAGGACTAACACAGTCTGGTGATGATATAATGTCTGTCTCAGAGGACTAACACAGTCTGGTGATGATATAATGTCTGTCTCAGAGGACGAACACAGTCTGGTGATGATATAATGTCTGTCTCAGAGGACGAACACAGTCTGGTGATGATATAATGTCTGTCTCAGAGGACTAACACAGTCTGGTGATGATATAATGTCTTTGTCTCAGAGGACTAACACAGTCTGGTGATGATATAATGTCTGTCTCAGAGGACTAACACAGTCTGGTGATGATATAATGTCTTTGTCTCAGAGGACTAACACAGTCTGGTGATGATATAATGTCTGGTGATGATATAATGTCTGTCTCAGAGGACTAACACAGTCTGGTGATGATATAATGTCTCTGTCTCAGAGGCCTAACACAGTCTGGTGATGATATAATGTCTGTCTCAGAGGACTAACACAGTCTGGTGATGATATGTCTGTCTCAGAGGACTAACACAGTCTGGTGATGATATAATGTCTGTCTCAGAGGACTAACACAGTCTGGTGATGATATAATGTCTCTGTCTCAGAGGCCTAACACAGTCTGGTGATGATATAATGTCTGTCTCAGAGGACTAACACAGTCTGGTGATGATATGTCTGTCTCAGAGGACTAACACAGTCTGGTGATGATATAATGTCTGTCTCAGAGGACTAACACAGTCTGGTGATGATATAATGTCTGTCTCAGAGGACTAACACAGTCTGGTGATGATATAATGTCTGTCTCAGAGGACTAACACAGTCTGGTGATGATATAATGTCTTTGTCTCAGAGGACTAACACAGTCTGGTGATGATATAATGTCTTTGTCTCAGAGGACTAACACAGTCTGGTGATGATATAATGTCTGTCTCAGAGGACTAACACAGTCTGGTGATGATATAATGTCTTTGTCTCAGAGGACTAACACAGTCTGGTGATGATATAATGTCTGTCTCAGAGGACTAACACAGTCTGGTGATGATATAATGTCTGTCTCAGAGGACGAACACAGTCTGGTGATGATATAATGTCTGTCTCAGAGGACTAACACAGTCTGGTGATGATATAATGTCTCAGAGGACTAACACAGTCTGGTGATGATATACTGTCTGTCTCAGAGGACGAACACAGTCTGGTGATGATATAATGTCTCAGAGGACTAACACAGTCTGGTGATGATATAATGTCTGTCTCAGAGGACTAACACAGTCTGGTGATGATATAATGTCTGTCTCAGAGGACTAACACAGTCTGGTGATGATATAATGTCTCTGTCTCAGAGGACTAACACAGTCTGGTGATGATATAATGTCTGTCTCAGAGGACTAACACAGTCTGGTGATGATATAATGTCTGTCTCAGAGGACTAACACAGTCTGGTGATGATATAATGTCTGTCTCAGAGGACTAACACAGTCTGGTGACGATATAATGTCTCTGTCTCAGAGGACTAACACAGTCTGGTGATGATATAATGTCTGTCTCAGAGGACTAACACAGTCTGGTGATGATATAATGTCTCTGTCTCAGAGGACTAACACAGTCTGGTGATGATATAATGTCTGTCTCAGAGGACTAACACAGTCTGGTGATGATATAATGTCTGTCTCAGAGGACTAACACAGTCTGGTGATGATATAATGTCTGTCTCAGAGGACTAACACAGTCTGGTGATGATATAATGTCTGTCTCAGAGGACTAACACAGTCTGGTGATGATATAATGTCTGTCTCAGAGGACTAACACAGTCTGGTGATGATATAATGTCTTTGTCTCAGAGGACTAACACAGTCTGGTGATGATATAATGTCTGTCTCAGAGGACTAACACAGTCTGGTGATGATATAATGTCTGTCTCAGAGGACTAACACAGTCTGGTGATGATATAATGTCTTTGTCTCAGAGGACTAACACAGTCTGGTGATGATATAATGTCTGTCTCAGAGGACTAACACAGTCTGGTGATGATATAATGTCTCTCAGAGGACTAACACAGTCTGGTGATGATATAATGTCTGTCTCAGAGGACGAACACAGTCTGGTGATGATATAGTGTCTGTCTCAGAGGACGAACACAGTCTGGTGATGATATAATGTCTGTCTCAGAGGACGAACACAGTCTGGTGTCTTTTTAACACAACTTGTTTTCACATCAAAATGGTCCTGTATCATTAAGACATTTATCAAACACAGAGACAGACCTTCTGCCAGACAGACAGACCTTCTGCCAGACAGACAGACACAGACAGACCTTCTGCCAGACAGACAGACAGACAGACATTCTGCCAGGCAGACAGACACAGACAGACCTTCTGCCAGGCGATGTTGAGGGCCTCTTTCTTCTTCTGGTCCAGCTCCTCGATGGTCTGGAGGATCTTAGACTTGTCATTCTCTACGATCCTCTTCTTCTTCATCAGGTCATTATACTGATGGAAGTTAGGGTAAAAACAGGGTCAAGGGTCACGTTCTCAACTCTCCTCCAATCATATCAAAAGGGTGCTCCCATTACCTATTGACATCTGCCAGAACCTCAAAGGGCCCAAGAGGGGATCCAAATAGATTTGATACAAGGTCCAAAGGAAACACACACACCTCCCCAAACTCACCCTCTCCTCACCCTCTCCTCAACATGTGAAACACACACCTCCCCAAACTCACCCTCTCCTCACCCTCTCCTCAACATGTGAAACACACACCTCCCCAAACTCACCCTCTCCTCACCCTCTCCTCAACATGTGAAACACACACCTCCCCAAACTCACCTTCTCCTCACCCTCTCCTCAACATGTGAAACACACACCTCCCCAAACTCACCCTCTCCTCGGCCTGACTCAACATGTGAAACACACACACACACACCTCCCCAAACTCACCCTCTCCTCGGCCTGACTCAACATGTGAAACACACACACACACACCTCCCCAAACTCACCCTCTCCTCAACATGTGAAACACACACCTCCCCAAACTCACCCTCTCCTCAACATGTGAAACACACACACCTCCCCAAACTCACCCTCTCCTCACCCTCTCCTCAACATGTGAAACACACACACCTCCCCAAACTCACCCTCTCCTCACCCTCTCCTCACCCTCTCCTCAACATGTGAAACACACCCCTCCCCAAACTCACCCTCTCCTCACCCTCTCCTCAACATGTGAAACACACACCTCCCCAAACTCACCCTCTCCTCACCCTCTCCTCAACATGTGAAACACACACCTCCCCAAACTCACCCTCTCCTCACCCTCTCCTCAACATGTGAAACACACACCTCCCCAAACTCACCCTCTCCTCGGCCTGACTCAACATGTGAAACACACACACCTCCCCAAACTCACCCTCTCCTCGGCCTGACTCAACATGTTCATGGCTCTCTTGTTGACAGATCTCTCCAGTCGTGTCTTGGCCTCCTCCAGCTTCCTCAGCCTCTGGCCCGCCTCTTTAGGGTTGTTGACCTTGAAGTCGTATCCTGAGTTGGGCTGGCCGAACAGGCCTCTCTCCTGACTGATCCACTCGTGTTCCTCTAACATACGAGACACCTGGAGAGAGGGATGGAGAGATGGATAGATGGACAGAGAGAGGGATGGATAGAGAGAGGGATGGATAGAGAGAGGGATGGATAGAGAGAGGGATGGATAGAGGACAGGGAGAGAGATGGATAGAGAGAGGGATGGATAGAGAGAGGGATGGATAGAGAGAGGGATGGATAGAGGACAGGGAGAGAGATGGATAGAGAGAGGGATGGATAGAGAGAGGGATGATAGAGAGAGGGATGGATAGAGAGAGGGATGGATAGAGAGAGGGATGGATAGAGAGGGATGGATAGAGAGAGGGATGGATAGAGGACAGGGAGAGATGGATAGAGAGAGGGATGGATAGAGGACAGGGAGAGATGGATAGAGAGAGGGATGGATAGAGGACAGGGAGAGATGGATAGAGAGAGGGATGGATAGAGGACAGGGAGAGAGATGGATAGAGAGAGGGATGGATAGAGGACAGGGAGAGATGAGAGAGAGGGATGGATAGAGGACAGAGAGAGATGAGAGAGAGGGATGGATAGAGGACAGAGAGAGATGAGAGAGGGATGGATAGAGGACGGAGAGAGATGGATGGATAGAGGACAGGGAGAGAGAGGGATGGATAGAGGACAGGGAGAGAGGGGGATGGATAGAGGACAGGGAGAGAGAGGGATGGATAGGGGAGAGAGAGGGATGGATAGGGGAGAGAGAGGGATGGATAGGGGAGAGAGGGATGGATAGGGGAGAGAGAGGGATGGATAGGGGAGAGAGGGATGGATAGGGGAGAGAGAGGGATGGATAGGGGAGAGAGAGGGATGGATAGAGGACAGGGAGAGAGGGGGATGGATAGAGGACAGGGAGAGAGGGGGATGGATAGAGGACAGGGAGAGAGAGGGATGGATAGGGGAGAGAGAGGGATGGATAGGGGAGAGAGAGGGATGGATAGGGGAGAGAGAGGGATGGATAGGGGAGAGAGAGGGATGGATAGGGGAGAGAGAGGGATGGATAGGGGAGAGAGGGATGGATAGGGGAGAGAGAGGGATGGATAGAGGACAGGGAGAGAGGGGGATGGATAGAGGAGAGAGGGATGGATAGGGGAGAGAGGGATGGATAGGGGAGAGAGAGGGATGGATAGGGGAGAGAGAGGGATGGATAGAGGACAGAGAGGGATGGATAGAGGACAGAGATGGATAGAGGACAGGGAGGGATGGATAGGGGAGAGAGAGGGATGGATAGGGGAGAGAGAGGGATGGATAGGGGAGAGAGAGGGATGGATAGGGGAGAGAGAGGGATGGATAGAGGACAGGGAGAGAGAGGGATGGATAGAGGACAGAGATGGATAGAGGACAGGGAGGGATGGATAGGGGAGAGAGAGGGATGGATAGAGGACAGAGAGGGATGGATAGAGGACAGAGATGGATAGAGGACAGGGAGGGATGGATAGGGGAGAGAGAGGGATGGATAGGGGAGAGAGATGGATAGAGGACAGGGAGGGATGGATAGGGGAGAGAGAGGGATGGATAGAGAGGGATGGATAGAGAGAGGGATGGATAGAGAGAGGGATGGATAGAGGACAGGGAGAGAGATGGATAGAGAGGGATGGATAGAGAGAGGGATGGATAGAGAGGGATGGATAAAGAGAGAGGGATAGAGAGAGATGGATAAAGAGAGGGATGGATAGAGAGAGGGATGGATAGAGAGAGGGATGGATAGAGAGAGGGATGGATAGAGAGAGGGATGGATAGAGGACAGGGAGAGAGATGGATAGAGAGGGATGGATAGAGAGAGGGATGGATAGAGAGAGGGATGGATGGATGGATAGAGAGGGATGGATAGAGAGAGGGATGGATAGAGAGGGATGGATAGAGGACAGGGAGAGGGATGGATAGAGAGGGATGGATAGAGAGAGTGATGGATAGAGGACAGGGAGAGATGGATAGAGAGAGGGATGGATAGAGGACAGGGAGAGATGGATAGAGAGAGGGATGGATAGAGGACAGGGAGAGATGGATAGAGAGAGGGATGGATAGAGGACAGGGAGAGATGGATAGAGAGAGGGATGGATAGAGGACAGGGAGAGATGGATAGAGAGAGGGATGGATAGAGGACAGGGAGAGAGATGGATAGAGAGAGGGATGGATAGAGAGAGGGATGGATAGAGAGAGGGATGGATAGAGGACAGGGAGAGAGATGGATGGATAGAGAGAGGGATGGATAGAGAGAGGGATGGATAGAGAGAGGGATGGATAGAGAGAGGGATGGATAGAGAGAGGGATGGATAGAGAGAGGGATGGATAGAGAGAGGGATGGATAGAGGACAGGGAGAGGGATGGATAGAGAGGGATGGATAGAGAGAGGGATGGATAGAGGACAGGGAGAGATGGATAGAGAGAGGGATGGATAGAGGACAGGGAGAGATGGATAGAGAGAGGGATGGATAGAGGACAGAGAGAGATGGATAGAGAGAGGGATGGATAGAGAGAGGGATGGATAGAGGATGGAGAGAGATGGATAGAGGACAGAGAGATGAGAGAGAGGGATGGATAGAGGACGGAGAGAGAGGGATGGATAGAGGACAGAGGGATGGATAGAGGACAGGGGGAGAGAGGGATGGATAGAGGACAGGGGGAGAGAGGGATGGATAGAGGACAGGGGGAGAGAGGGATGGATAGAGGACAGGGCGAGAGAGGGATGGATAGAGGACAGGGCGAGAGAGGGATGGATAGAGGACAGGGCGAGAGAGGGATGGATAGAGGACAGGGCGAGAGAGGGATGGATAGAGGACAGGGGGAGAGAGGGATGGATAGAGGACAGGGGGAGAGAGGGATGGATAGAGGACAGGGGGAGAGAGGGATGGATAGAGGACAGGGGGAGAGAGGGATGGATAGAGGACAGGGGGAGAGAGGGATAGAGAGGGAGGGAGAGATGGATAGAGAGAGGGATGGATAGATAGAGGACAGGGAGAGATGGATAGAGATAGGGATGGATAGAGGACAGGGAGAGAGAGGGAGGGAGAGAGATGGATAGAGAGGGATGATAGATAGAGGACAGGGAGAGAGATGGATAGAGAGAGGGATGGATAGATAGAGGACAGGGAGAGAGATGGATAGAGAGAAGGATGGATAGATAGAGGACAGGGAGAGAGATGGATAGAGAGCAGAGATGAGAGGGATGGAGAGAGCAGGATGAGAGAGCAAATAAATGTTAGTCTGGCTCGCGGAACACGACTCTCACGTTCCTCTAACAGAAGGAACATTAGTGCTGTGATTTAGTGACCTCTCTCTTCTGAAGAGACAAACAGATCGATCTGGAAACAGACAGAATATGAACATAAAGAGATGAGGAGAGACGACAGATCAAATGGAGATTAGAAAGCAGAGTTGATCAGTAACTGACTGTCTCTACGGTGTTTGTTGTTGTTGATCAGTAACTGACTGTCTCTACGGTGTTTGTTGTTGTTGATCAGTTACTGACTGTCTCTACGGTGTTTGTTGTTGTTGATCAGTAACTGACTGTCTCTACGGTGTTTGTTGTTGTTGATCAGTTACTGACTGTCTCTACGGTGTTTGTTGTTGTTGATCAGTAACTGACTGTCTTTCCGGTGTTTGTTGTTGTTGTTGATCAGTAACTGACTGTCTCTACGGTGTTTGTTGTTGTTGATCAGTTACTGACTGTCTCTACGGTGTTTGTTGTTGTTGATCAGTAACTGACTGTCTCTACGGTGTTTGTTGTTGTTGATCAGTAACTGTACCTTAGCAGTAGCCTCCTGACTGTCTTTACGGTGTTTGTTGTTGTTGATCAGTAACTGACTGTCTCTACGGTGTTTGTTGTTGTTGATTAGTAACTGTACCTTAGCAGCCGCCTCCTGACTGTCTCTACGGTGTTTGTTGTTGTTGATCAGTAACTGACTGTCTCTACGGTGTTTGTTGTTGTTGATCAGTAACTGACTGTCTCTACGGTGTTTGTTGTTGTTGATCAGTAACTGACTGTCTCTACGGTGTTTGTTGTTGTTGATCAGTAACTGACTGTCTCTACGGTGTTTGTTGTTGTTGATCATTAACTGACTGTCTCTACGGTGTTTGTTGTTGTTGATCATTAACTGACTGTCTCTACGGTGTTTGTTGTTGTTGATCATTAACTGACTGTCTCTACGGTGTTTGTTGTTGTTGTTGATCAGTAACTGAATGTCTCTACGGTGTTTGTTGTTGTTGTTGATCAGTAACTGACTGTCTCTACGGTGTTTGTTGTTGTTGATCATTAACTGACTGTCTCTACGGTGTTTGTTGTTGTTGATCAGTAACTGACTGTCTCTACGGTGTTTGTTGTTGTTGATCAGTTACTGACTGTCTCTACGGTGTTTGTTGTTGTTGATCAGTAACTGACTGTCTCTACGGTGTTTGTTGTTGTTGATCAGTTACTGACTGTCTCTACGGTGTTTGTTGTTGTTGATCAGTAACTGACTGTCTTTCCGGTGTTTGTTGTTGTTGTTGATCAGTAACTGACTGTCTCTACGGTGTTTGTTGTTGTTGATCAGTTACTGACTGTCTCTACGGTGTTTGTTGTTGTTGATCAGTAACTGACTGTCTCTACGGTGTTTGTTGTTGTTGATCAGTAACTGTACCTTAGCAGTAGCCTCCTGACTGTCTTTACGGTGTTTGTTGTTGTTGATCAGTAACTGACTGTCTCTACGGTGTTTGTTGTTGTTGATTAGTAACTGTACCTTAGCAGCCGCCTCCTGACTGTCTCTACGGTGTTTGTTGTTGTTGATCAGTAACTGACTGTCTCTACGGTGTTTGTTGTTGTTGATCAGTAACTGACTGTCTCTACGGTGTTTGTTGTTGTTGATCAGTAACTGACTGTCTCTACGGTGTTTGTTGTTGTTGATCAGTAACTGACTGTCTCTACGGTGTTTGTTGTTGTTGATCATTAACTGACTGTCTCTACGGTGTTTGTTGTTGTTGATCATTAACTGACTGTCTCTACGGTGTTTGTTGTTGTTGATCATTAACTGACTGTCTCTACGGTGTTTGTTGTTGTTGTTGATCAGTAACTGAATGTCTCTACGGTGTTTGTTGTTGTTGTTGATCAGTAACTGACTGTCTCTACGGTGTTTGTTGTTGTTGATCATTAACTGACTGTCTCTACGGTGTTTGTTGTTGTTGATCAGTAACTGACTGTCTCTACGGTGTTTGTTGTTGTTGATCAGTAACTGACTGTCTCTACGGTGTTTGTTGTTGTTGATCAGTAACTGACTGTCTCTACGGTGTTTGTTGTTGTTGATCAGTAACTGTACCTTAGCAGCCGCCTCCTGACTGTCTTTACGGTGTTTGCTGATCTTGTGTTCCAACTCTTTAATCTTCAACTGAGACTCATTGGTTCTCTCTCTCATATGGTTGGCTTCTGTACTTTTACCCTGGAAAACACACACACACACACACACACACACACACACACACACTTTGTTATCATGGAACATGAAATCACATCGTCAAAATAGCTCATAGGAGTTGGGTAGAACTGAGATATTTTTACAAAGTGATCTGATCCGAGATCAGAGATTATAGTAATCTCTCATGGACAGATGCACGTAACAACTGATATTGTAGCGTCTCCAGAGCCTCTATTTTCTCAGGTTTTTATTTATTTTTAAATCAAACTTCGGGTCCATAAATGTTTAAAGCATATCAGAAGACCACTTGAGGTCTGGGTAAAATCTCACGACAGGACGTCGGATCCTCTTTCATTCGGTTGTAGATACTATGAATGTAACAGCTCACTGACACGCTTCGAATCCCGCGGTTCAAACCATTCAAACGTTTAAGATACAGTATGAGGGCATCTGCACGCAGGGAAACCCCCCCCAAAAAATATCTATATGTAGCACACATCGGTCAGACAAATCTTTGTAAAACGTCTTTTCTTGTTTGTTGCTCAAATGACTTTCCCCTCTTCCCGGAAACACCTCTTTTAGGACAACAGAGGCGTCTTCTCCTTCAGTGTGGAACTAAGCATGTTACTGGTTAAATAAAGGTCAAATAAAATATTTTAGGACAACAGAGGCGTCTCCTCCTTCAATGTGGAACTCAGCCAACAGTCAGTGATCTTCCAAGTCATTTTCAGGCCCAACAACATCAGGCAGACGAGTCTGATTCGCTGAACGAGCCCTATAACCATATTCTCTTGGTCATTTAAATGCTTGTAAAGAAATAAATTAAAAACTGTCTCGCGCAATATTAGGCTTTCTTAGCTGAGTGACAGCTAGGGCCGATCCCATTTAGTCAACTGGTTGGTTGATAGGCTGTTGGTCAACAGATTTTAATGGTGCACAAGACTCCTGTCTGATTGGTTCCTGTCTGAGTGGACTGATCCATTGTGGAGGCCGTGGGGGATGGCACAGTCCATCAGTCTCAGACACCTGTCTGAGTGGACCGATCCATTGTGGGGTGGGGGTGGTGGGGGAGCTCGACTTTGCTAATCTCCTTAGTATCTTTTCACCTACATCTCCAGCAGAACTTGATCCAGCATCTGATGCTTTTACGAAGGATTTTAGTTCTGCGTGTCCGAGATGGTTTCCACGACAACATGACGATGATGAGGAGCAGCATGGTAAATAACAACACCAGTACTACTGACAGTAATGTAGTGATCATACCTTGATCTCTTTGTCCTGGGCTACGATCACCTCTTTCTGTCTAGTCAACTCCTCCTGGGCCTTACGCACAGACTCCTGGAGAGAGAGGTTGATGAAGGAGAGTGTTGTCAGTGATAAAGTATATAAACAAATATAGCTAGTTCATGTCAACAATCCAGACACTCGGACAGGGCTAACTGATGGAGGTGGACACTCGGACAGGGCTAAATGAGGAGTTGGACACTCGGACAGGGCTAACTGAGGAGGTGGACACTCGGACAGGGCTAACTGGAGGAGGTGGACACTCGGACAGGGCTAACTGAGGAGGTGGACACTCGGACAGGGCTAACTGAGGAGGTGGACACTCGGACAGGGCTAACTGAGGAGGTGGACACTCGGACAGGGCTAACTGAGGAGGTGGACACTCGGACAGGGCTGACTGATGAGGTGGACACTCGGACAGGGCTAACTGATGAGGTGGACACTCGGACAGGGCTAACTGGAGGAGGTGGACACTCGGACAGGGCTAACTGAGGAGGTGGACACTCGGACAGGGCTAACTGATGAGGTGGACACTCGGACAGGGCTAACTGAGGAGGTGGACACTCGGACAGGGCTAACTGAGGAGGTGGACACTCGGACAGGGCTAACTGAGGAGGTGGACACTCGGACAGGGCTAACTGAGGAGGTGGACACTCGGACAGGGCTAACTGATGGAGGTGGACACTCGGACAGGGCTAACTGAGGAGGTGGACACTCGGACAGGGCTAACTGAGGAGGTGGACACTCGGACAGGGCTAACTGAGGAGGTGGACACTCGGACAGGGCTAACTGAGGAGGTGGACACTCGGACAGGGCTAACTGAGGAGGTGGACACTCGGACAGGGCTAACTGATGAGGTGGACACTCGGACAGGGCTAACTGATGCCGCTGGACACTCGGACAGGGCTAACTGAGGAGGTGGACACTCGGACAGGGCTAACTGATGGAGGTGGAGGACATTTGACAGTATTGGACCAGGATGTAAACGGTACCTTGTTCTCTGCCACGGTGGTAGACATGTTGTCTATCTGTTCCTGGATCGTCTTCATGGCTTCGTCTACTGCCAGTATCTGTTGTTCATAGCCAGTCTGCTCCCTCTTCAACTCCTCCAACTCTAGGACCAGGGACTCAGCCTCCTGCACACACACACACACACACACACACACACACACACACACACACACACACACACACCCTTTAATGTCAAAAGTGCAACCCCCTTGTTTGTACACTGTGGAGGGTCTTGAATAATGTTACGGCTGGGGTAACGTAACCCGGGTTACGGCTGGGGTAACGTAACCCGGGTTACGGCTGGGGTAACGTAACCCGGGTTACGGCTGGGGTAACGTAACCCGGGTTATAGTGCTGTGTCTTTGGTTTTGGGGACATTTGGCACAGAATTAAAGTGTGTGTGTCTCAGTGTGTGTGTTGTGTCTCCACCTGTTGTCTCTCCTTCAGTTTCTTACTGAACGCGTCAGCCTTGGTTTTAGCCGAGTTGACTTCCTGTTGAGCAGCTTTCAGTTCCTTCTCCCGCTCTGCCTCCGCATTCTTCATCTTATCCTCCAACACCTGGTGGAGCAAGGAGAGGGTTAACACCATAGCAACAGAGCCAGGAGAGGTTTAACACCATAGCAACAGAGCCAGGAGAGGTTTAACACCATAGCAACAGAGCCAGGAGAGGTTTAACACCATAGCAACAGAGCCAGGAGAGGTTTAACACCACAATATCAACAGAGCCAGGACAGAGGGTTAAACACCACAATATCAACAGAGCCAGGAGAGGTTTAACACCATAGCAACAGAGCCAGGAGAGGTTGAACACCACAATATCAACAGAGCCAGGACAGGTTGAACACCACAATATCAACAGAGCCAGGACAGAGGGTTAAACACCATATCAACAGAGCCAGGACAGAGGGTTAAACACCACATCAACAGAGCCAGGACAGAGGGTTAAACATCATAGCAACAGAGCCAGGACAGAGGGTTAAACACCACAATATCAATAGAGCCAGGACAGCGGGTTAAACACCACAATATCAACAGAGCCAGGACAGAGGGTTAAACACCATAGCAACAGAGCCAGGACAGAGGGTTAAACACCATATCAACAGAGCCAGGACAGAGGGGTTAAACACCATAGCAACAGAGCCAGGACAGAGGGGTTAAACACCACAATATCAACAGAGCCAGGACAGAGGGTTAAACACCATAGCAACAGAGCCAGGACAGAAGGGTTAAACACCACCATAGCAACAGAGCCAGGACAGAGGGTTAAACACCACAATATCAACAGAGCCAGGACAGAGGGGTTAAACACCATAGCAACAGAGCCAGGACAGAGGGTTAAACACCACAATATCAACAGAGCCAGGACAGAGGGTTAAACACCACAATATCAACAGAGCCAGGACAGAGGGTTAAACACCACCATAGCAACAGAGCCAGGACAGAGGGTTAAACACCACCATAGCAACAGAGCCAGGACAGAGGGGTTAAACACCACAATATCAACAGAGCCAGGACAGAGGGTTAAACACCACCATAGCAACAGAGCCAGGACAGAGGGTTAAACACCACAATATCAACAGAGCCAGGACAGAGGGTTAAACACCACAATATCAACAGAGCCAGGACAGAGGGTTAAACACCATAGCAACAGAGCCAGGACAGAGGGTTAAACACCATATCAACAGAGCCAGGACAGAGGGTTAAACACCATAGCAACAGAGCCAGGACAGAGGGTTAAACACCATATCAACAGAGCCAGGACAGAGGGTTAAACACCATAGCAACAGAGCCAGGACAGAGGGTTCCCGAGACCATTCATATGGGAAAAAACTAAATTATGCACGGATGACCAAGTGGCTTTATAAGGGCGCCAGGTAGCCTCGTGGTGAAAAACAAGGGGCCAGTAACCGAAAGGACAGTGGTTTAAATACCCGAGCCGATGTGCCGCTGAGCAAGGCACTTAAACCAAATTAAACTCTGTAATATATTTATTTTTTAATTGGGAGGGGAGGAAGGGGGGGGGGGTAATTAGGTTTGCTAAATGGCATACATTATCTCAGGGTAGGGTTGCAAAATTCTGGTAGCATGTGATCCTGAATGGAGACCACTGATAGGTCCAGATATGACCAATGGGGATAATCTGACCTTGTACTTCTCATCTGCCTTCTTCTGGACCTCCTTACTGCTGCGCAGGGTCTCCTCACACTCCTCTGAGAGAGAGACAGAGAGGTGAGAGAGAGACAGAGAGAGAGACAGAGAGAGAGGGGAGAGAGAGGGGAGAGAGAGAGGGGGGAGAGAGACAGAGACAGAGAGAGAGACAGAGAGACACTTAATTTGTTCGACATGGTGGGATCTGTTCCGTGTTGGTTACATGTAATTACGTGAGAAATGGGAGGTGGAAACATCTTTAATGGTGTAAATATTGATACAGGCTAATAACCATCGTATGGAAGTCAACATGGAGTCACGCAGTGACGTGGTGTCTGGTTCTCCCGCTACGACTCAGGATAACATGCAGTTTAATGAGGCGACAGATGAAATAAACGATGACGATCTTCACAGGATGGTGAACGTGAAAAGGCGATGCGTTTGATGCTCCTTTCCAATAAATATCGAGGGTCTTATTCTGGTGACATGATGATCTGTCCACACTGTGTTCTGCCAGCTGTTGGCTAGACAGGAAGTGCCAAAACTATTTGCTATTTAAAGTTAAACAGGTTTTGGGGAAAGAAAAAAAAAACTATCAAATTAGCCACTTTGGGTTCATCCTGTTTAAATCTGCACCTGGAGTCTTAACCCCCGACCCCTGACCCCTGACCTAATTTCCCAGATACCAGGAAGTCTAAGAACCACTGAGGCCTTTGTTCTACTCCTCTCTATCTCCCCCACTTCCTGTCACAGGAATACCAGCTGGAGGTTTAAATACCACCCCACTTCCTGTCACAGGAATACCAGCTGTAGGTTTATATACCACCCCACTTCCTGTCACAGGAATACCAGCTGTAGGTTTATATACCACCCCACTTCCTGTCACAGGAATACCAGCTGTAGGTTTATATACCACCCCACTTCCTGTCACAGGAATACCAGCTGTAGGTTTAAATACCACCCCACTTCCTGTCACAGGAATACCAGCTGTAGGTTTATATACCACCCCACTTCCTGTCACAGGAATACCAGCTGTAGGTTTATATACCACCCCACTTCCTGTCACAGGAATACCAGCTGTAGGTTTAAATACCACCCTACTTCCTGTCACAGGAATACCAGCTGTAGGTTGAATCACCAAGTCAATCAATCGTCAGCTTCAAGCCATCTCTCGTAAAACCCCTGTCCTCGACACACAGACGAGCTACAGGAAGCTCGTGGACACTATAAAACTCAGCATGAGGAGGGCACAAATATCTTACTGTTTGTTATTAACTCAATAATTGTTCCGTATCCAACAAATAAAAGGTAACTACATTAACTTTTTCGCCTCACAGTTCAACTCTTTGGGATCAAGTGTTGTCCCACCTTTAAAAAATATGTTGAATAACATTGTGTGTGAGTGTGTGAGTGAGTGAGTGAGTGAGTGTGTGTGTGTGTGTGTGTGTGTGTGTGAGAGTGTGTGTGAGAGTGTGTGTCAGAGTGTGTGTGAGAGTGTGTGTGTGTTTGTGAGTGTGTGAGAGTGAGAGTGTGTGTGAGTGTGTGTGTGAGTGTGTGTGTGTGTGTGTGAGTGTGTGTGAGTGTGTGTGTGTGCTCACCGATGGTCTTCAGTAACATCTTCAGTTCTTCCTGTTGTTTATGGAAGGAGCTCTGATGGAGTTTAACCTGGAGAATATCTAACTCTTCTGTCTTCATGTCTAACTGCTGCTTTAACAAACGATACCTAGAGGAGGGAGAGGAGTGAGAGGGTAGAGAGAGGGTAGAGGAGGGAGAGAGGGTAGAGGAGAGAGAGAGGGTAGAGGAGAGAGAGAGAGGGTAGAGAGAGAGAGGGTGAAGAGAGAGGGTAGAGAGAGAGAGGGTGAAGAGGAGAGAGAGAGAGAGTAGAGAGAGAGAGAGAGGGTGAAGAGGAGAGAGAGAGAGAGTAGAGAGAGAGAGAGGGTGAAGAGGAGAGAGAGAGAGGGGGTAGAGGAGAGAGAGAGAGGGGGTAGAGGAGAGAGAGAGGGGGTAGAGGAGAGAGAGAGAGAGTAGAGGAGAGAGAGAGAGGGTAGAGAGAGAGAGGGTGAAGAGAGAGGGTAGAGAGAGAGAGGGTGAAGAGGAGAGAGAGAGAGAGTAGAGAGAGAGAGAGGGTGAAGAGGAGAGAGAGAGAGTAGAGAGAGAGAGAGGGTGAAGAGGAGAGAGAGAGAGAGTAGAGGAGAGAGAGAGAGAGAGGGGGTAGAGGAGAGAGAGAGAGAGGGGGGGTAGAGGAGAGAGAGAGGGGGTAGAGGAGAGAGAGAGAGGGGGTAGAGGAGAGAGAGAGAGGGTAGAGGAGAGAGAGAGAGGGTAGAGGAGAGAGAGGGTAGAGGAGAGAGAGAGAGAGGGTAGAGGAGGGAGAGGGTAGAGGAGGGAGAGGGTAGAGGAGAGAGAGGGTAGAGAGGGTAGAGGAGAGAGAGGGTAGAGGAGAGAGAGGGTAGAAGAGGGAGAGAGAGGGTAGAAGAGGGAGAGAGAGGGTAGAAGAGGGAGAGAGAGGGTAGAGGAGGGAGAGAGAGGGTAGAGGAGGGAGAGAGAGGGTAGAAGAGGGAGAGAGGGGTAGAGGAGGGAGAGAGAGGGTAGAGGAGGGAGAGAGAGGGTAGAGGAGGGAGAGAGGGGTAGAGGAGGGAGAGAGAGGGTAGAGGAGGGAGAGAGAGGGTAGAAGAGGGAGAGAGAGGGTAGAGGAGGGAGAGAGAGGGTAGAGGAGGGAGAGAGAGGGTAGAGGAGGGAGAGAGAGGGTAGAGGAGGGGAGAGAGAGGGTAGAGGAGGGAGAGAGAGGGTAGAGGAGGGAGAGAGAGGGTAGAAGAGGGAGAGAGAGGGTAGAGGAGGGAGAGAGAGGGTAGAGGAGGGAGAGAGAGGGTAGAAGAGGGAGAGAGAGGGTAGAGGAGGGGAGAGAGGGGTAGAGGAGGGAGAGAGAGGGTAGAGGAGGGAGAGAGAGGGTAGAAGAGGGAGAGAGAGGGTAGAGGAGGGAGAGAGAGGGTAGAGGAGGGAGAGAGAGGGTAGAGGAGGGAGAGAGAGGGTAGAGGAGGGAGAGAGAGGGTAGAGGAGGGAGAGAGAGGGTAGAGGAGGGAGAGAGAGGGTAGAGGAGGGAGAGAGAGGGTAGAGGAGGGAGAGAGAGGGTAGAGGAGGGAGAGAGAGGGTAGAGGAGGGAGAGAGAGGGTAGAGGAGGGAGAGAGAGAGAAGGAATATATAGAGAAATGTTTCAGAAATATTGAATTAGCTGAACTCCTGAAGCTACACAGTAAATGTTTCAGGGCACCCACCTCTCAGCGGTCCCCTTGAGACCAGACAGTTGTTTGTCCAGGGCCTGAAGCTCCGTCTCCGTGGCTGACAGACTGTCCTGAACCTCCCTCAGCTCCTGGAGACTGGACAACACAGAGGCCGACTGGGAACGGGCTCCTACAGGGAGACGGAAAATAACCACCACATTACCGAGGAGGGAAGGAGAGACACACACAGACTGGCTCCTACAGGGAGAGAGACACACACAGACTGGCTCCTAGAGGGAGAGAGACACACACAGACTGGCTCCTACAGGGAGAGAGACACACACAGACTGGCTCCTACAGGGAGAGAGACACACACAGACTGGCTCCTACAGGGAGAGAGACACACACAGACTGGCTCCTACAGGGAGACGGAAAATAACCACCACATTACCGAGGAGGGAAGGAGAGACACACACAGACTGGCTCCTACAGGGAGAGACACACACAGACTGGCTCCTACAGGGAGACGGAAAATAACCACCACATTACCGAGGAGGGAAGGAGAGACACACACAGACTGGCTCCTAGAGGGAGACGGAAAATAACCACCACATTACCGAGGAGGGAAGGAGACACACACACAGACTGGCTCCTAGAGGGAGACGGAAAATAACCACCACATTACCGAGGAGGGAAGGAGACACACACACAGACTGGCTCCTACAGGGAGAGAGACACACACAGACTGGCTCCTACAGGGAGAGAGACACACACAGACTGGCTCCTACAGGGAGAGAGACACACACAGACTGGCTCCTACAGGGAGAGAGACACACACAGACTGGCTCCTACAGGGAGAGAGACACACACAGACTGGCTCCTACAGGGAGAGAGACACACACAGACTGGCTCCTACAGGGAGAGAGACACACACAGACTGGCTCCTACAGGGAGAGAGACACACACAGACTGGCTCCTACAGGGAGAGAGACACACACAGACTGGCTCCTACAGGGAGAGAGACACACACAGACTGGCTCCTACAGGGAGAGAGACACACACAGACCGGCTCCTACAGGGAGAGAGACACACACAGACCGGCTCCTAGAGGGAGAGATACACACACAGACTGGCTCCTACAGGGAGAGATACACACACAGACCGGCTCCTACAGGGAGAGAGACACACACAGACCGGCTCCTACAGGGAGAGAGACACACACAGACCGGCTCCTAGAGGGAGAGAGACACATGACAACACAGACTGGCTCCTACAGGGAGAGAGACACACACAGACCGGCTCCTACAGGGAGAGAGACACACACAGACCGGCTCCTACAGGGAGAGAGACACATGACAACACAGACTGACTGGGAACAGGTTACTGGAGGGGGGGGACACACATGACAACACAGGTTACTGGAGGGGGAGACAGAAAGGGAAATAGGAAGAGAACAGAACGAGACGATTGTAGAAACGAAGACAGAACACGCATAGAGAAGAAAACGGTCTTCATCAGAGCTGTGTGTCTCACCTCCGCTCAGCGTCCCCTGAGGATCGAAGACGTCTCCTCCCAGAGTAACGGTCTTGGTCATGACTCTCTTGTCGAAGGCCACTCGCTTGGCGTTGTCTAATGTATCACACACCAACGTAGAACCAAACACGTACTCCATCGCCTTCCTCAGGTCTACCTCATAGCCAACCAGAGACAGAGCTGTATGGACATTCTGCTCCCCAACCTACCGATGGAGAGAGATATATATAGATATATATATATATATAGAGAGAAACAGAGAGGAAGAGAGAGGCTCGTAAACAACCAACGTTGTTATTGAGAAGGGCCGGCAGATATCATGTGGAGAGTGGGAGGGTGTGTGTGTGGGAGGGAGGGAGGGTGTAAGGTGTGTGTGTGTGGGAGGGAGGGTGTAAGGTGTGTGTGGGAGGGAGGGAGGGTGTGTGTGTGGGAGGGAGGGTGTAAGGTGTGTGTGTGTGGGAGGGTGTAAGGTGTGTGTGGGAGGGAGGGAGGGTGTAAGGTGTGTATGTGAGGGAGGGAGGGCGTAAGGTGTGTGGGAGGGTGTAAAGTGTGTGTGGTAGGGAGGGAAGGTGTAAGGTGTGTGTGTGAGGGAGGGAGGGAGGGAGGGAGGGAGGGAGGGAGGGAGGGAGGGAGGGAGGGAGGGAGGGAGGGAGGGAGGGAGGGAGGAAAGTGTGTGTGTGGGAGGGAGGGAAGGCATAAGGTATGTGGGAGGGTGTAAAGTGTGTGTGTGTGTGTGTGTGTGTGTGTGTGTGTGTGTGTGGGGGAGGGAGGGCATAAGGTGTGTGTGAGGGTGTACGGTGTGTGTAGGTCTGTTTGTGCTCAAGTGTGTTTATGGGATTTATTTTATGAATAATGACTAAATGATGTTTACATTTAACGTAGAACTATAACTAACAGAATACTACTCTGTCACTGTGTGACTGTATGAGACTTATTAAAATCATAAACAATCTACGACAAGCCCAAGGTTTTAACAGGTGGTAGACCGTGTGAGTAGGGGAGAAGACTTGTGAACTATGTTGCCATTGTATCCGAGAGGAGGGGGGAACATTTACGACGAAACGTGAGGTATAGAGACCAATGTACCCGGGAAACGATAGGCAGAGCTCTCATAAATAAACATTCCTCCGCCGGGCCTCCAGCTGATTCAGTATCAGGCTGAGGGAGCAAATCACAAATCAAATCAAATTGGGTTTATGAACACCGGGCACTTAAATTCTCTTAACAGTGTTGTATCTCACCAGACTCTTGGCTGCGTTGACCACGCTGTCATTCAGTGTCCTGGCAGAGATCTTGTTGAGGGGGATAATGGTGTATCTACGCTTCAGCTCTCCTTTCTCCAACAACTTCTTACCTGTCACCTAGAGAGAGACAGAGACAGAGAGAGAGCCAGAGAGAGAGAGAGAGAGACAGAGAGAGAGAGAGAGAGAGAGAGAGACAGACAGAGAGATAGAGAGAGACAGAGAGAGACAGAGAGACAGAGACAGAGAGAGACAGAGAGAGAGAGACAGAGAGAGACAGAGAGAGAGAGACAGAGAGAGAGAGACAGAGAGAGAGAGACAGAGAGAGAGAGACAGAGAGAGAGATAGAGAGAGACAGAGAGAGACAGAGAGAGAGAGAGAGAGAGAGACAGACAGAGAGATAGAGAGAGACAGAGAGAGAGAGACAGAGAGAGAGAGACAGCGAGAGAGAGACAGCGAGAGAGAGACAGCGAGAGAGAGAGAGACAGTGTTATGGGAGCCAAGCCCCTCCTCCTTTCACATTCCAGTACAGAAACAGCAGCTCCTGGACAGAACTATCGTCATGACGACAGTAGCAAACACACACACACACTTCTTCTCTACCAGTGAAAGCACGGCACTGTTAGCCTTGATATAAAGTCAGGAACAGGTGGAACTAACCTCAGTGTCCACCACTACATTGTAGAGTTTCCCTCCAGCCACCACCTCCAGTCCAGTAGAGTAGCACACGTCACTCACTGTTATCAGGTTAGCTAGGAGCCCCTTCACTCTGCTACGGTCCCAGCCACGTTCTGGGTCACTATGAGGGAGACAGAGACACTGACTGTTATCGGGTTAGCTAGGAGCCCCTTCACTCTGCTACGGTCCCAGCCACGTTCTGGGTCACTATGAGGGAGACAGAGACACTGACTGTTATCGGGTTAGCTAGGAGCCCCTTCACTCTGCTACGGTCCCAGCCACGTTCTGGGTCACTATGAGGGAGACAGAGACACTGACTGTTATCAGGTTAGCTAGGAGCCCCTTCACTCTGCTACGGTCCCAGCCACGTTCTGGGTCACTATGAGGGAGACAGAGACACTGACTGTTATCAGGTTAGCTAGGAGCCCCTTCACTCTGCTACGGTCCCAGCCACGTTCTGGGTCACTATGAGGGAGACAGAGACACTGACTGTTATCAGGTTAGCTAGGAGCCCCTTCACTCTGCTACGGTCCCAGCCACGTTCTGGGTCACTATGAGGGAGACAGAGACACTGACTGTTATCGGGTTAGCTAGGAGCCCCTTCACTCTGCTACGGTCCCAGCCACGTTCTGGGTCACTATGAGGGAGACAGAGACACTGACTGTTATCGGGTTAGCTAGGAGCCCCTTCACTCTGCTACGGTCCCAGCCACGTTCTGGGTCACTATGAGGGAGACAGAGACACTGATTGTTATCGGGTTAGCTAGGAGCCCCTTCACTCTGCTACGGTCCCAGCCACGTTCTGGGTCCCTTTGAGGGAGACAGAGACACTGACTGTTATCGGGTTAGCTAGGAGCCCCTTCATTCTGCTACGGTCCCAGCCACGTTCTGGGTCACTATGAGGGAGACAGAGACACTGACTGTTATCGGGTTAGCTAGGAGCCCCTTCACTCTGCTACGGTCCCAGCCACGTTCTGGGTCACTATGAGGGAGACAGAGACACTGACTGTTATCGGGTTAGCTAGGAGCCCCTTCACTCTGCTACGGTCCCAGCCACGTTCTGGGTCACTATGAGGGAGACAGAGACACTGACTGTTATCGGGTTAGCTAGGAGCCCCTTCACTCTGCTACGGTCCCAGCCACGTTCTGGGTCACTATGAGGGAGACAGAGACACTGACTGTTATCGGGTTAGCTAGGAGCCCCTTCACTCTGCTACGGTCCCAGCCACGTTCTGGGTCACTATGAGGGAGACAGAGACACTGACTGTTATCGGGTTAGCTAGGAGCCCCTTCACTCTGCTACGGTCCCAGCCACGTTCTGGGTCACTATGAGGGAGACAGAGACACTGACTGTTATCGGGTTAGCTAGGAGCCCCTTCACTCTGCTACGGTCCCAGCCACGTTCCGGGTCACTATGAGGGAGACAGAGACAGACAGAGAGACAAACAAATTAAATCAAAATCCCTGCGCTCGTCTTTCCCTACTAGCACTGATGTTGCTGATAGTCAGTTTATTTTGTCTTCAATAAAGTAGCGATGACTGAGATGTGGTTGTCCCACCTAGCTATCTGAAGATACATACCGTCTGTTATGTACTTGAGTGAAGACCCAAAAGCGGCTTTAACAGAAAACAGAGTTCTTTAATGAAAAAACAGGAATGGCATAAATCCTCTTCCAACGTAGTCAATGGAACAAAAAGAACGTTAGTATAATGCAGGATGCACCTGCCAGGCAGACTCCGACAGGATAGGACAAGGTGGAAGCAAACGGGACGACAGCTTGCTTCTGGCATCAAAAACACAAACAAGAATCAGACACTGAAAGTAGCAGGAACAGAGAGAGAAATAGAGACCTAATCAGAGGGGGAAGAGAGAACAGGTGGGAAAGAGTGAATGAGCTAGTTAGGGGAGATGTAGAACAGCTGAAGAATGAGAGACAGAGAAGGTAACCTAAAAAGACCAGCAGAGAGAGACAGAGTGAAGAGAAAGGACAGGAACAGACATAACAAGACATGACAGTACCCCCCCCCACTCACCGAGCGCCTCCTGGCGCACTCGAGGAGGAAACCCGGCGGCAACGGAGGAAATCATCGATCAGCGAACGGTCCAGCACGTCCCGAGAGGGAACCCAACTCCTCTCCTCAGGACCGTACCCCTCCCAATCCACTAGGTACTGATGACCACGGCCCCGAGGGCGCATGTCCAAAATCTTACGAACCCTGTAGATGGGTGCGCCCTCGACAAGGATGGGGGGGAGGGACGAGCGGGGGCGCGAAGAACGGGCTTAACACAGGAGACATGGAAGACCGGGTGAACGCGACGAAGATAGCGCGGGAGAAGAAGTCGCACTGCGACAGGATTAACGACCTGAGAAATACGGAACGGACCAATGAACCGCGGGGCCAACTTGCGAGAAGCTGTCTTAAGGGGAAGGTTCTGAGTGGAGAGCCATACTCTCTGACCGCAACAATATCTAGGACTCTTGGTCCTACGCTTATTAGCGGCCCTCACAGTCTGCGCCCTATTACGACAAAGTGCCGACCTGACCCCCTTCCAGGTGCGCTCGCAACGCTGGACAAAAGCCTGAGCGGAGGGGACGCAGGACTCGGCAAGCTGAGATGAGAACAGCGGAGGCTGGTACCCGAGGCTACTCTGAAAAGGAGATAGACCGGTAGCAGACGAGGGAAGCGAGTTGTGGGCGTACTCTGCCCAGGGGAGCTGTTCTGACCAAGACGCAGGGTTACGAAAAGAAAGACTGCGTAAAATGCGACCAACAGTCTGATTGGCCCGTTCGGCTTGACCGTTAGACTGGGGATGAAAGCCGGACGAGAGACTGACGGAAGCCCCAATCAAACGGCAAAACTCCCTCCAAAATTGAGACGTGAACTGCGGGCCTCTGTCGGAAACGACGTCAGACGGAAGGCCATGAATTCGGAAAACATTCTCGATAATGATCTGAGCCGTCTCCTTAGCAGAAGGGAGCTTAGCGAGAGGAATGAAATGAGCCGCCTTAGAGAATCTATCGACAACCGTAAGAATAACTGTCTTCCCCGCTGATGAAGGCAGTCCGGTGATAAAATCTAAAGCGATGTGAGACCACGGTCGAGAGGGAATGGGAAGCGGTCTGAGACGGCCGGCAGGAGGAGAGTTCCCAGATTTAGTCTGCGCGCAGACCGAACAAGCGGCGACAAATCGACGCGCGTCACGTTCCCGAGTGGGCCACCAGAAACGCTGGCGAATGGAAGCGAGCGTACCCCGAACGCCGGGGTGGCCGGCTAACTTGGCAGAGTGGGCCCACTGAAGAACGGCCGGACGAGTAGGAACGGGAACGAACAGAAGGTTCCTAGGACAAGCTCGCGGCGACGGAGTGTGAGCGAGTGCTTGCTTTACCTGCCTCTCAATTCCCCAGACAGTCAACCCGACAACACGCCCGTCAGGGAGAATCCCCTCGGGGTCGTTGGAGACCTCAGAAGAACTGAAGAGACGAGATAAAGCATCAGGCTTGGTGTTTTTTGAGCCCGGACGATAAGAAATAACAAACTCGAAACGAGCGAAAAACAGAGCCCAACGAGCCTGACGTGCATTAAGTCGTTTGGCTGAACGGATGTACTCAAGGTTCCTATGGTCAGTCCAAACGACAAAAGGAACGGTCGCCCCCTCCAACCACTGTCGCCATTCGCCTAGGGCTAAGCGGATGGCGAGCAGTTCGCGATTACCAACATCATAGTTACGTTCTGACGGCGATAAGCGATGAGAGAAAACGCGCAAGGATGGACCTTGCCGTCAGAGAGAGCGCTGAGAAAGAATGGCTCCCACGCCCACCTCTGACGCGTCAACCTCAACAACAAACTGACTAGAGATGTCAGGTGTAACAAGAATAGGTGCGGATGTAAAACGATTCTTAAGAAGATCAAAAGCTCCCTGGGCGGAAACGGACCACTTAAAGCACGTCTTAACAGAAGTAAGGGCTGTGAGGGGAGCTGCCACCTGACCGAAATTACGGATGAAACGACGATAGAAATTAGCGAAGCCCAGAAAGCGCTGCAGCTCGACGCGTGACTTAGGAACGGGCCAATCAATGACAGCCTGGACCTTAGCGGGATCCATCTTAATGCCCTCAGCGGAAATAACGGAACCGAGAAAAGGGACAGAGGCGGCATGAAAAGTGCACTTCTCAGCCTTCACATAAAGACAGTTCTCCAAAAGGCGCTGGAGGACGCGTCGCACGTGCTGAACATGAATCGAGAGAGACGGTGAAAAAATCAGGATATCGTCCATGTAAACGAAAACAAAAATGTTCAGCATGTCTCTCAGGACGTCGTTAACTAGTGCCTGAAAGACAGCTGGAGCGTTAACGAGGCCGAAAGGAAGAACCCGGTATTCAAAGTGTCCTAACGGAGTGTTAAACGCCGTCTTCCACTCGTCCCCCTCCCTGATGCGCACGAGATGGTAGGCGTTACGAAGGTCCAATTTGGTGAAAAACCTGGCTCCCTGCAGGATCTCGAAGGCTGAAGACATAAGAGGAAGCGGATAACGATTCTTAACTGTTATGTCATTCAGCCCTCGATAATCCACGCATGGGCGCAGGGACCCGTCCTTCTTCTGAACAAAAAAAAACCCCGCTCCGGCGGGAGAGGAGGAGGAGACTATGGTACCGGCGTCGAGCGAAACCGACAAATAATCCTCGAGAGCCTTACGTTCGGGAGCCGACAGAGAGTATAATCTACCCCGGGGGGGTAGTTCCCGGAAGGAGATCAATACTACAGTCATACGACCGGTGTGGAGGGAGAGAAGTGGCCTTGGAACGACTGAACACCGTGCGCAGATCGTGATACTCCTCCGGCACCCCTGTCAAATCGCCAGGCTCCTCCTGTGAAGAAGAGACAGAGGAAACAGGAGGGATAGCAGACATTAAACAGGTCACATGACAAGAAACATTCCAGGATAGGATAGTATTACTAGACCAATTAATAGAAGGGTTATGGCGCACTAGCCAGGGATGACCCAAAACAACAGGTGTAAAAGGTGAACGAAAAATTAGAAAAGAAATGGTTTCGCTATGATTACCAGAGACAGTGAGGGTTAAAGGCAGCGTCTCACGCTGAATCTTGGGGAGAGAACTACCATCTAAAGCGAACAAGGCCGTGGGCTCCCCTAACTGTCTGAGAGGAATGTCATGTTCCCGAGCCCAGGTCTCGTCCATAAAACAGCCCTCCACCCCAGAGTCTATCAAGGCACTGCAAGAAGCAGATGAACCGGGCCAGCGGAGATGGACCGGAAAGGTAGTGCGTGATCCAGAAGGAGAGGCCTGAGTAGTTGCGCTCACCAGTAGCCCTCCTCTTACTGATGAGCTCTGGCTTTTACTGGACATGAGGTGACAAAATGACCAGCGGAGCCGCAGTAGAGACAGAGGCGATTGGTGATTCTCCGTTCCTTCTCCTTGGCCGAGATGCGGATACCCCCCAGCTGCATAGGCTCAGCATCCGAGCCGGCGGAGGAGGGTGGCAGTGATGCGGCAGGTGGCAGTGATGTGGAGAGGGGAGCAACGGAGAACGCGAGCTCCGAGAACGCAAACCGTCGCTCTATGCGAATAGCGAGAGCAATTAAGGAGTCCAGACTGGAAGGAACCTCCCGGGAGAGGATCTCATCCTTAACCTCGACGAGGAGACCCTCCAGAAAACGAGCGAGCAAAGCCGGCTCGTTCCAGTCACTAGAGGCAGCGAGAGTGCGAAACTCAATAGAATAATCCGTTATGGATCGATTCCCCTGACATAGGGAAGACAGGGCCCTGGAAGCCTCCTCCCCAAAAACAGAACGGTCAAAAACCCGTATCATCTCCTCCTTAAAGTCCTGATACTGGTTAATACACTCAGCCCTCGCCTCCCAGATTGCCGTGCCCCACTCACGCGCCCGTCCAGTAAGGAGAGAAATGACGTAGGCGATGCGGGCTGCGCTCCTGGAGTAAGTGTTGGGCTGGAGAGAGAACACCACATCACACTGAGTGAGGAATGAGCGGCACTCAGTGGGCTCCCCAGAGTAACACGGCGGGTTGTTGATCCTGGGCTCCGGAGACTCGGAAACCCTGGAATCAAATCAAATCAAATCAAATCAAATTTATTTATATAGCCCTTCGTACATCAGCTGATATCTCAAAGTGCTGTACAGAAACCCAGCCTAAAACCCCAAACAGCAAGCAATGCAGGTGTAGAAGCACGGTGGCTAGGAAAAACTCCCTAGAAAAGCCAAAACCTAGGAAGAAACCTAGAGAGGAACCAGGCTATGTGGGGTGGCCAGTCCTCTTCTGGCTGTGCCGGGTAGAGATTATAACAGAACATGGCCAAGATGTTCAAATGTTCATAAATGACCAGCATGGTCGAATAATAATAAGGCAGAACAGTTGAAACTGGAGCAGCAGCACGGCCAGGTGGACTGGGGACAGCAAGGAGTCATCATGTCAAGTAGTCCTGGGGCATGGTCCTATGGCTCAGGTCAGTTGAAACTGGAGCAGCAGCACGGCCAGGTGGACTGGGGACAGCAAGGAGTCATCATGTCAGGTAGTCCTGGGGCATGGTCCTAGGGCTCAGGTCCTCCGAGAGAGAGAAGGAGAGAATTAGAGAACGCACACTTAGATTCACACAGGACACCGAATTGGACAGGAGAAGTACTCCAGATATAACAAACTGACCCCAGCCCCCGACACATAAACTACTGCAGCATAAATACTGGAGGCTGAGACAGGAGGGGTCAGGAGACACTGTGGCCCCACCCGAGGACACCCCCGGACAGGGCCAAACAGGAAGGATATAACCCCACCCACTTTGCCAAAGCACAGCCCCCACACCACTGGAGGGATATCTTCAACCACCAACTTACCATCCTGAGACAAAGCTGAGTATAGCCCGCAAAGATCTCCGCCACGGCACAACCCAAGGGGGCGCCAACCCAGACAGGATGACCACATCAGTGAATCAACCCACTCAGGTGACGCACCCCCTCCAGGGACGGCATGAGAGAGCCCCAGCAAGCCAGTGACTCAGCCCCTGTAATAGGGTTAGAGGCAGAGAATCCCAGTGGAAAGAGGGGAACCGGCCAGGCAGAGACAGCAAGGGTGGTTCGTTGCTCCAGAGCCTTTCCGTTCACCTTCCCACCCCTGGGCCAGACTACACTCAATCATATGACCCACTGAAGAGATGAGTCTTCAGTAAAGACTTAAAGGTTGAGACCGAGTTTGCGTCTCTGACATGGGTAGGCAGACCGTTCCATAAAAATGGAGCTCTATAGGAGAAAGCCCTGCCTCCAGCTGTTTGCTTAGAAATTCTAGGGACAATTAGGAGGCCTGCGTCTTGTGACCGTAGCGTACGTGTAGGTATGTACGGCAGGACCAAATCAGAGAGATAGGTAGGAGCAAGCCCATGCAATGCTTTGTAGGTTAGCAGTAAAACCTTGAAATCAGCCCTTGCTTTGACAGGAAGCCAGTGTAAGGAGGCTAGCACTGGAGTAATATGATCAAATTTTTTGGTTCTAGTCAGGATTCTAGCAGCCGTATTTAGCACTAACTGAAGTTTATTTAGTGCTTTATCCGGGTAGCCGGAAAGTAGAGCATTGCAGTAGTCTAACCTAGAAGTGACAAAAGCATGGATTAATTTTTCTGCATCATTTTTGGACAGAAAGTTTCTGATTTTTGCAATGTTACGTAGATGGAAAAAGCTGTCCTTGAAATGGTCTTGATATGTTCTTCAAAAGAGAGATCAGGGTCCAGAGTAACGCCGAGGTCCTTCACAGTTTTATTTGAGATGACTGTACAACCATTAAGATTAATTGTCAGATTCAACAGAAGATCTCTTTGTTTCTTGGGACCTAGAACAAGCATCTCTGTTTTATCCGAGTTTAAAAGTAGAAAGTTTGCTGCCATCCACTTCCTTATGTCTGAAACACATGCTTCTAGCGAGGGCAATTTTGGGGCTTCACCATGTTTCATTGAAATGTACAGCTGTGTATCATCCGCATAGCAGTGAAAGTTAACATTATGTTTTCGAATAACATCCCCAAGAGGTAAAATATATAGTGAAAACAACAGCGGTCCTAAAACGGAACCTTGAGGAACACCGAAATTTACAGTTGATTTGTCAGAGGACAAACCATCCACAGAGACAAACTGATATCTTTCCGACAGATAAGATCTAAACCAGGCCAGAACTTGTCCGTGTAGACCAATTTGGGTTTCCAATCTCTCCAAAAGAATGTGGTGATCGATGGTATCAAAAGCAGCACTAAGGTCTAGGAGCACGAGGACAGATGCAGAGCCTCGGTCCGATGCCATTAAAATGTCATTTACCACCTTCACAAGTGCCGTCTCAGTGCTATGATGGGGTCTAAAACCAGACTGAAGCATTTCATATACATTGTTTGTCTTCAGGAAGGCAGTGAGTTGCTGAGCAACAGCCTTTTCTAAGATTTTTGAGAGGAATGGAAGATTCGATATAGGCCGATAGTTTTTTATATTTTCTGGGTCAAGGTTTGGCTTTTTCAAGAGAGGCTTTATTACTGCCACTTTTAGTGAGTTTGGTACACATCCGGTGGATAGAGAGCCGTTTATTATGTTCAACATAGGAGGGCCAAGCACAGGAAGCAGCTCTTTCAGTAGTTTAGTTGGAATAGGGTCCAGTAAGCAGCTTGAAGGTTTAGAGGCCATGATTATTTTCATCATTGTGTCAAGAGATATAGTACTAAAACACTTGAGCGTCTTTCTTGATCCTAGGTCCACGCAGAGTTGTGCAGACTCAGGACAACTGAGCTTTGAAGGAATACGCAGATTTAAAGAGGAGTCTGTAATTTGCTTTCTAATAATCATAATTTTTTCCTCAAAGAAGTTCATGAATTTATCACTGCTAAAGTGAAAGTCATCCTCTCTTGGGGAATGCTGCTTTTTAGTTAGCTTTGCGACCGTATCAAAAAGGAATTTTGGATTGTTCTTATTGTCCTCAATTAAGTTAGAAAAATAGGATGATCGAGCAGCAGTAAGGGCTCTTCGGTACTGCACGGTACTGTCTTTCCAAGCTAGACGGAAGACTTCCAGTTTGGTGTGGCGCCATTTCCGTTCCAATTTTCTGGAAGCTTGCTTCAGAGCTCGGGTATTTTCTGTGTACCAGGGAGCTAGTTTCTTATGAGAAATGTTTTTAGTTTTTAGGGGTGCAACTGCATCTAGGGTATTGCGCAAGGTTAAATTGAGTTCCTCAGTTAGGTGGTTAACTGATTTTTGTCCTCTGGTGTCATTGGGTAGACAGAGGGAATCTGGAAGGACATCAAGGAATCTTTGTGTTGTCTGTGAATTTATAGCACGACTTTTGATGTTCCTTGGTTGGGGTCTGAGCAGATTATTTGTTGCAATTGCAAACGTAATAAAATGGTGGTCCGATAGTCCTGGATTATGAGGAAAAACATTAAGATCCACAACATTTATTCCATGGGACAAAACTAGGTCCAGCGTATGACTGTGACAGTGAGTGGGTCCAGAGACATGTTGGACAAAACCCACTGAGTCGATGATGGCTCCGAAAGCCTTTTGGAGTGGGTCTGTGGACTTTTCCATGTGAATATTAAAGTCACCAAAGATTAGAATATTATCTGCTATGACTACAAGGTCCGATAGGAATTCAGGGAACTCAGTGAGGAACGCTGTATATGACCCAGGAGGCCTGTAAACAGTAGCTATAAAAAGTGATTGAGTAGGCTGCATAGATTTCATGACTAGAAGCTCAAAAGACGAAAACGTCATTTTTTTTTTTGTAAATTGAAATTTGCTATCGTAAATGTTAGCAACACCTCCGCCTTTGCGGGATGCACGGGGATATGGTCACTAGTGTAGCCAGGAGGTGAGGCCTCATTTAACACAGTAAATTCATCAGGCTTAAGCCATGTTTCAGTCAGGCCAATCACATCAAGATTATGATCAGTGATTAGTTCATTGACTATAATTGCCTTTGAAGTAAGGGATCTAACATTAAGTAGCCCTATTTTGAGATGTGAGGTATCATGATCTCTTTCAATAATGACAGGAATGGAGGTGGTCTTTATCCTAGTGAGATTGCTAAAGCGAACACCGCCATGTTTAGTTTTGCGCAACCTAGGTCGAGGCACAGACACGGTCTCAATGGTAATAGCTGAGCTGACTACACTGACTATGCTAGTGGCAGACTCCACTATGCTGGCAGGCTGGCTAACAGCCTGCTGCCTGGCCTGCACCCTATTTCATTGTGGAGCTAGAGGAGTTAGAGCCCTGTCTATGTTGGTAGATAAGATGAGAGCACCCCTCCAGCTTGGATGGAGTCCGTCACTCCTCAGCAGGTCAGGCTTGGTCCTGTTTGTGGGTGAGTCCCAAAAAGAGGGCCAATTATCTACAAATTCTAACTTTTCGGAGGGGCAGAAAACAGTTTTCAACCAGCGATTGAGTTGTGAGACTCTGCTGTAGAGCTCATCACTCCCCCTAACTGGGAGGGGCCAGAGACAATTACTCGATGCCGACACATCTTTCTAGCTGATTTACACGCAGAAGCTATGTTGCGCTTGGTGATCTCTGACTGTTTCATCCTAACATCGTTGGTGCCGACGTGGATAACAATATCTCTATACTCTCTACACTCGCCAGTTTTAGCTTTAGCCAGCACCATCTTCAGATTAGCCTTAACGTCGGTAGCCCTGCCCCCCGGTAAACAGTGTATGATCGCTGGATGATTCGTTTTAAGTCTAATACTGCGGGTAATGGAGTCGCCAATGACTAGAGTTTTCAATTTGTCAGAGCTAATGGTGGGAAGCTTCGGCGTCTCAGACCCCGTAACGGGAGGAGTATAGACCAGAGAAGGCTGGAGAAGGCTGGAAGTGGGCGGTGGATCGAGGTGGAGTTGGTGAACCTGTCCTGTGAGGTCGGAGACTTGGACGGCCAGGGTCTCAACGGCATGTCGAGCAGCAGACAATTCCTCCTCGTGTCTGCCTAGCATCGCTCCCTGGATCTCGACGGCGGAGTGAAAAGGGTCCGGAGCCGCTGGGTCCATTCTTGGTCTGATTCTTCTGTTATGTACTAGAGTGAAGACCCAAAAGCGGCTTTAACAGAAAACAGAGTTCTTTAATGAAAAAACAGGAATGGCATAAATCCTCTTCCAACGTAGTCAATGGAACAAAAAGAACGTTAGTATAATGCAGGATGCACCTGCCAGGCAGACTCCGACAGGATAGGACAAGGTGGAAGCAAACGGGACGACAGCTTGCTTCTGGCATCAAAAACACAAACAAGAATCAGACACTGAAAGTAGCAGGAACAGAGAGAGAAATAGAGACCTAATCAGAGGGGGAAGAGAGATCAGGTGGGAAAGAGTGAATGAGCTAGTTAGGGAAGATGTAGAACAGCTGAAGAATGAGAGACAGAGAAGGTAACCTAAAAAGACCAGCAGAGAGAGACAGAGTGAAGAGAAAGGACAGGAACAGACATAACAAGACATGACACCGTCTCTCTGGATAAGAGTCTGCTAAATGACTCCCTTCTGTCAGTCTCTCTGGATAAGAGAGTCTGCTAAATGACTCCCTACTGTCAGTCTCTCTGGATAAGAGAGTCTGCTAAATGACTCCCTACTGTCAGTCTCTCTGGATAAGAGAGTCTGCTAAATGACTCCCTACTGTCAGTCTCTCTGGATAAGAGAGTCTGCTAAATGACTCCCTGGATAAGATAGTCTGCTAAATGACTCCCCGGATAAGAGAGTCTGCTAAATGACTCCCCGGATAAGAGAGTCTGCTAAATGACTCCCCGGATAAGAGAGTCTGCTAAATGACTCCCTGGATAAGAGAGTCTGCTAAATGACTCCCTGGATAAGAGAGTCTGCTAAATGACTCCCTGGATAAGAGTCAGCTAAATGACTCCCTACTGTCAGTCTCTCTGGATAAGAGAGTCTGCTAAATGACTCCCTGGATAAGAGTCAGCTAAATGACTCCCTACTGTCAGTCTCTCTGGATAAGAGAGTCTGCTAAATGACTCCCTGGATAAGAGAGTCTGCTAAATGACTCCCTGGATAAGAGAGTCTGCTAAATGACTCCCTGGATAAGAGAGTCTGCTAAATGACTCCCTGGATAAGAGAGTCTGCTAAATGACTCCCTGGATAAGAGAGTCTGCTAAATGACTCCCTGGATAAGAGAGTCTGCTAAATGACTCCCTGGATAAGAGAGTCTGCTAAATGACTCCCTACTGTCAGTCTCTCTGGATAAGAGAGTCTGCTAAATGACTCCCTGGATAAGAGAGTCTGCTAAATGACTCCCTGGATAAGAGAGTCTGCTAAATGACTCCCTGGATAAGAGCCCGCTAAATGACTCCCCACTGTCAGTCTCTTTGGACAAGAGAGCCCGCTAAATGACTCCCCACTGTCAGTCTCTTTGGACAAGAGAGCCCGCTAAATGACTCCCCACTGTCAGTCTCTTTGGACAAGAGAGCCCGCTAAATGACTCCCCACTGTCAGTCTCTTTGGACAAGAGAGCCCGCTAAATGACTCCCCGGACAAGAGAGCCCGCTAAATGACTCCCCGGACAAGAGAGCCCGCTAAATGACTCCCCGGACAAGAGAGCCCGCTAAATGACTCCCCGGACAAGAGAGCCCGCTAAATGACTCCCCGGACAAGAGAGCCCGCTAAATGACTCCCTGGATAAGAGAGTCCGCTAAATGACTCACATGTAAATGTGACATCAATAATCAAGTTATCAAGGGGAAGGTTCTCTTTGCTGAGGTTGAACGCCACAGGAGAGGAGAGGAACACACGGAGGTGTTGTCTCTCTGAGCTGGGGGACCCCACACACGGCGTACCTGTAGTCGAAGCGTAGGTTCGGGAAGCGGGACATCAGACTCTCGTGGGTATTTCTGAGGGTGGTGACCTCACGGTTCAGTTGTCTCTTCCTGTCCAGAAGACCCTCCTCCTTCCCATCTGATAAACAACACAGACGTCAACACCAGCCTCCCTCCTCCTCCTCATCTAATAAACAACACAGATGTCAACACCAGCCTCCCTCCTCCTCCTCATCTAATAAACACCAGCCTCCCTCCTCCTCCTCATCTAATAAACACCAGCCTCCCTCCTCCTCCTCCTTCCCATCTGATAAACAACACAGACGTCAACACCAGCCTCCCTCCTCCTCCTCCTTCCCATCTGATAAACAACACAGACGTCAACACCAGCCTCCCTCCTCCTCCTCATCTAATAAACACCAGCCTCCCTCCTCCTCCTCCTTCCCATCTAATAAACACCAGCCTCCCTCCTCCTCCTCCTTCCCATCTAATAAACACCAGCCTCCCTCCTCCTCCTCCTTCCAATCTAATAAACACCAGCCTCCCTCCTCCTCCTCCTTCCAATCTAATAAACACCAGCCTCCCTCCTCCTTCCCATCTAATAAACACCAGCCTCCCTCCTCCTCCTCCTTCCCATCTAATAAACACCAGCCTCCCTCCTCCTCCTCCTTCCCATCTGATAAACACCAGCCTCCCTCCTCCTCCTCCCCATCTAATAAACACCAGCCTCCCTCCTCCTCCTCCTTCCCATCTAATAAACACCAGCCTCCCTCCTCCTCCTCCTTCCCATCTGATAAACACCAGCCTCCCTCCTCCTCCTCCCCATCTAATAAACACCAGCCTCCCTCCTCCTCCTCCTTCCCATCTGATAAACACCAGCCTCCCTCCTCCTCCTCCTTCCCATCTAATAAACACCAGCCTCCCTCCTCCTCCTCCTCCCCATCTAATAAACACCAGCCTCCCTCCTCCTCCTCCTCCTCCCCATCTAATAAACACCAGCCTCCCTCCTCCTCCTCCTTCCCATCTAATAAACACCAGCCTCCCTCCTCCTCCTCCTCCTTCCCATCTGATAAACACCAGCCTCCCTCCTCCTCCTCCCCATCTAATAAACACCAGCCTCCCTCCTCCTCCTCCTTCCCATCTAATAAACACCAGCCTCCCTCCTCCTCCTCCTCCCCATCTAATAAACACCAGCCTCCCTCCTCCTCCTCCTTCCCATCTGATAAACAACACAGACGTCAACACCAGCCTCCCTCCTCCTCCTCCCCATCTAATAAACACCAGCCTCCCTCCTCCTCCCCATCTAATAAACAACACAGACGTCAACACCAGCCTCCCTCCTCCTCCTCCTTCCCATCTAATAAACACCAGCCTCCCTCCTCCTCCTCCTTCCCATCTAATAAACACCAGCCTCCCTCCTCCTCCTCCTCCCCATCTAATAAACACCAGCCTCCCTCCTCCTCCTCCTCCTCCTCCCCATCTAATAAACAACACAGACGTCAACACCAGCCTCCCTCCTCCTCCTCCTTCCCATCTAATAAACACCAGCCTCCCTCCTCCTCCTCCCCATCTAATAAACAACACAGACGTCAACACCAGCCTCCCTCCTCCTCCTCCCCATCTAATAAACACCAGCCTCCCTCCTCCTCCTTCCCATCTAATAAACACCAGCCTCCCTCCTCCTCCTTCCCATCTAATAAACACCAGCCTCCCTCCTCCTCCTCATCTAATAAACACCAGCCTCCCTCCTCCTCCTCCTTCCCATCTAATAAACACATCAGACGTCAACACCAGCCTCCCTCCTCCTCCTCCCCATCTAATAAACACCAGCCTCCCTCCTCCTCCTCCTCCTTGGTGCTGTAGTTTCCCCATATCAGCCTCTAGTCCCTCCTCCTCCTCTACCTTGGTACTGTAGTTTCCCCATATCAGCCTCTAGTTCCTTCTCCTCCTCTACCTTGGTACTGTAGTTTCCCCATATCAGCCTCTAGTCCCTCCTCCTCCTCTACCTTGGTACTGTAGTTTCCCCATATCAGCCTCTAGTCCCTCCTCTACCTTGGTACTGTAGTTTCCCCATATCAGCCTCTAGTTCCTCCTCTACCTTGGTACTGTAGTTTCCCCATATCAGCCTCTAGTTCCTCCTCCTCCTCCTCCTCTACCTTGGTACTGTAGTTTCCCCATATCAGCCTCTAGTTAATCCTCTACCTTGGTACTGTAGTTTCCCCATATCAGCCTCTAGTCCCTCCTCCTCTACCTTGGTGCTGTAGTTTCCCCATATCAGCCTCTAGTTCCTCCTCCTCCTCTACCTTGGTACTGTAGTTTCCCCATATCAGCCTCTAGTTCCTCCCTCCTCCTCCTCTACCTTGGTACTGTAGTTTCCCCATATCAGCCTCTAGTCCCTCCTCCTCCTCCTCTACCTTGGTACTGTAGTTTCCCCATATCAGCCTCTAGTCCCTCCTCCTCTACCTTGGTACTGTAGTTTCCCCATATCAGCCTCTAGTCCCTCCCTCCTCCTCCTCTACCTTGGTGCTGTAGTTTCCCCATATCAGCCTCTAGTTCCTCCCTCCTCCTCCTCTACCTTGGTACTGTAGTTTCCCCATATCAGCCTCTAGTCCCTCCTCCTCTACCTTGGTACTGTAGTTTCCCCATATCAGCCTCTAGTTCCTCCCTCCTCCTCCTCTACCTTGGTACTGTAGTTTCCCCATATCAGCCTCTAGTTCCTCCTCCTCCTCTACCTTGGTACTGTAGTTTCCCCATATCAGCCTCTAGTTCCTCCTCCTCTACCTTGGTACTGTAGTTTCCCCATATCAGCCTCTAGTTCCTCCCTCCTCCTCTACCTTGGTACTGTAGTTTCCCCATATCAGCCTCTAGTTCCTCCTCCTCCTCTACCTTGGTACTGTAGTTTCCCCATATCAGACTCTAGTCCCTCCTCCTCCTCTACCTTGGTACTGTAGTTTCCCCATATCAGCCTCTAGTTCCTCCCTCCTCCTCCTCTACCTTGGTACTGTAGTTTCCCCATATCAGCCTCTAGTCCCTCCTCCTCCTCTACCTTGGTACTGTAGTTTCCCCATATCAGCCTCTAGTTCCTCCTCCTCCTCTACCTTGGTACTGTAGTTTCCCCATATCAGCCTCTAGTTCCCCCTCCTCCTCCTCTACCTTGGTACTGTAGTTTCCCCATATCAGCCTCTAGTTCCTCCTCCTCCTCGACCTTGGTACTGTAGTTTCCCCATATCAGCCTCTAGTCCCTCCTCCTCCTCTACCTTGGTACTGTAGTTTCCCCATATCAGCCTCTAGTCCCTCCTCCTCCTCTACCTTGGTACTGTAGTTTCCCCATATCAGCCTCTAGTTCCTCCCTCCTCCTCTGCCTTGGTACTGTAGTTTCCCCATATCAGCCTCTAGTTCCTCCTCCTCCTCTACCTTGGTACTGTAGTTTCCCCATATCAGCCTCTAGTTCCTCCTCCTCTACCTTGGTACTGTAGTTTCCCCATATCAGCCTCTAGTTCCTCCCTCCTCCTCTACCTTGGTACTGTAGTTTCCCCATATCAGCCTCTAGTCCCTCCTCCTCCTCTACCTTGGTACTGTAGTTTCCCCATATCAGCCTCTAGTTCCTCCTCCTCCTCTACCTTGGTACTGTAGTTTCCCCATATCAGCCTCTAGTCCCTCCTCCTCCTCTGCTTGGTACTGTAGTTTCCCCATATCAGCCTCTAGTTCCTCCTCCTCTACCTTGGTACTGTAGTTTCCCCATATCAGCCTCTAGTTCCTCCTCCTCCTCCTCTACCTTGGTACTGTAGTTTCCCCATATCAGCCTCTAGTTCCTCCTCTACCTTGGTACTGTAGTTTCCCCATATCAGCCTCTAGTTCCTCCCTCCTCCTCTACCTTGGTACTGTAGTTTCCCCATATCAGCCTCTAGTTCCTCCTCTACCTTGGTACTGTAGTTTCCCCATATCAGCCTCTAGTCCCTCCTCCTCCTCTACCTTGGTACTGTAGTTTCCCCATATCAGCCTCTAGTTCCTCCTCTACCTTGGTACTGTAGTTTCCCCATATCAGCCTCTAATTCCTCCTCCTCCTCTACCTTGGTACTGTAGTTTCCCCATATCAGCCTCTAGTTCCTCCCTCCTCCTCCTCTACCTTGGTACTGTAGTTTCCCCATATCAGCCTCTAGTTCCTCCTCCTCCCTCCTCCTCTACCTTGGTACTGTAGTTTCCCCATATCAGCCTCTAGTTCCTCCCTCCTCCTCTGCCTTGGTACTGTAGTTTCCCCATATCAGCCTCTAGTTCCTCCTCCTCCTCCTCTACCTTGGTACTGTAGTTTCCCCATATCAGCCTCTAGTTCCTCCTCCTCGACCTTGGTACTGTAGTTTCCCCATATCAGCCTCTAGTCCCTCCTCCTCCTCTACCTTGGTACTGTAGTTTCCCCATATCAGCCTCTAGTCCCTCCTCCTCCTCTACCTTGGTACTGTAGTTTCCCCATATCAGCCTCTAGTCCCTCCTCCTCCTCTACCTTGGTACTGTAGTTTCCCCATATCAGCCTCTAGTCCCTCCTCCTCCTCTGCTTGGTACTGTAGTTTCCCCATATCAGCCTCTAGTTCCTCCTCCTCTACCTTGGTACTGTAGTTTCCCCATATCAGCCTCTAGTTCCTCCTCCTCCTCCTCTACCTTGGTACTGTAGTTTCCCCATATCAGCCTCTAGTTCCTCCTCTACCTTGGTACTGTAGTTTCCCCATATCAGCCTCTAGTTCCTCCCTCCTCCTCTACCTTGGTACTGTAGTTTCCCCATATCAGCCTCTAGTTCCTCCCTCCTCCTCTACCTTGGTACTGTAGTTTCCCCATATCAGCCTCTAGTCCCTCCTCCTCCTCTACCTTGGTACTGTAGTTTCCCCATATCGGCCTCTAGTTTCTCCTTGTTCTTCTTGACAGTGTTGAAGGCCCCCTGGTCTTTCTGGTAACCAGAGTCCATCTTCTTGACCTCAGTCTGCTTGGTCTTCAACTCCTGCTGGGCATGTTTCAGCTTCATCTGGGCCTGGGGAGAAGAACCGACAGGGAGAGAATGAACGCTTGATGAGACACTCATCCAACACAGCAGAAAAAACTCATTCACAACTGTTTTATTGAGGTCATCATTCTCATGGAGTTTGCATTCTTTGAAGGTCGTAGGTCAGAGGTCATCGTCACCCGTTGGGCCTGTGTCAGCTTGACTCATATCCTTCCTTCAATCAATCAATTCTCCGTTTCAAATATGTTTCAATACAAAATCAATCAACTCTCATATATATAATTATTATTATCATTATTATTATTATATATATTATGACTCAATCCGTTCTCACCTGTTTGGCCTCAGTGTCAGCTTTACTAATGTCGTTCTTGCAGGTCATCATCTGTCCGGCGAGCGTGGCCTCTTCTCCGTCCTCATTGGTGGACAGCCCTGCGGACACAGCCTTGAAGTGACACTGTGCTGCCTCTAGGGCGGCGCTATCCTTCTGACCTTCCACCTGTAGGGCAGACAGCTTCTCTGCTACCTTGGACACCTCCGCTTCCTTAACCACTAGTATCTTCTTATCCTGGGGGGGGGACACAGACAGAAAGGAGAGAGGGGATAGAGAGGGGATAGAGAGGAGAGAGGAAAGGAGAGAGGAAAGGGGAGAGAGAGTAGAGAGGAGAAAGGGGAGAGAGAGGAGAGAGACATTGGTTTTAGTTAGTCATACTTCAGGCTGTCTGCTTGTCTTCCTCTCTCTCTCTCACACACCACCCCTACACCCCCCTCTCTCACACACCACCCCTACACCCCCCTCTCTCACACACCACCCCTACACCCTCTCTCCTCTCACCTCCGCCATGCTCTTCACCAGTTCCTTCCTCTTCTTGTTCTCCTCTGCCAGGTTCTGTTTCTTCATGTCCACAGCACTCTGGGCTTTAGCATCGACCCGCTGCACCTCAGACAGAGCCTCCTCTAACCCCTTCAGCACCCCACCAACCTCCTGTAGGACAGGAGACAGACAGGCGTCAGGACACACCCCCCCCCCTGACAGGCGTCAGGACACCCCCCCTCTAACCCCTTCAGCACCCCACCAACCTCCTGTAGGACAGGAGACAAGCAGGCGTCAGGACCCCCCCCCCCTCCTCTAACCCCTTCAGCACCCCACCAACCTCCTGTAGGACAGGAGACAGGCAGGCGTCAAGACACCCCCCGACAGGCGTCAGGACCCCCCCTCTAACCCCTTCAGCACCCCACCAACCTCCTGTAGGACAGGAGACAGGACACCCCCGACAGGCGTCAGGACACCCCCTCCTCTAACCCCTTCAGCACCCCACCAACCTCCTGTAGGACCGGAGACAGACAGGCGTCAGGACACCCCTGCCGACAGGCGTCAGGACGCCCCCTCCCCCCGACAGGCGTCAGGACAGACCCCCCCCCCCCGACAGGCGTCAGGACAGACCCCCCCCCCCCCCGACAGGCGTCAGGACAGACCCCCCTCCCCCCCCCGACAGGCGTCAGAACGCCCCCCCGAAAGGCGTCAGGACACCCCCCCCGACAGAACATAGTCAAATATAATAACCTCAGAGCCAAATGTTTGAAAAGTATCTGTCCGTGAGCCAAAGAGCTCCTTCAATGAGATCCAACAGCTGCAGATAGAAACGTGTTGCATAGATCTGCCACTATCATCCGTTCACATTAGAGAAGTGGTGCCCATCCACGTTCTATGTTATCTGCAACATGTTTGTTTGTTTCTCTCCCCAAAGCTCCCAGAATGGATTAATAAAGTTGAATTGAATTGAATAGCATTTCATTACTTGGTCTCTCTTCTTCTGCAGTTCCTGTATCTGGGCGGAGAGTTCCTGGACCTTGTTTTCGTTGTCTGCCATGTTGGCCTGCAGCTGAGTGATGGAGTCCTGCATCACCTTCAGGTCCTCCGCTGACTTCACCTGAGATTTAAATCAACAACAGATCCATTAAACTTCACATGTAAACCCAAATCACATTCAATTCTATTCACTTTGTTATTCATCCTCAACGGACATTGCTGGGCTTACAGGACAAGACACCACAACGACATGACACCACGACAACAAGAGAACAAGACAAGACACCACGACAACAAGACAACAGGACAAGACACCACGACAACAGGACAAGACACCACGACAACAGGACAAGACACCACGACAACAGGACAAGACACCACGACAACAGGACAAGACACCACGACAACAGGACAAGACACCACGACAACAGGACAAGACACCACGACGACAAGACACCACGACAAGACACCACGACAACAAGACAAGACACCACGACGACAAGACAACAGGACAAGACACCACGACGACAAGACAACAGGACAAGACACCACGACAACAGGACAAGACACCACGACAACAAGACAAGACACCACGACAACAAGACAACAGGACAAGACACCACGACGACAAGACAACAGGACAAGACACCACGACGACAAGACAACAGGACAAGACACCACGACGACAAGACAACAGGACAAGACACCACGACAACAGGACAAGACACCACGACAACAAGACAACAGGACAAGACACCACGACGACAAGACAACAGGACAAGACACCACGACAACAAGACAAGACACCACGACGACAAGACAACAGGACAAGACACCACGACGACAAGACAACAGGACAAGACACCACGACAACAAGACAACAGGACAAGACACCACGACAACAAGACAAGACACCACGACAACAAGACAACAGGACAAGACACCACGACGACAAGACAACAGGACAAGACACCACGACAAGACACCACGACAAGACACCACGACAACAGGACAAGACACCACGACAACAGGACAAGACACCACGACGACAAGACAACAGGACAAGACACCACGACAACAAGACAACAGGACAAGACACCACGACAACAGGACAAGACACCACGACAACAAGACAAGACACCACGACAACAAGACAACAGGACAAGACACCACGACAACAAGACAACAGGACAAGACACCACGACGACAAGACAACAGGACAAGACACCACGACAACAAGACAAGACACCACGACAAGACACCACGACAAGACACCACGACAACAAGACAACAGGACAAGACACCACGACGACAAGACAACAGGACAAGACACCACGACGACAAGACAACAGGACAAGACACCACGACGACAAGACAACAGGACAAGACACCACGACGACAACACAACAGGACAAGACACCATGACGACAACAAGACAAGACACCACGACAAGACACCAAGACAACAGGACAAGACACCACGACGACAAGACAACAGGACAAGACACCACGACGACAAGACAACAGGACAAGACACCACGACGACAAGACAACAGGACAAGACACCACGACGACAAGACAACAGGACAAGACACCACGACAACAAGACAAGACACCACGACAAGACACCACGACAAGACACCACGACAACAAGACAACAGGACAAGACACCACGACGACAAGACAACAGGACAAGACACCACGACGACAAGACAACAGGACAAGACACCACGACGACAAGACAACAGGACAAGACACCACGACGACAAGACAACAGGACAAGACACCACGACGACAACACTACAGGACAAGACACCACGACGACAACACAACAGGACAAGACACCACGACGACAACAAGACAAGACACCACGACAAGACACCAAGACAACAGGACAAGACACCACGACGACAAGACAACAGGACAAGACACCACGACGACAAGACAACAGGACAAGACACCACGACAACAAGACAACAGGACAAGACACCACGACAACAAGACAACAGGACAAGACACCACGACGACAAGACAACAGGACAAGACACCACGACGACAAGACAACAGGACAAGACACCACGACGACAACACAACAGGACAAGACACCATGACGACAACAAGACAAGACACCACGACAAGACACCAAGACAACAGGACAAGACACCACGACGACAAGACAACAGGACAAGACACCACGACGACAAGACAACAGGACAAGACACCACGACGACAAGACAACAGGACAAGACACCACGACGACAAGACAACAGGACAAGACACCACGACAACAAGACAAGACACCACGACAAGACACCACGACAAGACACCACGACAACAAGACAACAGGACAAGACACCACGACGACAAGACAACAGGACAAGACACCACGACGACAAGACAACAGGACAAGACACCACGACGACAAGACAACAGGACAAGACACCACGACGACAAGACAACAGGACAAGACACCACGACGACAACACTACAGGACAAGACACCACGACGACAACACAACAGGACAAGACACCACGACGACAACAAGACAAGACACCACGACAAGACACCAAGACAACAGGACAAGACACCACGACGACAAGACAACAGGACAAGACACCACGACGACAAGACAACAGGACAAGACACCACGACAACAAGACAACAGGACAAGACACCACGACAACAAGACAACAGGACAAGACACCACGACAACAAGACAAGACACCACGACAACAAGACAACAGGACAAGACACCACGACGACAAGACAAGACACCACGACGACAAGACAACAGGACAAGACACCACGACGACAAGACAACAGGACAAGACACCACGACAACAAGACAAGACAACACGACAACAAGACAAGACACCACGACGACAAGACAACAGGACAAGACACCACGACAACAAGACAACAGGACAAGACACCACGACAACAAGACAAGACACCACGACAACAAGACAACAGGACAAGACACCACGACGACAAGACAACAGGACAAGACACCACGACGACAAGACAACAGGACAAGACACCACGACAAGACACCACGACAAGACACCACGACAACAGGACAAGACACCACGACGACAAGACAACAGGACAAGACACCACGACAACAAGACAACAGGACAAGACACCACGACAACAAGACAACAGGACAAGACACCACGACAACAAGACAAGACACCACGACAACAAGACAAGACACCACGACGACAAGACAACAGGACAAGACACCACGACGACAAGACAAGACACCACGACGACAAGACAACAGGACAAGACACCACGACGACAAGACAACAGGACAAGACACCACGACAACAAGACAAGACAACACGACAACAAGACAAGACACCACGACAACAAGACAAGACACCACGACAACAAGACAAGACACCACGACGACAACAGGACAAGACACCACGACGACAAGACAACAGGACAAGACACCACGACAACAAGACAAGACACCACGACAACAAGACAACAGGACAAGACACCACGACGACAAGACAACAGGACAAGACACCACGACGACAAGACAACAGGACAAGACACCACGACAAGACACCACGACAAGACACCACGACAACAGGACAAGACACCACGACGACAAGACAACAGGACAAGACACCACGACAACAAGACAACAGGACAAGACACCACGACAACAAGACAACAGGACAAGACACCACGACAACAAGACAAGACACCACGACAACAAGACAAGACACCACGACAACAAGACAACAGGACAAGACACCACGACGACAAGACAACAGGACAAGACACCACGACGACAAGACAACAGGACAAGACACCACGACAAAAAGACAAGACACCACGACAAGACACCACGACAACAGGACAAGACACCACGACAACAAGACAACAGGACAAGACACCACGACGACAACAGGACAAGACACCACGACGACAAGACAACAGGACAAGACACCACGACGACAACAAGACAAGACACCACGACAAGACACCAAGACAACAGGACAAGACACCACGACGACAAGACAACAGGACAAGACACCACGACAAGACACCACGACAAGACACCACGACAACAGGACAAGACACCACGACAACAGGACAAGACACCACGACGACAAGACAACAGGACAAGACACCACGACAACAAGACAACAGGACAAGACACCACGACAACAAGACAACAGGACAAGACACCACGACAACAAGACAACAGGACAAGACACCACGACAACAAGACAACAGGACAAGACACCACGACAACAAGACAAGACACCACGACAACAAGACAACAGGACAAGACACCACGACGACAAGACAACAGGACAAGACACCACGACGACAAGACAACAGGACAAGACACCACGACAACAAGACAAGACACCACGACAAGACACCACGACAACAGGACAAGACACCACGACGACAAGACAACAGGACAAGACACCACGACGACAACAGGACAAGACAACAGGACAAGACACCACGACAACAAGACAACAGGACAAGACACCACGACACCACGACAACAGGACAAGACACCACGACAACAAGACAAGACACCACGACAACAAGACAACAGGACAAGACACCACGACGACAAGACAAGACACCACGACGACAAGACAACAGGACAAGACACCACGACGACAAGACAACAGGACAAGACACCACGACAACAAGACAAGACACCACGACAACAGGACAAGACACCACGACAACAAGACAAGACACCACGACAACAAGACAACAGGACAAGACACCACGACAAGACACCACGACAACAAGACAACAGGACAAGACACCACGACAACAAGACAAGACACCACGACAACAAGACAAGACACCACGACAACAAGACAACAGGACAAGACACCACGACAAGACAAGACACCACGACAAGACACCACGACAACAAGACAAGACGTAATATTCCACACAGGACCTTCAGTGTGTGTGTGTGTGTGTGTGTGTGTGTGTGTGTGTGTGTGTGTGTGTGTGTGTGTGTGTGTGTACCTTGGTCTCCTCAGCGCAGACAAACAGCCAGGCCACGTACAGACGACTCAGGTGTTCTATCTCCCTCATCAACTTCTGGTACTCCAGGTATGAAGACCGCTCCTACAGGAGGACGGAGAGAGGACAGAGGGGGGACGGAGAGAGGACAGAGAGGGGACAGAGAGGGGACAGAGAGGGGACAGAGAGGGGACAGAGAGGGGACAGAGAGAGGACAGAGAGGGGACAGAGAGGGGACAGAGGGACGGAGAGGGGACGGAGGGACGGAGAGGGGACGGAGGGACGGAGAGGGGACAGAGGGACGGAGAGGGGACGGAGGGACGGAGAGGGGACGGAGGGACGGAGAGGGGACGGAGGGACGGAGAGGGGACGGAGGGACGGAGAGGGGACGGAGGGACGGAGAGGGGACGGAGGGACGGAGAGGGGACGGAGGGACGGAGAGGGGACGGAGGGACGGAGAGGGGACGGAGGGGGGACGGAGAGGGGACGGAGAGGGGACGGAGGGACGGAGAGGGGACGGAGGGACGGAGAGGGGACGGAGGGACGGAGAGGGGACGGAGGGACGGAGAGGGGACGGAGGGACGGAGAGGGGACAGAGAGGGACGGAGAGGGGACAGAGAGGGACGGAGAGGGGACAGAGAGGGACAGAGAGGGACGAAGATGGGACAGAGGGACGGAGAGGGGACAGAGGGACGGAGAGGGGACAGAGGGACGGAGAGGGGACAGAGGGACGGAGAGGGGACAGAGGGACGGAGAGGGGACAGAGGGACGGAGAGGGGACAGAGGGACGGAGAGGGGACAGAGGGACGGAGAGGGGACAGAGGGACGGAGAGGGGACAGAGGGACGGAGAGGGGACAGAGGGACGGAGAGGGGACAGAGGGACGGAGAGGGGACAGAGGGACGGAGAGGGGACAGAGGGACGGAGAGGGGACAGAGGGACGGAGAGGGGACAGAGGGACGGAGAGGGGACAGAGGGACGGAGAGGGGACAGAGGGACGGAGAGGGGACAGAGGGACGGAGAGGGGACAGAGGGACGGAGAGGGGACAGAGGGACGGAGAGGGGACAGAGGGACGGAGAGGGGACAGAGAGGGACGGAGAGAGGACAGAGAGGGACGGAGAGAGGACAGAGAGGGACGGAGAGGGGACAGAGAGGGACGAAGAGGGGACAGAGAGGGGACAGATAGGGGACAGAGAGGGGACGGAGAGGGGACAGAGAGGGGACGGAGAGGGGACAGAGGGACGGAGAGGGGACAGAGGGACGGAGAGGGGACGGAGAGGGGACGGAGAGGGGACGGAGAGGGGACGGAGGGACGGAGAGGGGACGGAGGGACGGAGAGGGGACGGAGGGACGGAGAGGGGACGGAGGGACGGAGAGGGGACGGAGGGACGGAGAGGGGACAGAGGGACGGAGAGGGGACAGAGGGACGGAGAGGGGACAGAGAGGGACGGAGGGACAGAGGGGACAGAGGGGACAGGGGGACGAAGAGGGGACAGAGAGGGACGAAGAGGGGACAGAGAGGGACGGAAGAGGGGACAGAGAGGGACGGAGAGGGGACAGAGGGGACGGAGAGAGGGACAGAGAGGGACGGAAGAGGGGACGGAGAGGGGACAGAGGGACGGAGAGGGGACAGAGGGACGGAGAGGGGACGGAGGGACGGAGAGGGGACAGAGGGGACGGAGAGGGGACAGAGGGACGGAGAGGGGACAGAGGGACGGAGAGGGGACAGAGAGGGGACGGAGAGGGGACAGAGGGACGGAGAGGGGACAGAGGGACGGAGAGGGACAGAGAGGGGGGACAGGAGAGGAGGACAGAGGGACGGAGGGGACAGAGAGGGACGGGGACAGAGAGGGACGGAGAGGG